>NW_017728886.1:269290765-269382358 GCF_001723895.1 Crocodylus porosus | reverse complement strand
CTACACAGTCATCCATCCGTCTACCTGCCTACCTACCTACACATGCATGCATGCATGCATCCATCCATTGTCTACCTGCCTGCCTACCTACACAGCCATCCATCTACCTACCTGCCTGCCTACCTACACATGCATGCATGCATGCTTCCATGCATTCACCCACCCCCCTACGCATACATGCATGCATGCATCCATCTGCCTACCGACATACTCATCCATCCCCACCTTGCATCCACAAAAAGAAGTATCTAACCTTTAGTCCTCACCCTGTTAGCTTGATTCAGGGTCAACTTTTCCCAGCTAGCTGCTTGGCACCCACAGCCGCTTTTCTGAGCATGACTTTGGTCTGTGAGAACTTCACTTCAGGTCTCGTTGACATCGTGGACCTTGCCGTGAATTGCTCTGCTGGAGGGTGGTGGGTGAAGCGGGATCCCAGTGCCACCAGGAACTTACTGGAACTGGGACAGGCCTTCTCGGAGCTGGGAGAGGCAGACAGAGGGTGGCACCGAGCTGGTGGATAGACAGATCACCTCCCGTCCAGTTGGAGCGTGATGGATCGATGCCCTTGGAATCAATGGAGCAACATTGATTTGCACACACTGAGAATCTGCCCCAAGAAGAGTAATTACTTCTGCAACTGGCCTGGACCATATTACACCGAGATCGGGTATTGAAGAACGTTGCTGGAGTGGCTCCTTCTACAGAAAAGCTCCCCACCCCTCCCCAACACCCGACCCACCTACCTCGCACTAGGAAACTCCAGAAGAAACAGGATCAGACCTCTCCCCAGGGGGGGAGAGACCGGGGGGGCTTCAGATCTTGGGCTGCGTGGGTGGATGGATGGGTACGATGAATAGGACGATGGGTGGATGGATGGGTAGAGGAGCTGGTCCCTGGCCACAAACGACATCCATTGCACCCGGCGCTCACCTACCCTGGGTCCCAGGAGCAATGCCAGGCCGTATCCAGAGCATTGCTCCATCTCAGCGGGACAACACAGAACAAAACAGCCTAGTTTCCCCTTTCCTTTTGCGGCACCATTTTATCACCTCGAAACAAGCAGTTTTTTGGGCGCCCTTGGCTAAAAGCTGAGCGTCTCCCAGCCTGGACGGGACCTGGCTTTACCAGGGACTGTATTCTCCTCCCCAGGCAGGAGGAGGGGAAGGAGGAGAGAGAGATGCTTTCATGGCTCTCCTGTGGGGTGACCTCTCCTCTCCTCCATCTCTCCCCACAGATGGAGCCTCAATTAAATTCGGAAATACATTTTTTAATAGGACTTTCACCTCAGCTCCCTCTCGGGCTATTAAAGCCATTATGGCAGAGTTAAGTAAAGAACTAGCGGCGAGGTAATAAGGCTGAGAGCCTCGGCTGCTGTCATCGTATGTTTAT
Organism: Crocodylus porosus; assembly: GCF_001723895.1. Lineage (NCBI taxonomy): Eukaryota > Metazoa > Chordata > Crocodylia > Crocodylidae > Crocodylus > Crocodylus porosus. Next base: position 269,380,969 of record NW_017728886.1, on the reverse strand, counting down.
GGCCCAGCCGATGTTTTCTTTATTAAAGATTCAGAAGCCATTTCCTTGCGGCTCTGATCTGTCCCTTCCATTAAAGACTGGGCTCCGGAGGAGGCAGCCCCTTAATGACGGTGGGAAAAGCCAGGGGACTTTTCCCCAAGTGGGAGAAACAGGGTCAAAAACACCCTTCCAGGTAGGGAGAGACCAGCGGATGGATGGACGGATGGGCGAGGAATGGGTAGGGAGCTAGATAATGAATGGGTAGATGGATAATGGATGGATAGACACATAGATAATGGATGGAGGGATAGAGAGATCAATAGACAGACAGACAGACAGACAGACAGACTGTAGAGTTGTAGTTACATCTGTTGGCCCATCCATCAATCTCCTCCCCCCCATATATTTGTTGCAAGCATCCATCCGTCTGTCCACCCATGCCCGTCTTCCCTTTACCTCTGTCTCTTGCTATTTAATCTGAGGCTCTCTGCGCCATTTAGCCGTCAATCTGTGGTGTCTCTCCATCCATCTATCAATCATCTGAGGTCCGTCTCAGGCCCCAGGAACCTGTGCACAGGTGGTACTGGTAGGAAAGACCTGTTGTTTAATGGCAAGAGAGCAAGGGATGGCTCAAACTCTGGAAGCTGAGTGTGGGCAGACGCGTCAGTTCATGGCGAGGGTCTGCCTTTCCGATGGGAAGCAAGACATAGTTACGGGTAGGGGTGCTCGAGGGGTTAGTGCTAGCCCAGCCATGCCCCTTGTTCTACACAGACCAAGGGTCTGATCGAGATCCTTACCCCATCCCCAGCAGCGTCCCCATGCTACAGAGGAAGGTGGCCACAAACAACACCTATTGCACCTGATGCCAACCTACCCCGGGTCCCAGGAGAAATGCCAGGCCTTATCCAAAGCATTGCTCCATCTCAGCTGGATGACACTGAACAAAACAGGCAGTTTTCCCAGCCTAGCTCCCTTTCCCCATGAGCCAGCTGTTTTATCACCTCGAAACAAGGAGCTTTGCAAGCGCCCTTGGCTGAAGGCTGAGCAGCTCCTAGCCTGGACTGGACCAGGTTGGACTAGAAAGCAGCCAGTGAGCTTCCCAGGGCTTCCTTCCTGACCACCGCAGGTGCCCTGAAGCATGAAGACGGGCTCCCCTTTGCTACCAGTCCACGCAGCGGTAACCCGCTGCCCCCAGCAGCCATCCCCGGGCCCTCCTCTGCGCCCTCCAACAGGTCCCCGGACTCGGTTGTGACTCTCGGTAAGGAGACAAGAGCCTGAAGCCAAGAGGCAGTGGCTGGCATCGGGGTCTGTCCGTGATTAACATCTGACACCCGAAGGGCTCCTTCCACCTATGCGTCTCGGCACAGGCGGATCCAGGGTTTGGTGCTGATCATCCCATAGAACAGACATATATTTTTCTCCAGGCAAGAAGAAACCAAAAGCTTGACAAATAAGCTCAGGCTGTATTATTCTGTTTAAGACTGAAGCAAAGACGCATATAACTTTATTGCGTGCCCGTATGTGGGAACACGTGCACCGTGTATGTGGGCACAGGCATGCCTCTGCAGAGGGGTGTGTAAGCCTGTCATGGATACTTCTGCATGTATATACGTGCCTTTTCATGCTCGCACCTATGTGTCTCTGTAGGGCTACATGCCTGGCTACACACGTTGCACATCAGTCAATCCACGCGTGTGGGCACAGACAGTTCTCTGCAGATGTGCGTGCAAAGCTGTGCCCCCACACGCATGGGTAAGCATATAGCTTGGTGTATGTGCCCCTGCCCGTAGGGGAAAGGCAGGGATGTGTCTCTGTGTGGTGCAAATGCCCAGATGCATACATGCATGTACTTATGCCCATCTCTTTGCCTAAGGACATGTCTGCACTGTGGCAATGCCAGGGCTGGTCCACGGCTCACCTGGCAAGCCAGCCTATGCCTCAGGCCACCGGTTTCCAATGCAGCCACTTGCCGATCTGGCGGTTTTGCTCGGCCCGGGAGCCCATGCTAACACTGGCATTCACCTCCCTCGGTTATTAGCTGGCGCTGTATTGACAGCTGCATCCTGCCTGTCATCCCGTCAGCCGTGGGGATTGACAGATGCTGGGAAGCCGCTTCTAATGCTCTGCAATATTTCGAGCATCCCCCGTCCAGCGCGGCTCTGGGAGCCCACGCCAAGAGCTTTTACTGGCGGCTCCGTCCCCGTTCATCCTTTTCAATTCAGCCCTCTTCCCTCCCCATGCATGAAAAATGCCTGCTCTCTCTGCACCCACCTGATCAGCCCTGAAATAGGGGTCCTGGTGCTGCCCATGTCTCGTGGGTCCTTGGGGAGTCTCCCTGTTCCTCTCTACCCTGAGCATCCTCCTTTTTTGTCCGCTTTTCTGGGCACTTGCTGCATAGTCTGAACAGCTTTCAAGTGAGCCCTGTGTGTGTGTGTACGTGGGTGCATGTGTGTGTGTGTGTAGTCTTATCCAGTTCACCCCCCTCCCACCTCACTCTTTACTAGCTTGCCTCTGTAGTCAAATGGGCACATTGCAGGCCTAAAACTGCTGTGAAAGTTTCTTCCCCGGACTCCCCTACTGACCCAGCTCTGCAAAGCTGCTGGAGGAGCAGCACCTGCCTGTACCAGCTCTATGGCTATTCAAGCATGGCACCAGGAGACACTAGGTTTGGGGGATGCCAAACTGAGAGGTGCGGAGAGGAAGGGGTCCCAGGGGCACAGAGGCAAGACACGGACAGATACCTACCCACTCGCTCCCGTGACAAGCCTCTCCAGACTGTGCCCTGTGTCCTTCACTCCCCTTCCCAGCCAGGGCACAAGTGCAAGATGCAGGAGTCACCTTATCCTCGTGTGAACCGAGGGCCGGTTTTCTAGCCGGGGAATTTTGGAGCTGGTCCCTGCATCGCAGAGGGAAACAAGCCTGGGTGCTGAGGCCGTGTGAGACGTAGCTAGCTGTGCACGGCTGGATGGTGCGCGAGGAAGGAAGCAGGAGCTTGTGCAGCTGCAAGCATGTAAGCAGCTGGCACGTCCCAGCACCCACCTCGCTCACCCCCAAGCCCCAGGAGATGTGCAAGAGCTGGCACCTGATGTCAGGAGATTGACATGGGCTTGGCTTTTTGCACAGTGCAGAGAGGTGAAGGGGATGCCTTTACCCCTGATCTGGGATGTGGAAGGGAAGCCAACCAGCGGGAAACCATCCGGAGCAGCAGCTGGTGCCAGAAAGCAGGGGAGACAGGACACATCCAGGGCCTGGGGGTGTTGCACAGCCTACGTGGGTACAAGCCACGTGCCTCGCTTGGCTTTGGTGCCGTGCCGTGACGAGGGCTGGCGGGGGAGCCGGTGCTTCACATCCACCAGCTCCTATTAATTTCTCCAGGAAAGGTTGAAGCTTGTAAATGTTTTACAGCAGGATTAAATGGCTCTATTCCCCGGCTTGCCTGCCTTTGCTTGTGCTTATCCGGCCCTTTCTTTTGGCTGCCAAAGATCCCCGTGCCCCTGCCCGCCAGCTCCTGCAGGACACGGATCCCCCCACGCCACCTGTACCCCCACCCTCCTCGCCAGTGAGGCTGGGGCCTTGCCCAGGTCAGACCAGCTCCCAATGCCCCTCTGGACACCTCCCAGCAACCCAGTCCCTGCATCACAGATAGGGAAACTGAGGCAGGGAGTAAGGCAAGCAAGTGGCAGAGAAAGGCAGCCGGGAAGTGATGCCATGGACCCGCTGCATGCGTGTGCACGCACACGTGCAGATCCTGGCATATACAAAAGCCAATGTGCGCACGCTAACGCCCCATGCCCGCACCCAGAACATGCATGCGCACGCTTGCAGGTGCACATGCCTATAGCTGAAGAGGGCGAGGCGCATGCATGCACACTTGCACAGATGCACACGTGTGGGAGCATGCATATACATGCTGGCGTGTGCAGCAGGGGCCAGCGCCTCTTTCCTGCAGCCGGCCAGAGGCTCCTGCAGAACTGATGACCCAGCACGCCCGGAAAGCCGCCCGCAACCCAGGCTGGCTGCAGAGACCCCTGCGCAGGGGCATCCAGCATGGGCCGGCGCTGCCCTCCAGTGGGCCCTGCTCGCAGCGCTCGCTGCTCGGGGTGGCTTAGGGGGGCTCAGCTTGCAGGGCTGCTCCCAGAGGCTCCGGCTTGGGGCATTTTGCAGGGATGAGTCAGAGCTAGAAGTGCTTCTAGGCCCACTTGCTGCACCAGCTCTGCTGTCCCAACCTCCCTGTGACCACCGGCCCCGATCCCCGCAGCCCCCCGTGGAAAGACCGGGCTGCACAGTACGGGTTGCAAACAGAGGCTCGCCTGGCCCTGGCCTCCTCGCTGCCTTCTCCCTGCAGCAAGACATGAAGCCAGGGCAGGGTGATATGGCCAGGTCCCTGGGCCCCCATCCATCTCCCAGCAGGGCAGCAGATCCACAACCCCACGGCTTTTCAAGAGCATAGGGCCAGATGGGCTTCAGTCTCCCCTTCTAGGCTTGGGCAGCTGGGGCAGAAGTGCAGGGCAAGGAGTTGCTCCAGGCATGAGGCTCTGAGCACCCGTGCAGCACAGGGGCTGGCAGGGAGCCTGGCATGGGGCAGCCTCAGTGCAGGAGAGGCCTGGCCTGCGGGCCTGGCGCTGAGCAGAGGCAGCCTCTGCTCCATCCTTGCCACCAGCATCCAGGGCAGGCGCCCGCCTGTGCCCCTGCTGCCAGCCGGCCTCGCACGGGTGGTTGCACGGGTGGCTGCTGCTCTCTAGCGGCCAGAGCACAGGCAGCCGCCCGGGGATGCTCCCGGCGGACCAGCCCATCCTGTCCCCGGCGCCAGCAGAGCAGAGGGCTGGGCGGGGACAGCTGCCGGACCCCTGCCTTCTCCTGGGACAGGCCAGGAGTGAAGATGGCAGGGAAACAAAATGATGCTCCAGCTGGACGTGCTGCCTCAAGGCCATGCTGGGCCCCATGAACAAGCCAGAGCTGTGGCCTCCTCCCTGGGTGCCTCAGTTTCCCTGCCTTGGGCCGTGCGGAGGCGGTCGCTGCTCAGTGGCCTGGCCACCCTTGCGCACCCCTGGCCCCTAACCCCAAAAGCATAGAGCAATCCCCTGCCTCCCCCCACTGCCTAAAATCGTTCCTTCCTAAGGACTGCTGATGCCTAGCGCTCGGCTCACTGCGGATGGCAGATTGCAAGCGAGTCTGACCCTTACCATATTTGAGAGAAGCAGCTGGGGACAAGTCCACGTGGGGCCGGATCCAAGGGCACGTGCTGGGTCTGGCCTCTATGGAGCCAGAGGAGACGAGGATGGAGCAGCTACAGCTAGCCCTCAGGCCCCGGGATGTTCAAGTCCCAGCTGGGCTCTGGGGTAGGCCGGGAGGAGGACAGGGTGGGTGCATGGGAGACACCAAGAATGAACTTCTCTGGTAGCCCACGTTGCTCCGGTCTCCCTCCTCCTGTGGGATCCTGCTGTCAATGATGCAAGGAGGATTTCCAGGGAAGGCACGTGACAATTTGGCAGCTCCCCATGCAACGCGAGTGACAGCCCAGTGTTTAGCAAGAGTTGAGGGGCAACTCCAGGTGTGGGAGCGCCTTGGGCACAAGGCCTTCTTCGGGAGGGGAATTAACCCATCAAGAGATGGGCATGGCTTAAAACTAGATGAGCGCTTTGGGGTTGCAACTGGCACTTCCCCCTTACTCAGGAAGGAAAGCGGGAAGAGATCTTCAGCTCCAACTCGTGAATCTGCTAAGTACTGGGGGCACGGACTGCTAGGTCCATCCAGCTGCCCCAAGGCCAAAAGAGGGGCACGGGACCCCCAAGCACAGACGACCCAGCGATCCTGCTGGCTGCACCATGTCCATCTCAGATTCACCGGAGCACAGAGGTATCCAGGTAGCCGTGCCTTGCTGCTACCGTGAACACAAAGCTTTCAGCCTCAGGTCCTTTGCATGAGTTTCAGTGCTCCATGTTTCAAGCCAGCGAGATCTATCCATCAGTCACTGAGAAATTTTAACCCTGGGTTTGAGGGTTCAACTCAACTACCTGCCGTGCTGGGTCAGAGCCGGCTCGGTTTGCAAGCCCGTCCATTGCAGTGCCTCTGCCGTCGGAAGGTGCTTCGTTTTTAAATCAGTGAAAAGGTCAGCGCCCACCCGGGTTGGGAAGATGCACTTTGGGTAAAACAAAACGAGACAGACAGCCCTGCAACACGGAGCCAGCGCACCCCGGGCCTGTACGCGTTGTTTTAAATAAACATGCTTACGGCTCAGAGGCCTCCGCTTCGGCAGCACGGACAAGACCTGCAGGGCCTCCTCAAATTTTCTGCTAAGGGATATGAATGGCGATCTCAAAGTGGTGGTTTCTACCGAAACCAGCACTGTCCTCTTGTATCACTTGAACACCAGGAGGCAGAGAAGTGTGGGGCAGCTGTGCTGGACTGAATACGCCCGATTTCCGCTAAGCAGTCCCGGGTCCCGCTGACACTTGGCAGGAGACCACCACGGCTGAACAGCTTGCAAAACACTCATCACAGGCGGTCGAGGATGATCATCTTCCACAATTGTCTCGTCTGCGGTTCCTAAGAGGGCAGATGAGGCTGATCCGGGATCGAGACGGATGCAGAACCACAAACACAACACCAGTCTTGACACGTGTCGAGTTGCACTCACATAAGACCCTGAGGCAGGCAGGCAGGCTGGGCTGGTCAGGTAGGTGCGGGACTCCTAACCACGTCCAGAAGTTGTTGGCCATCAGCAGTACCCGTTACTTCATGAGACTGTGCCAGAAGCCTCTTAACAGGCAATTAAGAGTTGACCACAATTAAAGTGTTGACCTTCCCAAAGGCAAAGCTTCCTAACCAGGGCTGGCTCATGCCAGGAGCATAAGCATGAGTATGGAGATCCTCAAAAGATACAGCTGTGACTGAAGACCATGGAGGACAGATTCAGACAGACAGGAACTCTCAGAAGTCTGGAAACTCAAGATAGAGGAGCTCTACCCATGCACCTTGCACTTTTCCAGGGGTAAAAACCACTGTTTTATTTATTTATTTTTCTTAGATAAAAAGAAGATCAATGGCTTCACACAGGAGTGTTGTGCTCCACAGAACCAAAGGAAAGGCGGCTAACGGGGAAGGTTATCTCCCAGCCTGAGGAGCCTGCGCGGTTGGTTTATTCCATTAATCTGTCGCTATAGCATTTCCATGACTTAAAGTACAAAAATACAATTACATCTCCAAAGGGTATTTTATACCTACCGAGAGCAGTTGAGCACTCAACCGGATGAGACATCTCCGTAACCTTCAAAGAAGAAATAATGCACAACACGGACAGGGAATGGAAAATAATAATAAAAAATGTACACATCTGGAGTGCGTCTGCTTGATTCTGCCGGCGTTTCCACTACAATTGCTAAGATACACGTATCAATCAGGTCATTGCCATTAAGAAAGCCGAGAGCACACAAAGGAAGGGCATTAGCAACCTGCGTGAGATCTGACATTCGGGGCTACATTTAGTAAGTTAATCATTTGAAGGTGTTCTCTCCTTGGGTTTTTAATCTTGGGCACATCAAGCGGCAAGCCTTTTTGCTGTTAATTTATCTGCATGATGAAAGCAATCCACATCCATTTGTGGAAAGTACGGTCATGACTGGGTGGCTACGTCTTTCCCTTTTGAGCCAAAAGAGCAATGTATGTCCCTGGACTGTGTTTCCTGGGCAGAAGATGCATGCCTTGTACATCCATTAATGTGGTTTTCAACCAGGGTACCTGAAGGCTGGGATGGGAGCTGTCATAGGGTTCATTTGGAGGGGACACCAGGAAGCTCTGCGTGTTTGGAAAATTTTCCAACAGCAAGCACGCAATGCACCTCGTGGCTGCACGCCGTAGCCCACAATACACTGCACTTGAGTAAAGATCCAAGTTGTTGCAGTGCAAATGGAGCCCCTTTATTAGTGCAAAGCCCTGGGCATGAAACACCACCCTGGGGTGGTGCAAGACCCTTCCAGAAATACCCCAGTGGCCAGGTGAACTGCCCCTGGGGAGACAGATTAGGAAGCAACTGTGGCTAGAGACCATGCTTTTCCTGTGGCCCTCCCGGACTGACCCCACAAAACAGACACACTGGGCAGGGGTAACTGTACTGCACCTGGGAAGGGGCAGGCCAGGAGGCACCCACAGGGCTATGGAAGAGTCTGTGCTTCAGCTGCAGTCATTTGTACTATTCGGCCAAAGAGGTGATGTGCAAAGAAACCAAGGGGAAATGAGACCACTTTCCTTCTTTGCTACCAGCACTGCACAGGGAGTTTTGCACAGGTCATGAAAACCATCGAGGATGCCACCATACTCAACTGCTTTAGGTTTACCTGATAACACCAGGTGCAGCAGCACCTGGTTGAGAACCACTAAGTAAGCCAAGGTAGCACAACGGTAGGTCATACTCGGGGCTGTTGCCCAATTCAAAACAGTGTTGGAGGGCACCCCGGCTCTAAAAAGGTTGCGAACCATTGCATTAAAATAATGCATCTGGGCCTATATTCAGTGAAGCCTTTAATCATGTGCTCAGGGCTGGGCTGGATCAGGAGTTTGCACCGGTGTCTACATGGCTACAACATCCTACACCTGCCCCCTGCCACAGCTCCCAAACCTCTCCCAGTGACAAGAGGCCCGTCTACAACGGGCGTTGTGAAGCAGCCGTCTGAGCTTGCTTTAAACTAGCCAGCATGGGTACTGCAGCCGCAGAAGCTGGAACCTCTGAGCAGGATGAAACGTCTGTGCACGTACCCACGTGAGTTTGGGTGGCCCGTGTTAACTCCCCACTTGTGTGACTGCTATCTGGCACTGAGAGAAAGTTCAAAGCCAGTTTGGACTCATTTACACACACTGGGGAACCCTGCAGTGTAAAGGTATCAACACGGCTCATCTAACTATCACTGAATGGAACTGGTGGCAACACATAAGAGCACAAAGTGGTTCCTGATTTGGTCAATCCACTTGCTAAGTTCTACAGTATTAACAACTTGGGGTGCTTTACCATCACCATGTGTTTCATATCCACAAATGGGTTGGGGCCAAACTAGAGCGGCGTTGTCCTATGGCCATCAAATAGTCACATGAAGTTTCTACCAAACACCCACCCATGTACTGCCCCCCTGGGAAGTTGTCTGAACAGTCAGCCCTCACACACACATTCAAGATTTGCATCTGCTGTCTATGTAGTGCCCTGCCTCGCAGGCTGAGCTGGGCAGGATCCTCACAGATACAGCAGGTCCTGGACAATGGGGGTCACGTGAACCTGTCCAATACCTCAATGGCAGCCTCAGCTGACTCGTGTGCTTCACTCAGTAGCCCAAAGAGCCCTTTTGTGGTAAGAAACATCCCTACTCTTATCCGCAGCTGCTCTGAGCTGATTGGGAAATTTGGTGCGTGCTCTAGACTGGCCAGGCTGGCTTCCTACGCTTGCTGTCCCTCCCTCCAGGCTGCCGGCGGATGGTCACACTGGACTGGGAAACCCTGGACATACTCCATGATTGGTTCCCAGCAGCTCTACCCATCTCATTCTTCCCTCCTTCTCTCACGAAGTTCAGGAACTCTTGTCTCTGCACTACGTAAACCAGCTGCCGAGCCCCTTGGCTCTGCTAATGTCTACTTTATAAGAGATCCCAACATTGGCACACGCTGTAGGATAAAGACTGAAGAGCCAGCAGAGCTCTACAGCTTGTTGTATGGCTGGTGTTGACAGTTCTTGAGTTTACCGAAGGGCAGAAGGCCGCAGATCAGCTCTGCAGTTCAGACTCATACTAAAGTAGGAGGCAGAAGAGTCAGAACCATCCCGTTGCACGTTAGTGCACAGGTGGCGGTGCCTGCTGTTCACCAGCAGCACATGTTGTGCACCATCCACCCCGGTCTGTGAGAACCCAGCCTCATGCTGCTATCCCCAGGCCTTGGGGGTCAAGCTGGGCAGTTTACACCAGCCTGCACAAGGAAAGCAGCTCACTGTACCGACACCAGACCATCTCTGGGTGATAGGGCATCACTGCTTTCTCTGGCTTCCCAGGTAAGAGCCAGCCCCGACGTGCCGGGAGGCCCATCATCCACAGCTGGGACCCAGCTGGGCTGGGTCTCAGTATGTGGCCTCATTGTGCCCAACCGCAGCAAAGGGGAGGCTGTAAGTGCTGTTCTTGCTGCGCTTGCTTTTCTTCCAGGCCAGGAGCGTGCTGGCACTCTTGTTGTTCATGAGGCTCTTGCGGCTGTTCTCCTTGTTGTTCTTCAGCAGGCCACCGCCCGAGGACATGGCAGCTGATTTCCTGTCCATCTATTAGGCAGAGAGAGAGAGAACACTGACAGTAGGAACACACAGTCCAGACCCCAAAAGGAGCATGTGCAGAGCTTGGTTTTAAGGAGTGCTATGCCAGGTCCCCCTGGGAGGCCAGGACTTGGGAGGAGCACAGTCCCTGCTTACAGGTCGGAGTGGGAACACCAGAGCCAGATTCTGATCAGAGAGTGTTTATAACCTGGCCCATTCCCACTGGTTTCCAAGCAAACAAGGACAGGATCAGGCCCAGAGGGTTTAAAAGGGGCTAATTAAGGTCCCACAGGAGCTCCGAGCCTGAGCGGGGATGGAAACTCAGGGGCTCCTGGCTTTCAGCTTCGTGCTCATGCTGTTCACTTGGGAGCAAGCTCTCTAACTGCTCTACTGCTTTTCTGTAGATTTAGGAGAGGTCCAGAGAAGGGCAATTAAAACAGTCAGAGGGGCCAGACTAGGAGAGACTAAAAAGGCCCAGACTCTTCAGTGTGGAAAGAAGGCTGAGGGGGGGATTGGATAGAGGTCTATAAAATCAAGAAGGTTGCAGACCAAGCGAGCACGGAGTTTTTGACTTCGTCACCAAGTCCCAGAACACTAGGTCTAAGGGATCCCCACTGAAATCAGTAGGTGACAGGTTTAAACTAACAGGAGAAAGGACTTTTTCATATGTAATGTGCCGTTAACTTGTGGAGTTCATTGCCACAGGAGGTGGGGGAGGCAAAGAGCAGACAGGTTCAAAAAGGGACTGGGCAAATTCATGGATGATGGCTCTATTAATGCCTGTGCAACAGAACAGTTGAAGATGCTTTCTCTGGCCTCTCTAACCCAATAATTTGTGGGTGCCACTACTGAATAGGGGATAGGTCACTAAAGAGATACCCCATTTGATACTCTCCCTGTATAGCATCCACTTCCACCACTGTCGGAGACAGGCTATGGGGCTAGATGGACCACTGATCTGACCCAATATGGTACTGCTGATGTTCCTCAGGATGTGGCTTTCCCCCTACCAGAATCGTCCATGCTGCTCAGACCTGAAGATCTCTCCTTTGCCTTTGATGCAGGTTCATCTCTCAGGACACCCCATTCTGACCCTATGCTCTCCTGGCCTAGGCACCCAGCTGGGAGAAAGCAAGACTGCCCCCGCTTTGCAGCCCAGTTAGACAGCTGAATGTCACAAGGAACCACACCCCTCATGCCCTCAATCTGCTGATTCTGGCCCAGTGAGAAACCACGAGGAAAGTCCCAGCTCCTTCCCACTACACCAACAAGGTCCCTGCTGGAATCAGCTTCCTGCTTCACAGCTCCTGGACTGCTGGTGGGCAAAGCCACCACCCTAGAGAAAACGCAGCCTCCCACTCAAGCTGCTCTCAGCTGGCTCTCTTCTTTCCCTAGACCCACGTGCCTGAGGAGCTGCCAGCAGAGCTCGGAGCCAAGGAAGAAGGTGAATTACCATGTTCTGCACCTCAGAGCTCTGCAGGGTGATCAAGCCAAGCTCCACCCCATCTTCACCAACGCTCTTCAGCAGCTGCACCACCTCTGCGTGCTTCGACCATCTGCAGTCCTTGCCATTCACAGAGATGATAAAGTCTCCTTCTTTCAGCCCAGCTTCCTGCAGGGGTCAAGCAAAGGCATGCGCAGATGAACAGGGCCCAGTGGTCTCCCAGCACTGCTATGGCTGAACGAAATGCCAGAAACCAGGATTCCACTTCCCCAGAGCTATGCACAGCAGGGTGCCAGGGCTGTGTCCAGGTTAGGAGGACCCACAGCCTAGTTTACTCACCTGGCAGAGACACAACACTGGCACTGATTGAAACTCAGTGTTCTGGGATGGACCTGAGCCAAAACAGCAGTTGAACAGGGGTGCAGTAGCACTGACTCCAAAGGGGCTGGATCAGCTGGACCCTCGAGGTCCTTTCCAACCCTACAGTTTCATGGGGTGATTCACATGGTTACAGCTCAGCACATGTTTAAGGGCCTCAGGGTCACAAGGGCTGATCCAGGGCTCAGCAAAGTCAGTGGAAAGACTCCTTATCTTGGAGTTGGACTGTTCTCAGTGAGGGGCACATGACAGGACAGGAGCAATGGGCTCCAGCTGCAGCAAGGGAAGTTGAGGTTAGATATGAGGGAGGGAAAAAAAAACAAACCACTCTCTCACGAGGAGAATAGTAAAGCACTGGAACAGGTTACCCAGAGAGGTGGTGGCATCTCCATCTTTGGAGGTTTTTAAGACCTGTCAAGACAAAGCCTTGTCTGACATGATGTAATTGGGGCTGGTTCTGCTTTGAGCAGGAGGTTGGACTAGATGTGACCTCCTGAGGTCCCTTTCACACTCATTTTCTATGACTCTGGCCTTGGCCCAGGCTATGGGGTGAGAAGTGGCTGGCACTGGCTCCAAGACCTGCAACCAGGGCAGCTTTTCATGGGAGTGACACAAGCTCCGATACGAGGCTGCCCTCCTCTGCTGAATGCTCCTCGTCAAGAAGCCTTTGTCCCAGACATTCCCAAAGTTTAACATGTTCAAAATAATGTATTTTCTCTTGGTCTTGCTCCCAACCCTCCCCCCACCCCACGTACACCATTTCAGCCCCCAAAAGAGTCAGTCTGACAGTCACAGGCAGTCGAAAACAGGGCCTTATAATGGGGACAGGGCATGGACAGGCAGGGACAGTTACCGATCTTCTCTAGATCTTTCCCAAGGAGGCAGTAACTACTCACAGCTGCGCAGCCCCCAGGTATCACTCCGGCAATGAGGACAGGGGAATCCCCTCGAAGCGTGAATCCAAAGCCGCTCTCTCCTCGGACCAGGTGAACTTTCCGTGCCGGGTGCCACTTGTTTTTGGCTGAGAAAACTGTCAGAGGCCCCTGGGTGGAAACAGACACACAAAATAACATACTGGAGGCAAGAGTGCCCTCTTGAGTCCAGCACGGCTGCCCTTGGTTGCAGATATCCTGATGGCTTTTGCTCTTTGAGACTGAACGCTGACTAGGTGTCAGAAAAGATGGATTCACTGTGCTGAGGAGCTCCTGACAGGGAAGTGCTGAGGGGGATTAACAGTGCCTAGCTCAAAGTCAATTTATTTTCGCCTCACGTGCTGCAGCCCCTGCCTTGGTACAGCCCCACACCAGTCAGCCTGTTTCCTGCAGAAAGGAGGCCTGGATGAGCCGTCAAGGGCAGCTGTTAAAGACTGGGAGCTGTTGTCTGTTTGGAGAAGGCTTGCTGTTGAATGAGGACTGTCTGCCAAAGACAACAAGCAGCCTCAGCCCTGCAAATCTGCTGTGCGGGGAACTGGCTCTCCACCCTTCCCTTCAGAAGAGAATCCCACCGTGGGAGCGGGGAGGGGCTGCTGGTCAACTGGCACCGAGCGACGCAGCTACTGAGGGCAAAATCTGTGACTGTGCTCCAAGCCAGCACACAGTAGGACCAGCCTGAGCTGGAAGAGGGCATGGCACTTGCTTCAAGGCACGTGCCCCAGTCCCATGCCATGGCTGCGCAGACTGCAGGTGCCTGTCACAGGCTGCTACTTTAAAGACCTCAGGCACTGTGCTCTGTTCAGACTGTCTGTAGCTGTGATGCACTACTCCGCTAAAAGTTGGGAATGGCAGCAGGGATGGAGAGGTTGCCTTGAAGCAGTGTTTCCCTGAGTTGCCACCTGCCTCTTCAGCAATGCAACTGCCACCAACCCCAACAACGAATGAAGGGAAACCTTTATACACCCTTCCTTGTGAGAGCCAGCTTGAAGCTTTACCGTCTGGCGCTGGTTGAGCTCCATGCTGCCTCAGTCGCATGGCATGGATCGGAGGTCACTCTCGCCTCAGTTTGGGCCCTCTTTTCCCCTTTAACCAGCCAAGATCCCTTCCCCATTTGGGAGAAGCAGCATATTTTTGTTCCGGTGATGAAATGTTTGCACCCAAAAAGACAGGGAGATGCAGGTCTCCTTATTCATTGTCCCAGCAGGAAAAAAGGGGGTGTCCCTACCTGGCATGCCTTCAGTGTGGTTCCAAGAAAATGTGCAACTCAGCCTTGATCTGACTGCATGTGAATCAGAGCCTTTAGGCACAGGTTTAGAAAAGGGTGTCTTAATGCTGAGGTTTTATATTAGGGGAAAACTCTCGAGGTCTGATCACTGCTGGTTTAAGGAAAACCTCGACCCAAAAAACAGAAGAGACAGCATCAGAGGAGAGTCATCTCTTAGCGCTTTCCCTACGTTCACAGCCAGCCTATATGCATCAGCACCACTGCATGGATTCACTCTCAGGCTGCTCTGGATGGCATCCACACCACAGTGTTCAGAGGCTGAACATGGGCTTGCGGCAGGTTTGCTGCTAAGCGTGATAGGAGTCCGTGCATGAGGCTGTCTCTCACCCTTGTACGTACCAGTCGATGGAAGATGTCAGTCACCTTCACCTGGGAGAAGTTGGGAGATTTGATTTCTGGTCTCTGATGCGTTTTGGCTAAAATCAAAACCACAAGAGACATGTCATGGCTGCACGGATGAACTGGCAGGCACTGCTCATGCATCAAGCCACCTGATAGATTCGGGACCAGGCACCAGCAAAGCTCAAACCACCTGAGACAGCAGGCTGGCAGGGCAGGCTCAGGCCCCTGGCTGAAGCAAATAAACAGCGAGAAGGGATGTGTCTTCATATTTTAAAAGGGCATTGAGTGCTTTGCAGGGCAGATGTCACAGGGTGGAAATGAACATCGCCTTTCACTGCCTCGGGATCTCCAGGGCACATGTTGCTAAGCAGGGAAACCCCGTGTGAAAGAGGACAGTCAAGAGGACAGTCGACACTTTTCCGTTTACCGAAACATACCCAAGAAATCTGATGGGTGCCTCTCTGTGTGAGAGTGGGGGGTACAGCTAGAAAGGTGCTCCCATGGCTGGAGGGGCCCAATCTTGTGTGGGAATTCCTGGGGTGGGCAGGATTGCCCCCCCAAGCACCAGAACACAGAATCATAAAATGAGGCTGGAAGGGACCTCAGGAGGTCACATCTAGTTCAACGCCCTGCTCAAAGCAGTATCAGCCCCAGCTACATCATCCCAGCAAGGGCTTTGTCTAGCCAGGTCTTCAAAACCCTCAAGAATGGAGATTGCACCACCTCTCTGGGGGGCCTGTTCTAGTGCTTCACCACCCTCGTGAGACAGTTTTTCCTAATATCCAGCCTCAACTTCCCTTGCTGCAACTTGAGCTCATTGCTCCTTGTTCTGTCATCTGCCACCACTGAGACCAGTCCAGCTCCATCCTCTTTGCAACCCCCCTGGAGGGACTTGAAGGCTGCTATTAAATCCCCCCTCAGTCTTCTGTTCTCCAGACTACACATGGCTCCCACTGTCCTGCAGCAAAGGGCAATGTGTTTCACCCAAGGAAGCGGATCAGCTGTGCCAGGCACACCCTGGTCTGACTGATGCTGCTGCCTATGGTGACATGTTTCTACCCAAAAACATGCAAATAGCTGGCTCCTTCCAGACAGGAGGGACAGGTGGTCTCTCTAGCTTGGTTCTTAAACCATGTCCACCCCCTTGGTCCGTGTGGCAGAGTAACCAGCTCCCTCTTCCTCACAGTCAGAAGTACAAGCACTCCCAGCAAAGCCACGGACCCATATGTTTTGCCGAGGACGGGATGGGAAATTACTGATGAGAGCATGTCAGTGGTGTGCCCTACTACAGCACTTACGGTGAATGTCAGGGGCATCTCCGGTTTCGAAGAAGTCCTCCTCATGGTCAATGTCCGAGTACTTGCTCAGCGAGCGCTTGTGAGCAAAGGAGAGCACCTCTTGGAGGATATCCATCTTCCTCAGGATCTTGCACAGTCCATGGATCCGCATGGCTTCCTCGTGCCTCATGATGGCCTTCTTCAGATGAGCCTTGCCTAAGAAGCACGTAGACCTTTATGCACCCCTCCATGCCACATGACACTTGCCCTGAGCTACCAGTGTGTCCTTGCCAGGCCACCGCAATAACTTCACAGCCAGGGAATCAATGGCTTGAATTCCTGCATCTCTCGATATAAACTGGGGGTGGGACGGTCCCAGTTCATGGCAGCACCCGCAGGGCTCCCAGGATGTACTCAACAGACACGACACAGAGCCGGTCTCAAGATCTGGCTTGGATCACAGGAGTCAGACAACCAGGAGCCTCCCAAAGGTAACCTGGGCCCCTACCTGTTCTGAGGTAGGAGGACTGTACCTAGATCATTCCTAGCAGATCTGTTTACCCTCTTCTTAACTCACAGACAGTGGAGACTCCACCACCTTCCTAGGGAGGCTGCTCAAGTACTTCACTGTCCTGACAGTTAAACAGTTCTTCCTAATATTCATCGTAAAGCTTGTCTGAAAATTAAGCTAGAGGCTTCTTGCTCTGTCCATTGTGGGTACAGTTAACTTATCACCATCCTCTAACAACCCCCTGAGCATCACACTGTTGACTCATTCACTAGTCCACCCATGCCAGTTCATTCTGCAGTTTTGGGGCCCAGGTAGTTACTGTATTCACCTGCACTTCCTTATTGCAGGCAAATGCCTGTATAGCTTAAGTCCGGCGCTTTGCATGAAAAGTTTCATGAAAATTTGCTGGTGGCTTTGCATGAAATTTCATCTTGTTAAAGTTCAACCATTTACCCAGATCATTTAGGACTCAAACCCTGTCTTCCAAAGCACCTGCAACCCCTGCCAGCCTAGTGTCTTCCAGAAATTAAGTTTCATAGTTTCTAGGGTCGGAAGGGACCCGAGTAGATCATCTAGTTCGACCCCCTGCCATGGCAGGAAACAATATTGGGGTCAAACAACCCCAGCAAGGTGTTCATCTAACCTCCTCTTAAACACCCCAGGGTAGGGGCCAGCACCACTTCTCTTGGAAGTAGGTTCCAGATCCTAGCCGCCCTGAAGTCACGCCTCCTGATGTCTAGCGTAAATCTACCCTCTATCAGCCTGTAACCGTTATTCCTGGTCACTCCTGGCAGTGCTCGGGGGAACAGGGACTTCCCCAGTGCCTGCTGATCCCCCATGACTAGTTTATAATAGGCCACAAGATCCCCCTCAGCCTTCTCTTCTGGAGACTGGACAGGTTCAGGTCCCGTCGCCTCTCCTCGTAGGGCCTGCCCTGCTGCCCCCGACCATGCGAGTGGCCTCCTCGGGACCCTCTCCATGCTGTCCACATTCCTCCTGAAGTGCGGCGCCCAGAGCTGGACGCAATACTCCAGCTGCAGCCTGACCAGTGCCACATAGAGGGGGAGGATCACCTCCCTGGCCCTGCTCGAGATGCATCTGTGGATGCATGACAAGGTATGGTTGGCCTTCCTGACCGCGTCCCCACACTGCCGGCCCATGATCATCTTGGAGTCAACGATGACTCCAAGATCCTTTTCTGCCTCTGTACTGACAAGGAGGGAGTTCCCCAACCTGTAGGTATGGAGCTGGTTGTTCCTCCCCAGGTGCAGCACCTTGCACTTGTCAGTGCTGAATCCCATCCTGTTCTTTCTATGCCACCATTCAAGATAAAATAAATAATTTCATAAAAATAAGTGTGGATCAGAACCAGCCCCTGCAAGATCTCACCTGAAATGTCCTCCCAAATCCTAAACAAACTGGATCGCTACACTCCAAGCATAGTGAGGGAGTTGATATTTAGCCTATTTCCCTCACTTGCTCAGATGACCATCAAGTGGGTGTTCCCCAAACCTCACTAAAATTCAAGCTCACCAACAACTGCTGGATCCCATGTCTACTAAACCACTCAGCCTGCCAAGAATCAGACTGGTTTGACAGTATTTATTCTGGAGAAAACCCACACTGGATGGTTTTTAAATCACCTTCCTAACTTCCAGGTGCTTATAAGATGATTGTGTAATAGTTTATTCCAATCCGTCCCTGGGGCTATAATACTGGATAGCATGTCTGCCCTTCTCCAGGCCTCCCCTGTCATCTATGAATTCTCAAAGACAATTTCTGCTGGTTCAGAGACCACCTCAGCTTGTTCCTTACGTGTTCTCAGGTGACATTCCCTGGGTTCTGCTACCTTGTACACCCGTCTCCTGGAAACACCCTTCCTATTCTGGTCTGCACTCCTAGCCCCTTGCTTAAATGAAGTATTTGGCTGTGGTTAACCTTTAGGAAGGCTGAAGCAATAGAGGCACCGAATGCTTTAACCCTCTGTGCCACTTATTATTTACTCTCCTTTCCCTTTCAGTAATTAAGTCGCGTGATCTTTGGACTTCCCATCATACTGCTCTGGAAGCAGCTACAACCTGGAGAATGGAGGTCTCATCTTCATTTGGACCATTTATGCTCACTAGTCCAACTCATGATGAGACTGGTCCAGCTAACAATGTTCTCCCCTTAAATTTTCAGAGTCACTGACCACTGGTATAAGTACCCCACCACTGGAAGAAATGGGAGAAAGAGCCAGGGACTGGTGGCCAATTATAAGCTGGTAGTTTCAGTTTCAAGACGCATGGTGGCACCCTAACTCAGGAGTTATTCTAGATTTACTCAGGTACCACAAAATGGGATCAAACTTTGCTGAGAAATGGAGGCAAACAAGCCTCTGTGCTGAAGGTCACTTACTGAGGTGAACATCACTGGGCCTTATTCTTTACTGATGAAAGGGAGGAGGGGGAACAAAAAATTATCGAACTAGACATTTCTAATGCTCTGTCAGACCAGATTGAATGAACACAGACAATGAGGGAGGCAGGAGAAGTCCACAGTTATCTGGCATACATAGGATCTCAGGCAATGCGACCTGGTTTCATGATCATTTTGCTTTTTTTTTCCCCCACTACAGTGCAGAGACACTCAGTGACTGAGTCAGTGGGTGATGCTAAGCAAGAACGTTCAGGACATGTCCAGGCTTGCAAGTTCTCTGATAATTATTTTGTCTTTTAATTAATCATCAATTTGGGATCCTGAGACTCCCTCCACTTCCCTGGAGAACATTAGGTCAGGTTTCAGAACTATAGTCCCTGTTCAGTCAGCCATCAGTTTCCCAGAAAACTGCTTAGCTGAAGATAAAGGGTGCCCTGACCACTGGCTTCACTTGGTTGGCTGGGGCTGAATGTTACGTGCTCAGTCTGGGGTCACTGAAGTTATAACTCAGCCACAATGGTGGTTTGAGAGAGATGCAAAACAAAGAGGGAATCGTAGTATGGATGTTTGCCACTGCAGCTTGCTCTCTCTTCTCTGAGCTGGGAGCAGAGAGCATGGGGATGTTCAGTTTTATTAGCATTAAAACGGGAACATCTTTTCTTACTGGGAGACAAGTGTTAGAGTGCCAATTGCTCAGCTGGTGTAAATCAGCATGAGGTCAAGTGGTGTTGTACAGCACAACTTGTGCCACCTTACCCCAGCTGGGGACTGGCCCCTTCATCTTTGTGAGGGGCAGGCAGAACAGCCATTGTCTACAGTTCATATCTTTGCTTTTTTGCTTCAAAAAGGCAAGATGGGAGGAATTTGTTTCTCACTCCCTTTGACGCTGGCCCTGCCATCCTGAGGATACCTCACATTTAAACTCAGAGTGCCATCTCACAGACACTGGAAGCAAATCCACATCCCAATACAGTCCAAATAAAAGGCTCCCAGTGAGTTCAGCAGGTCTGGATTGGACCTTTGGAATGAGCTCAACTTTGGAAAGTTCCTAGATCACAGTTTCTGCCTGGCGCATTTTAAGAGATAAGGGAAGTTTTCCTGCTTTTGTCTCCCATTCACCTTGCCAAGCCAACCCAGCTCCATGAGAGCCAGATCTCGTTTCAGACTGCCAGCACCCTGGGAACTGAATCCTCATTGCAGGATGTTTTTTTGTTGACAATGTACGAACAAGAAAGTTCATCTTGGTAATACGATTCTAAGGGGAGAGCTGAGAATTATGTATTTAATGCCTCTAGTTCTCCCCTTAGGAGGCATTAAGTAGAGACATTAAGTACAAACTGATCAAATTTAGCGTGAAGTTATGGAGAAAGGAGTGCAGAAATCTGAAATGCATTTTTTTAAACATAGGAGTTGCTGAACTATAAGTGGAGTGGTTTATTATGTTCCCCATCTCCAGCCTCTATGAGGAACTACAGTATCTGCCTCTATCGGTATGTCTTCTTTTGGGAATGCAAAGTGACAGAGTTATCATCCTTTTCACTACTACCTGCAGTGCTCCGAGGCACTGAAGTTGTTGGTAGCCTCAGGGAGATCATGCTTAGCAAGTTGGGGGTGGGTGGGGGGGAGGACACTAATATTTACTTTACTTTTTAAGTAGTCTCTGTCTGAGGTATCCTTCTGCAGTGCTTCCTTCCTGCCCTCCAAGGAAAAGGGGAGTAAACGTATGCATTTTTCATGTCCTGGTGTGTGCATGTGTGTAAAGCAGAGATGACCAACTCAAAACAGAGCTTGGTATTGTTTCAATCTCTTCAGGCCAGGATGTTAGAACAGAACTTCAGCTGAATAAACAGGACTGAAGAAGAGTCAACCCCTGATGGACTCTACCTGATAATCAGCCCATGCCCGACTGGAGGAGAACGTATGGGCAAAAGTTTGAGCACAGAAAAGGAGAATCCTGGCATCTTCATGTCACAGCCACCAAAGAACCTGTTCTTTTCAGAGCCACCAGCAAAGAATGGGCAGAGCTGTACAGATACGGTCTCATCCCACACAACCATATGGCCCTGTGGATACTATCTTTACCCTGATCATATCCTTACAGCTACATAGCTCTGTTAGCAAAGTTGAATGTCTCCCAATTTAGGCAGTGTTACATCTCTCTCTGATTGAAAGCAAATTGGCACTGCAGCAGCAGAGCCAGAAAAAGCTATGTAGAGTTGCCGAGAGCACGTAGTTCTAAAGTTACCCCGGCAGCTCTCTGACCCAAGTCAGTAAATGTAAGTATGGCCTAAGATGGCCCAATGGGGCTTTTGAGATTCGTGTATCAGAAGTTCATTGGTGTGAGGCAAGCTGCTTACCAAGCTTCCTTCTCTCCTCCTGGTCTTGCAGCAGCACGCGAAGACAGGGTCCCTCTGGCATGGTGACATGGAACTGGATGAAGACCTTCTCATGCTCTGGGAGGTCAGCATCAGATGCCACTGTGCGAGAGAAGCAAGCACACATGAGTTCAGGAGATGCTCAAAGCATCACTTAGCCAGGGCCAGACAGACAGGGATAATAAGAAGCCTCCACAGCGAATATTCAAGAGTTGCCCACATTAAAGGGTAGGTGCATTTATGGCAGTGGAACTATGCTAAAAACCCAGGGGCGGGGCACAGGACTCGGGATTTTAAGGGTGTGGAAAGACTTAAAAAGAAGGGGAAGGAAAGAACATAACATACTCCTATTTTGGGGCAGGCAGTTTACACTGCACCCATCACTACAGGCACACTGCAGGTCTCCTGGTTTTCCCAGTATCTTTCTAAAGCAGGTGTGTAAAATAAAAGCTGTTAATATTTATATCAAACTAAGTAACACAGAGCCAAGATGATTAAGATTGACACTGGACCCCAAAGCAAGGACTACCTGAGATGTGGCCATGGGGCCTTGACAACACAGACCCTGCCCTCATCTGGGCTGGCAATGCTAATATTATGGCAGGTTCTTGGGGAGCCTGTTAATGCAAATAAGCCAGCATAAGGTGAGCTAGGGTGAGAACTGACAGTGCACTGATACTCTGCAGTAACTCCCCATGGGCATGCTCTTGACCCACAGGGAAACTTGTTCTGCAGTGAAAGTACGATGCACCTACCCTGCAATTCATCATGAATAAATAGAGTGCCTGCAAGTGCCTACTGCAGAGCAGATGATGTAAAAATCTTTGCTGAACTTATGGGCATGCTCTCACGTACCCATATCCTCGGACCTGGATCCCTCAGTGCAAGGCACTGCCCTCACATGGGCTAAAAAAGCCTTTGCCCCGAGGTGTTTAGCACCCAAACTGGGAAGCCATTAGATATGTACTATCCAAACTTTCAACCCCAGTTGTGAACCCTCTGTCCCACCCTGGTCCTAGCATGGCATTGGCCCATTGGGCCTGATGGGCTCCCTATGGCTCCAGAAATTTAGCAGCAGGGGAGCAACAATTAACATTGCCACCACTCCCCCACCATCAAATTTCCAAACCCTTGGGGATGACAGTTCTGTGGGCTGGATCCAGTTTCTGGACCAGGGACTGGGCCTCCTTGGATTAGATTATAAAAGTTTGTACAGCCAAAGGAAGTCCTCCCTGGAGAGGTGAGATTAAAAGTTTGCTGTTGATTTTAGCATGAGTAAGGCTATTCAGAACAAGGCCATATGTGGGGGCTTCCTCAAGCATTCACTATTCAAAAAAAATAAAAATCAAATTCACTGGAGAAAGCTCTGCCTCCTGTTGGGGTTTAGCTCATAGTGACAAAAGGGCACTACCCATGATCCCAAAGAAGGCAGGTCTCAGGACAAAGAGACCCTATGGACAATGCTGGACACTTGGAATGATCCTTGATACAGATCTGTCTTTTTTACAAGCCCTTCAGACACCACATCTAGCTTTTGCTATTTTTCAAAAATTTATTTTTCAGCCAAAGCTGCTGTTACTGTACTTTGGTTCTGATAAACTTCAAAAACCCCTTCAGAGGAGACTGCAGGGGATCTGAGGAGATAAATGAGCCAGTAACAGGGCTCCTGGTCTGAGAAAATCCTGTGGGCTCAGTTGGCCTGGAGTGAGGGCAGGGTGGAAACAAGGCCAGTGACTCTGAAACCCCCACTCACCAGCAGTACCTGCAATGCCTCCCCGGTCCAAAGTCGGCAGCCAGGCTGACATGCCAGATACTGACTCTTCTTTTGCAAGCACTAGCTGGGGATTAGCACTTGACATAAAGAGCTCACTGATGGCCTGTTACTCTGAAGAGGGGCGGATTCATACTCGTACTCACCTGCAAGACACCCATAGCCTTTCCAAAATCTAGAGTGGACAGGAAGCAGCCATGTGGGTCTCCACCACTGACCTTGCCTTGCTGTTAGCAAAAGCAACTGGTGTGTATGAAAGGGGCATGCATTTTAGGAGAAGTTCAGGAAAGAGGCTGAGTGACGCCCAGCAAGGGCAACTAGGCTTGATACCCTTTTATCTTCTGCTTCTCTCACTACTGACTGAACTTCCCACAGCCATGCTACCCGCAGTTCCTGGAGCTGCCTCCCAGCTCTGACCCACTAATTCAGAACCCCTTTTTCTTTTGCCCATCACTCTCATTTGCAACATGCACATGGAGCGAGTCAGCATGTAACTGCTCAGGGGAAATCCAAGGATGCTCCTTAGAGCAACCGCCCAGCTTCCTCCTCCCTCGTATCACCCTGGAAGGCTGACTCTGTGATTGGGACAGCAGATGGATTTGAGTGCTCTGAGGGAGGAACCAGGCCTAGCTGCTATCAGGCACCTGTCCCACTGCAAAATTAATGCTGACCATTTCATTTTTGAAATGTGTTTTTTAGAAGTCTGACAGTTATTTTAAGGCGACTCAACTCAGACATGCTTGGCACTGTACAGGCATATAGGAAGAGACCGGTGGGGACTATGAGGTGAGGAGGAATAGACCAGACACACGACTTCTGGTTCCTTTCCCATTTTGCAGGTAGGAAATGGAATCGGAGAGACTCTGGGTGGATCTACGGGGGACACTGCAACACTGTGTTGAAATACCCAGGCTAGCTGTGAGTGAGCTCTTATGCCTGCACAGCCTAGTAAAGTGCCTTGCAGACACACCAGCGTAGGTCTTGGAAGCAGTATTGCTGTGTCCACACAGTGCCCCAGATGGGCTGAACACTGCATTGAAGGGGGCTACTGCTCCTGGCTCTGGAGCTAGCTCAACTGGCAACTACAGCACCATGTAGATGCACCCAAGTGACTCACCTGGGGTCAGGAGTCTATTAATACTCTGATTTATTTATACGCATGTCTCTAAGGTAAGAAGGAAAGGCAACCAGACAGGGAGTCTCTGTGGGCAGGCAGGGAATTGAACCCCAGTGTTTCAAGTCCCAGTAAGTGCCATCATCCTAACATGGACTCTTTGAGGACAACAGTTCTCTTGTCTTACTCTGGCAGCTTCACAAAGAGGGCATGATGCACACACTGGCACTACTGAGGTCAGCATGCCAACGGGAGTCCCTCTTATTGCAGCTGCACAGACAGTCCACTGACTGCCACAGGTACTACCACCTCTCAGCAAGCCAGTTCCTCTCCTCGGTAATTACCCCTATATCTGTGGCTGCTTCAAAACACTGCCTGCTGTCTTTCCTCCAGTGTTAAGGATCTTTTTGAAAACATTTGTACAGGCAGCACACAAGAAAAATGCCAGATTTACCCCTCCACCCAGGCTAGTGTCAATAAGTGAGGTTACAGACCATGCCATTTGCAGCTCAGTATTTGTACTTCCTCTGCATAGCCCTTATGTTTCCTCCTTCTCCACGCTGGATCCTCAAGGGGTCCAGCGTTTAGCTGCTACTGTGATCTGAGCCACAGACAGCACCTAAGACCCAAGTGAGTGTAGGGCCAGCTGTAAGCAGTACTCACCGGGGCAGTCGCAAAGTGCAATGGCAGTGTAGTAGTGGGACAAGGCCTTGAAATGCTCTGACTTGACGTGGACCATGGTGGTCCAGGAGAAAGGAACGTAACCCTTTACGTGGGCCTGCGTCATGGTCTGATGCACCAAGGAGTAAACATCTTCAACCTGTGAATGTGAAGACACAGGCAGTCTAAACCAAGTTCTATTAGAAAAACCAGCCACTCCGGGAGGCTTGCGGGACAGGCCAGTAGCCTCACTGGTTGAGACGTGTGTGTCTAAGGTGGCCACAGCACTAAAGAAATGGAGGGACAAGAAATCCAGAGTGGGAAAGGAGTGCTTGGGTAATCAAGCCCCCACCCCCCATCTCTTACTTTCTATAGTGCAGCTAACTGGGCTAGGTACCAAACTCAGTGTGCGCAGGGTCACTGTACCAATACTTAGCATTTGTTGGCCATCATTAGCTAAAGATTACAATTCTTTGTGTGAGGAGAAACAGAGAGCTACTGAGTGACATGACAAAGACCATGATGAGACTGTGACAGAGCTGGGAATAGAGCCCGTATTTCAAGGCTAGTGTTGGATGCCAAGTCTAGAAGACGGGGGAACTACATTGCAGTCTGGCTGCATTTAATGTAGTGCTCAGACCAGGGCAATTGGAAAAACAGAAGGTCTAATGTTGGCGACTTGGACGACAGGGTGAAGAGCAGTCTGTTTAAATTCGCAGACAACACCAAAATTTGGGGTCAGGTGAGCATGCTAGAAGGGAAGGACAGATTACAGCAGGACCTGGACAGGTTACAGGGGTGGGCAAATAAAAACAGGATGGGATTCAATACTGACAAGTTCAGGATGCTGCACTTGGGCAGTAGGAACCAGCAGCATACCTACAGGTTGGGCAACTCCCTTCTCAAAAGCACGGCGGCAGAAAGAAATCTTGGAGTCATTATTGACTCCAAGATGAACATGGGCCAACAATGCGAGAACATGGTCAGTAAGGCTGACTGTACTATGTCCTGCATGCACAGAGGCATCACAAGCAGGGCCAAGGAAGTGATCCTCCCCCTCTATGCGGCACTGGTCAGGCCACAGTTGGAGTACTGTGTCCAGTTCTGTGCACCGCACTTCAGGAGGGATGTGGACAACATGGAGAGGGGCCAGAGGAGGCCACTTGTATGATCAGGGGACAGCAGGGCAGGCCCTATGAGGAGAGGTGACAGGACCTGAACCTGTTCAGCCTCCACAAGAGAAGGCTGAGGGGGACCTGGTGGCTGTCTATAAAATTACTAGGGGGGACCAGCAGGGTTTGGGAGAGACTTTGTTCCCCTGACTGCCTCCCAGAGTAACAAGGAATAATGGCCATAAGTTGCTAGAGAGTAGGTTTAGACTAGACATTAGAAGGCATTACTTCACAATCACGGCAGCTAGGATCTGGAACCAACTTCCAAGGGAAGTGGTGCTGGCTCCTACCCTGGGGGTCTTTAAGAAGAGGCTTGACGTTTACCTGGCTGGGGTCATTTGAGCCATTTTCTTTCCTACCCAGGGCAGGGGGTTGGACTAGAAGATCTACAAGGTCCCTTCCAACCCTGCATCTATGAATCAGCCTGAAATGGCAGAGGCAAGGAAAAGCTTGGCCACCCATTTCCTACATGCCCTGTCCACACAGCACAGGTATAAGAGACAGAGTTGTTCAGAGGACATGCTGCAGCACTGTTCCAAGCCAAGGCACCCCCCTGGCTCAGCACCTGCCTCAAGGCTGTCTTAGCACGGCAAGGAAACGTTGGCTATTAGAGGGCATTGGGGAGCAGGCAACTTATGATCTCCACATCTATTTTGGTTCTACATGTAGCCCATGTATCTGGGTGGGCATTTAGTGTAGTGTATGCTGTAGCCCATGTATCTGGCTGGGCATTTAGTGTAGTGTACGCAAAGTGGTGCAGAGGGCTGGTTTAGGAGCTCACCCACTGTTCTGGGTACATGCCTAATTCTATCACAATGATTAAACAGTGCTGTTACAGCAGCACCATCCCTGCCTTAGCCCCACTTGGCAGGGGATTCTTTTAGGGTTTATGGAACTGGGGTTATTTAGTCTAGAGAAGAGAAGACTTGGAGGGGATTTAATAGCAGCCTTCAACTCCCTGCAGGGGGGTTGCAAAGAGGATGGAGCTGGACTGTTCTCAGTGGGGGCAGATGACAGAACAAGGAGCAATGGGCTTCAGCTGCAGCAAGAGAGGGTTAGGTTGAATATTAGGAAAAGACTCTCACTAGGAGGGCAGTAAAGCACTGGAACAAGCTTCCTAGAGAGGTTGTGGGATCTCTTGGCAGTTTTAAAAACCCGGCTGGACAAAACCTTGGCTGGGATGATGTAGTTGGGGCTGGTTCTTCTTTGAGCAGGGGGTTGGACTAGATGTGACCTCCTGAGGTCCCTTCAACCCTCATTTTCTATGATTTTATCTATAAGTGTACAGCAAATGTATTCAGTTAAGTCAAGCCCTGGAGTGGGCTGCTTGCACCAGTTAGCTCCTCTGCAGGGCTGGCTTGCTACTGCATTTCACCTGCTGGCCCAGTGAGTGGATCCAGCCTGTTACAGCCTCGCTTGCTCATAGCACAGATGAGAGCTTGCTGCAGCGTCTTCCCAATGCTGCCCCTGTGGTATGCCACACCCCTGATCACAACCGAGCTGTACCTCCTCCAAGAACTACCTTGCTTCTTCCATCCCCAGTGATTTTCCTCTCTTCCCATGACCCCCCAGCTGGCTCTGCTAAGACGCAAAGCTTGTGCTGAGTGTGGAGAACAGCAAGGCCCGCATACCCTGGCGGCTTCCTGCGCGATCTGCAGCTGAGTGAGGAAGTCGTCCTGGGCGTGGATGAGTGTGACTTTCTCGAAGACGCACTCCTGCACCTGGGCGATCATCAGGTGCACCAGCATATTGAGGGAGGGGGCACTCATGTCCAGGCTGGGTGCATTGGAGAAGTTCTCCTTCAGGTAGTTGAATGCACCTGCACAAAGGGAAGAGGCTGGAGGGAAAAGCTCCTCAGGACCCCTCTGTTACCATTCAGGATTCAAGGGAGGATGTGGCTGTGTCTGTATCAGTGAGACTACTGGGTTTAGGGGAGCAGCATCCCCTAAGTACAAATATGTCCATCACTTCACTTTGGGGTCTCTCATCTCATGACTCCACGGAAGAGAGGATCCATGATAGCACCAAGGGGCATGCATCCACTCCACTTTGGTGGTGATATATGCATAGCAAAGAGGACGCACTGGACATGTGTCCCACAGCCAAGAGGGTGCAGCTGCTGCCTTTTGCTGTGATCTTGCAGGCAACCAAGCTCTGAAATCAGCAGCAGAGGAAGAGAGGCGATGAGCCCCTGGGCTCCAGTGCTGCGTGGAAGCAGGGCTCGAGTTGCTGCCAGCCACTCATCCCCTCCTGCCCTTTGCTGCCAAAATCAGAGCAGGAAGGAGGAGGGAGAGGAAGAGTGACTATCTCCACATTAAAAACAGCTCCCACTATAGTGGGGGAGCTACAGGTCAGGAGTGGGCAGCCTGGGGTGCACGCTACACAAACCTCTCAAGTGTCTTGGGGTAACAAGGAGTGACATTGTCCCAATTTCCCCCTGAAAACTGAACACACTAGCGCAGCTCCCAGCAGCCGACATACCAGCTGCCTTCTGAAAGGCGTCGATGGCCCGGTCGACCCCCTGTAACGTGGTGCGGTCCTGGCGTGCCCCAATCTGGGTGTGCAGAGCCCCAATGTTGAAAAGCACACTGCCCTTCTCGAATGCCAGGGCACGCTGATGGGATGGGACTCCTGTCAGCGAGTCATACCTGGACAAGCAGAAGTGAGGAGAAACACCACTGAGTTAGTTGTGGGCTGATGTGCTTGGGATACATCCAGGATGCAACTTAATGTGGTGAGAGGGGAAAAAGTTTTCAACACAATGGAGAGTGTGGGTGGAGAAAGAATACCACCACCTCTGTGAATGCTCATCATGGTAGAAAGGCCAGTCAAACAGAGTGGGGACTGGAGATTTCCACAATGAATCATTCAGACAGGAACAAAGCCATGGTGCAACGTTGCACCGGGCAGCCTGCACCTCTCTACCTGCCAAGCCCAGGAGCTGCCAAGCAAGATTTGGCAGGAATCAGCAGGTTTCTGGTCTTTTGCTGTTCATCATGCCCAGAGCTCAGTTGCTCTGGGCTCAGGGCGTAGTCACGTTTGGCTCACCTAGGAACAGGCATTGCATGTGCTTGGATCACGTTTTGCTCTGATTGTGTGCGACTCCCGGCCAAGACTCACAAGGCATTTGCAAACAGGGATTAGCCTGCAGCGCTGAACAAGGCAGGCAAGTATTACAGCCCCATTCTGCAGCCCTCAGTTAAGTGGATTAAAACATCTTGCTCAAGACCACATGAAACCACAGTGCTGGGACCAGGACTAGGATTCAGATCTCCTCGCTGATAGAGCCTGTTTTTACCAACAAGGACAGGCAGGAAGAAGCAGATCTTCAGGTTGTTACAGCCTGGAGTTCTATCTCCATTCAGCTCTAGATCCACTCAAACTAGTGATATTTAAAGCACATGCATACACGTTTAGAGGACAGAACAGAAAAAAAAACCTCACTAACCAGTGGAAGAAGACTCCCAGGTTTTTACTGGGAGGGAAGAACCGATTGTCGAGAAAGTAGAGCTGGTTGTAATACTCCATGAGAAGTTCCAGCCCTGCCTCGTTCCGGCTGGGTGTTCGCATGGCCTGTGCAAGAGTAGGAAGGGAGTCAAATGGAGACAGGAAGTCTTGGCCTTTAAACACTGAGGGGTGAAGAAGAGGCAGGAGCACCAACAGTTACCAGACACTCACGCCTAGCCATTTCTTAAGTGCCACTTTAGCTATGTGGAAGTCTTAAAAACAAGTGTGAAAAAGTATATGGGTGATGGCTTTGGCATAGAGGGATGAATTTCATCCACAATTCAGGATAGGAGGTGCTGAATGAGGCAGGGGATGGGTGGAAAAAAAACAGCATGCGGTCATGCAACATATGACTACTAAATTACCGATGCATGTATGACCTGAATGAACTGTGGTTTGCTGGTGACCTCAATTCCAAAACTCCTTAAATGTGGAGGGCTTAACTTTTTGGGCTTATCTTCCTTGCAGCGTAGATGAGTTTTGGATATAATCATATACACCCAGAGGTGACATCACTTAGCCCATGTGAAATCGGAGATCAGAGGAAAGGCAGCAAGACAGAAGCACAGCTCTGGGTCAGTTCATAAGAGCTAAGCTTAGCAAGCTGAAAGCCAGTGGGTGTTTTATTGCACCCTAGTTCTTCCAACAATGCTAGCCTTGCAAAGCTTGAGGAAAAACCAGGAAATCTGGTCAAATCTAGGTGTGAGGAGTACCTCCTATTGGCTTCAAGCAGTAGTTTCAAAAACCAAACGGTAACAGACACGGGATGGAGTTCCATTACAAATGGATAGCTCAAACGAGCAGTCCTTTCCAGATTTCTCTAAGACTGCACTTCTCACTGCCCTGTTGCAACTTGCCAAAAATGCATGATGACAAAGTGGTTTTTTGGTTAAGTAGTTTGGACCCCCACATCCCATTTTAATCATTCCCTGTTATGGCCCCAATCCCGTGGATGGAGCCATTGCATCTGCCCAATTCCAATGATGCCGGGGGGGGGCTGCAGAGAAAACACTTAAACAGCCTCAATTACAGGACAGGGCCTCAAGAATTCCTTCTCTCTCTATTCAGAAAGGAAAAAAATGCAACTAGAAAGTTAAGACTTATTAGATCTACCTGCAAGGGGAGGGTAAGAGTTCCCTTACAAAGCCTATTCTGTGCTTCCTTTTTGCCAAAGTTCCTTTCACTTTTTGCCGAGGACACAACGGTCGTTTACTCTTGCCCTGGGGATGAGTTATAATTCATTAAACAATAATGATAGATTGCTTTATAGTCAGCTTTTATTGCTGTGCAATCCTAGGTTAGCAGGGCATTAAGAGGCTCCATTACATTGCAGTGAAGCTGTTATTTTATAAGCTACACTATGTTGTAAAGTATAAACTGCTGCTTCAATGTTTTAACATGTGCTTCAGAAATCCAGTACCTCAAAGATACAAAGCATTACTGGGGAGGTGTGAAAGAGAAGTGGAAAGAGGACTTCTAGAAAAGTTAACGTTTTGTAAAGCAGTGTCTTCTGAGGCAGTCAAGGCAGGGAAGTGCACAAACCTGCCGCAGCTCCATGAACTCTCTGATTTCCTTGTCAAACAAAGCTCCATCCTCCCCGTAGTGTTCGCAGATGAAATCCTGGGCAGAAAAAATTAAATGCATACACTGGGTTAGTAGTGTGCCCACTGAATGATTTTCACAGGGGACTCGCCACCCACTGAGTGAATGAATGTCTGCCTTTTGTAGATACGCACCACACTGTGCTAGGAGACAGCTCTGCACGCTTGACACGTTTCTAAACAAGCCACACTCGGGCACAGGAGCTATGGGAAAGCAGCTGGACTCCCAACACCAACACGTTTAGGATAGTTTAATATTTTTTCCATGGTTTTTATCACCTCCAGGCCTCGCGGAACCCCATCACTCACTGATTTATGTGCAAGGCCATACAGCCAGGCAAAATAAACAATGAGAACATTCAGAACCTCCCATATTTAGATTCCCCTCCAGCCATATTTATTCAAGGCCACAGCTGGTCCACATCACATGCAGCAACCTGAATGACTCCAGTGGGCTTACCCTCAATGGTACCATCAGGTCCAATTCCTTCGTCTCCTTCAGTCCCAGAGGAATCATAGGGACGCTGATAGCTTCACTGAAAGAAAGAGACATGTGAGCGATTGGGAGAGAATCACTACCTTGTAAGTGAGAGAGAACCCCCTTGCTTCAGGTCTAAAGGGACCAGGGAGACAGGGTACTGCATGTCAACTAAGGTGCAGTGGGATGGTTTCAAACAGCTTGCTCAAAAGCAGCCTGCACTG
Source organism: Crocodylus porosus (assembly GCF_001723895.1). NCBI lineage: Eukaryota > Metazoa > Chordata > Crocodylia > Crocodylidae > Crocodylus > Crocodylus porosus. Next base: position 269,349,228 of record NW_017728886.1, on the reverse strand, counting down.
CCTGGTGTCAGACACAAGATGAAACTGATCCCATGAGGGCTGCTCTTTTATGGGATTCTCTTGCTTCAATGGCAGCGCAAACATTTCACATTAAAGCTTCTGGAGTTTGTGGCTGTATTTCACAACTGTGCTGATTCTGCTCCATCAAAATTGAAGGCAAACCCCCATCTGACTTCAATGAGCTCAGGTCTCAAGGGAGCAGAGAGAAGCCAGACAAGTGAACAAACCCATGTCAGAAAGAGCTTTCCACTTTGGAGTGGGATGGGACACATTCCCGAGCCCTGCCACTTATTTGCTCCCAGGTCAATATATTTTACGATGAAAAGACTGTGCAGCTAAATCTGGGGTCAGGTGAGCACACTAGTAGGGAGGGAAAGACTGCAGCAAGACCTGGATATGTTACAGGGGTGGGCTAACAAAAACAGGATGCATTTCAATACTGACAAGTGCAGGGTGCAGCAGTAGTAACCAGAAGCACACTTATAAGATGGGAAACTCCCTTCTTGAGAGCATGGCAGCAGAAAGGGATCTTGGAGTCACTATGGACTCCAAGATGAACATGGGTTGACAATGCAAGGTCACAGTTGGAAGGGCTAACCGGACCTTGTTGTGCATCCACAGATGCATCCCAAGTAGGGCCAAGGAGGTGATCCTCCCTCTCTATGCGACACTGGTCAGGCCGCAGCTGGAGTACTGCGTCCAGTTCTGGGCACCACACTTCAGGAGGGATGTGGACAGCATGGAAAGGGTCCAGAGGAGGGCCACCCGCGTGATCCGGGGACAACAGGGCAGACCCTACAATGAGAGACTGCGGGACCTGAACCTGTTCAGCCTTCACAAGAGAAGGCTGAGGGGGGACCTGGTGACCATTGATAAACTCACGAGGGGGGACCAGAAGGGTTTGGGAGACACTGTTTCCCTGAGCGCCCCCCGGCGTAACAAGGAATAACGGCCACAAGCTGTTGGAGAGGAGGTTTAGATTAGACATCCGAAGAATGACTTCATGGTCAGGGCGGCTAGGAGCTGGAGCCAACTTCCAAGGGAAGTGGTGCTGGCTCCTACCCTGGGGGTCTTTAAGAAGAGGCTTGATGCCGACCTGGCTGGAGTTATTTGAGCCCAGTTTTTCTCCTGCCCAGGCCGGGGGTCGGACTTGAAGATCTACAAGGTCCCTTCGACCCCACTGCTACAATTCTATGAAGCTTCTGCCCCTGATAGTCAAAGCTGGATGACAAACCTGAAAACTCTGATGCTGGGAATTTTGGATTCTGCACTGCCAGGTTTGGAAGTTTTCAACTCCAATGATTTGACACTGTTTATCTCACCAATACAGGTCCCAAAGCAGCACACACTGCTGTAATTCCATTCACTTGATCAGGAGTTAAATTTTTCCCTTTTACAACAGCTACAAGTACAAAATCAGGACCATCAGACCTCAGATCAATGGTTTGGGATGCATCTGTGCAAAGTACTAAATCGGACACAGCCATGGGTCTTTTGAACCATTCAGGGAAGGAAAACTGGAAGAAAGATCCCACTACAGGTGAGAAAGTCAAAGGGAATAGAGAAGCTACCAGCCCTTATCAGCACATATTCAGCTGCTTCTGTGATGGGCACTAGGTGGTTAAAGGATCACTGCCCTGCAAAACCACCATTCCCCCCATATACCTGTCACTGTTTGTTTATTTGGGAACTTATCCACTCCTCTTCACTGGGCATGCCAGCATATAACCATCTATTCAGCCTCCCAGAGGAGAGGTTCAAAGAGACAGGAAAGGCTAGTGGAGAGAGCCGTGGGAGGGGAGGGGGAGGTCACGCGGGGTCAGAACGATTACAGACAGGGCTTAGACAACAACAGGTTCTGTAACCCAGGTCTCTCGTTAACACCAGGAGTTTATCAGCTGTTTCTGAAATATCACAGGCTAGTGGAAAAAAAAATGGAGGGCAGGTGTGGAAAGCAAGCATCCATTTGTTTGGTCTGTTCCTATTTACTTAGTCCCTGAATCAATGGCTTCACAAGAGCTATAATTAGCAGGGAAAAGTGGTTATCGCTTTTTCTCTAATGAGATTTCAGCCTGGGACAAATGCACTGAGTAAACAAAGAAGGTTTGTTCAGTTTGCAGGGTTTTTTTTATACCTACAGTAAACAGGGCCCTTGTAGATAGTGACAAAAGCTGGGGGCCGGGCACTTTCAGTATGGGACCCCATATTATTCAGAGAGCTGGGGATCATCTGTCCTCATGGCCAGCGTGTACTGAGGATAGGATTAGAAAAGAGTCAGCAATCCTTACATACTCCAAGGAGCTTTTAGGCAAAGAACCTGTATAGAAGAGCCCTTCACCAGGTAAACAGCCACCTTGCAAAAGAAGTAATGAGAGAAAAGGATGCAGAATTAGGGCTGACCACTAAGAAAAAGGGGAAATGCCAAGCTCCAGAGAGTCAACCCCAGGATTCAGTAGGATGGGCTGTGCTTCCTTACTCCTTTCCATCTAGCTCCTTTCCAGCCCCTAACATCTATGAATCTAGTTTTGGTTCCCTCTAAAATCACACACAGGTACGATACCCAGTCAGAAGCAGGGGGGGAAGGCTGCCATTTTATTCATGAATGGCAAAACTGAGTCACCAAGGGAGCAGCTCACACTTCACCATTTTATCACCCTGCAAGAGGGTCACACGTTTCCTTCCTTTTGCAGTAGAAATGCAACTATTCTCTATCAAGAAAGAACAGGAGGGAATAAGAGAACAGTGCAGACAGCTTTGCAGGGCAGTGAGGGAGTGCATTTCAAGCTTCAAATCTGCTGCAACATCTCTGATAGTTTCACCCTGGGGGTTGTTTCCCTTTTCACCCAGACAAACAGCTCTGCTGAGAGGTCCCAGCATGTCAGCTTGCTGCTGGCTACCATGCTAGGATTACTGCTCCTGTGAGTCAAGCGGATGAGGTTGCTGGGTTTAGCATTTCAAAGCAACAGCGTGCTTCAATTAATAAAAGGTCTGGCCTCTAAAATCAGATGGGGAAATAAAAGCGAGTGAATAATCCACTTCACAAGAAGCAAAGCAGCAACAACAGGCAGCCAGGCACCTCAAGCGCAATGCTTTTAATTACTCTCATTAAATACCCAAGCTTCACCTACAGTACAGATCACACTTGAGGGAAATTTGATCTTTCAGCCCCTCTAGTTCAAGGGGAGACATTAAATCCACTCCTGCATCAGCCCTCTTGTACTTGGAAAACAACATCTAAGAAAGTGCTCTACAGATGTTAGTCAAGAAACCTCTGGGTTAGCTCACTGATTTTACAGCTGGAACAATCCCGGTGGAGAAAATAAAAGAGGTAACAAAGCAGGTCATCTGAACAGCTGATCCTGAGCTGCAGTCTCTAAACATCTAGCTCTGTGCTCTGAGTGTTGCAGAGTACTCTTTCTGAAGGGCCAGATCCTGATTAGCTTAGGAAAGCAAGGCAACAGTTTGACCAAGCAAACTCCTGCATGGCAGGAACAGTGGGAATAAGGGACCCTCCGATACAGCCCTGGGCTCAGCTTCTCCAGATGCAATCCCTTTGGGAGGCAGAGCGCCAGTCCGTGAGCAGACCGTCGCTTGGCCCAGGTAGCTGGATAATTAAAATCTAACTACAAACTTCCTCCACAACTAGGCCTTCAAAACCTCCCCTGAAGAAATCTACAGAATAACAAGGTCTCTCCATGGCTTTCCAGGGCAGGAGACCACAATTTCCATTGTATACAACTACTGAGGCCTTCAGCAGACCAAGTTTACTGCTAAATAGGTTGTTGTATCAGGCACATTTCCACAGTGGAAATAAATCAGTGTATAGGTAGATGTGTCTTTGCTCTCTCCATTTCTTCAGACCACAGCACTGTAGCAGCTCTCTCACTCAGGCCAGAGACCCCCGCACAACCTACCTGTCATTCTGGTACACATCCATGCAGCTGTTCAGCTCCTCTAGTTCCTCCTTCAGTAACTGCAGGTTGGAGTTAACGTAGCTGAGCTCCAAGGCTACTGTTTCCTTTACTTTGTGGTTACTGGTGGCTCTGAAAATACAAAAAAAAAGGCAGGCCATGCTTGTCATCAGGTATTCAATTAAACGTGTACAGGGCTAGAATAGGGTCTCCCTTTCTCACCCCATAAAAGGTCCCATCCAAAGCAGTGAGCCAGTGGTCTACAGAGCAACTTTTGGTGGTCCGATAAGCAAAAAAAATCCAAAGGTGTTGGGACAGGAGGTGGAGAATGGGAGATGTTACGTGGTCAACAGGACAAAAGCCAATCATCTACCATGTTAAAACCATAAGCCTTCAGGACCTAGTATACAAACACCATCTCACGTGTGTGTAGGCCATTTCAGAGTCTCAGAGGACTTTCCAGAATACAGTGATGAGCCAGGAAAGTCGTTGTTCCATTTTACAGACTCAGAATGGGAGATAAGATTTGAAGTTATCTAGATAATGTATTCTAGCTCTAAACCATGCTCATACTTTGAGTTCTTTCTAACATCCAATCTCTATTCCTTATTGCAATGTAAATCCACTACTTCTTGCCCTGTCTCCTGTGAACAGAGAACAGTGGATCATCATCCTTTTTATAACAACTTTTTTTTTTTTTAAACATATTGGAGGACTTTCCCTTCCATCTTCTCTTTTCTAGACTAAGTAGACTAAACAGTTCCTCATACATGATAGACCTTTATCATCCTTAGTGCTCTTTGGACAATTTCTCAGTAACTTTCTCAAAGAGGCGGTGCCCCAAACTGGGCACGCTATCCAGTACTAACAAGGCCCTCGCCTGGAGTAGCGGATGAATCACTTCCTGTGACTTACAGGACAATGCTGTTCACATATCTCAGTGTGTTACTAGCTTTTTTGCAACAAGTTTATATTGCTGACTCATACCCAGCTTGTGATCCACTATAACCCCAAAATCCTCTTTTGGAGTGTTGTAGCTGAGCCAATCATTCCCTATTTTCTGTCCAGTGTGCAAGACTTTATATTTGTTTTTATGAAATATCATCTAATTTCAGGCCATGTCTTCTACAGTGCCTGCCACTCCATCCATCTTAGTCTCATCCACATAGTTACTAAGGGCATATTCATTTCCATCCTGCAGTCATGAATTTTTAATTGTACCAGACACAGGACAGACCTCCGGCAAATAGCACTTGACATCTCCCCCAGTTTAGCATAGAGACATTGATAACCGCGCTTTGAGCATGACAATTATAAGACTACAAGAGACCTCAAGGGTTGTCCAGTTGAAGCCATGCACATGCGCTATTCCTAAACCATCCCTGATCAATGCTTAGCCAATCTCCGCCTGGCAATCTTCAATGAAGGAGATTTCACAAGATTCCTGGGCAGCCCACTCCACTGCATTACTGACAGGCAAGATCCTAGTCTAAACCCAACTGGTTGTGCACCTACCTTATAGAAGCTTCATTTAGACCATCCCTCCTAAACTTACTTAGGAGGATCCCATGGGAGATTGAACCAATGGCCTTACAAAAGTCGAGGCAGATGGCATTCGCTGGTCACCTCCCATCCACGAGGCCTGTCACCTCATCACAGACACAAACGAGGCATGACTTGATCTCAGGAAGTTTGTGCTGGCTATTACCTGTCACTTTGATATGCTCCGAGGGCTTAGAGATGTTCTAGTAGCTTTCTGGGGAGCGAAGCCCCCCTGTAACTTCCCCCTAGGGCTCCCTTTGAACCTCTCTTTCCAAAAAGAAAGCAAACGATGGCCCTTTTCCAGCCCCCAGGGAATCTCACCTGACCTCCAGGCGTTTTCAGAGAAGATGGACGTGGCTTTAAAATTACTTCAGCCAATTCCCTCAAGTAATCTAGAGCAAATCTTATTCAGATGTCTTTATCGGTAAATAATGTAAATTCTCTCTAGTTCCTTCTCTCCTTCAGGTTGAGTGTCTCTTCCCCTGCCCTCCATACTAATTATCTAATAACGGACCTTTATTGTGAAGAACATATTGAATGTTTCAGCTTCTTCTCTTTCATTCGGTATCTGCTTCCCCTCCCAGCCCAGTAAGGGGCTGACACTTTCCTTGGCTTTTAGATGCAACTCATTTATAGATGACTTTTGGTACTTTTAATGTGCTTTTCTAGCTGCAACTGGCTCTTCTGATTTTCTCTCTTTCTGTTTGCCCTCATTGCTATGAAGTGCAGTTTCAAAATTCTCTAAAAACTTTCTGGCACTGTTGACAGTAGACTGAAAGAAAGGCAGTAATGAGAAAGGGCCAGGAGACTGAAAGCCAAAATAAGGACAGATGGACAGGAGAGCTTCCGAAGAGGGAAGAGACTCCATGACGCGAGGCACAGGCCGCATCCTTCACTTTGGTTGCTCTTAGGAAATAATTATCTCTGGCAACAGCTGGAGCATATAGCACTTGTCAGTCTCCTGAACTGCTCTGCTACTGGCAGCAACATTGAACAAGCTGCTCTCAGACTGCTTTTGAGTGAGACTGCAAATATGAACTCAAAATTGAGAATATTTGATTTATAAGACAAACACACACAAGGACTGGTATTCATCTCCACGGGACTATCAGAATTCCAGACTGTGGTCCAAGTGACATATTTGCTTCAAGATGTAGTGGTGGGGGGACAAGGTAACCCTAGCCAAAATTTAACTCTTGCATTTCCTGACACATTGAAAGTTATGTCTCCTTACTTCTGCACTATGCTAGGATACAGATACTCTGGGACAGGGGATGCAATAGGCCCTTGAAAGAACCAGACAATGAGGGCTGGAAGGGGCCTCAGGAGGTCACATCTAGTCCAACCCCCTGCTCAAAGCAGGACCAGCCCCAACTACATCATCCCAGACAAAGGCTTATCTAGCTGGATTTTGGAAACCTCCAAGGATAGATATTTGACCACCTCTCTAGGTAACCTGCTGCAGTGCTTCACCATCTTAATAGTGAGAAAGTTTATAGAGCAGGATGATGATATTCTTGTGAACTGTTTGCACTTTCCAAACCTTGTTCTCAATAAGGAATTTGTAGTTTCATTGTGGGGTTTCCTATCATGCTCATCATTGCAGTAGCTTAGTGCTTCACAGTCAGTCCTCTTTCATAACTCCCTTATTAGACAAGGGCATGTTACCATCCCTACTGCAGAAACGGTAAACTGTGCCACAGAGGGTTTATGGCTAAAAGTGTCTGGTAGTTGTGGGTACTCAGTTTGATGTGCCTGAGACCTGATTTTTCAGAGTGCTGACCCCTGGATAGCAATCTCTAAGCCGAATGCCCAGCTCCCATTGAGTTTTGAAGCCCTGAGAATATCTATGAGTCGGACTTCAGCAGGCATCCGGAAAGTGAGGATCATCACACATGAGACACCAACATCATGCCCAATATTGTGCACAAACTTAGGGGTAAAGGCTGCTCTGCTCCATGGCTGCAATCCCCAATACCCTCCTTTCTCTTTCTGCAATGCTCTTCTTTTACTCACTAAAAGGCTTCCAACCTCTGCAGCAAATGAAAGCAGGTTCCTATAGATAAACACCTCCCTCCCTACACAATCACAGATATGGGCCTTTCCTCCAACCAGCTCTATTCCATGCCATGAAGGCCTATGGGGTGGGGGGAGAAACACTGACTGTGTTCGTAGACCTATTATTGGGATAGGATATAGTCAACCACTGAAACCTACTTGCCGAAGCTGGTAATACGACAATGCATGACTACCACCTGGTACAGCTTCTCCACTTTCTTTTGGTGAATAGACATTTTTATGTAAACTGTGCAAGAAATGGAGCTGCTGGAGACTACAACGAACCGGCCTCCCACAGGGTAGCATGCTAACGCCAGTCCTATTCAACATATATACCAGTGACCAACCCATACAGAGTAATATGAGGAGCTTCATATATGCTGATGAGAAAGGACTTAAAACCTTCTGTGGCTCAGTGTACCATCTCTGCACAAGAGAAGGACTGTCCGCTGTCAGGAACAGATGGATACGTGTGCTGAGCAACCTCTCAGATGTCTACAATAAGAACCAGCTTTATACAAACCCTACCATGATGAAGGTCACAGCTTTTCACCTAAGCCACAATGAAGCCAAACAGAAATTAAACATCATCTCAGATGCAATCCCACTGACTAATCACCCGAACCCCGTGTACTTGGGGGGGTTTCACTGGACTGAACACTTGCTTACCTTGAAAGCACAAGTAGAGAAGATGAAAGGGAAAGTCAGTGCCTGCATCAACATACTTTGAAAGTTGGTCACCTCAAAGTGGGGAGTAAACCCAGCTACATTATAAACCACTGCTATTGCTTCGTGTTACTCTACTGCAGAGTATGCATGTCCAGTTTGGGAACAATCAGTTCATGCCAAGAAAACAGACCCAATGCTAAATGATGGGTGTCGTGAAATAACAGGATGTCTAAGGCCAACACCAAAGAATAGCCTGTATTTCATAGATTCATAGATGTTTGGGCTGGAAGGGACTTTAGCAGATCATCGAGTCTGATCCCCTGCCCTGGGTAGGAAAGAGTACTGGTGTCAGACAACCCCAGCCAGGTGCATGTCCAGTCTCTTCTTAAAGACCCCCAAGGTAGGAGAGAGCACCACCTCCCTTGGGAGCCCATTCCAGATTTTGGCAACTCTTACTGTAAAGAAGTTCCCCTGATGTCCAACCTAAATCTCCGTCAGTTTGTGGCCATTGTCCCTAGTGACTCCACGGGGTGCCCTGGTAAACAGAGCATCTCCTATCCCTTGCCGTCCCCCACTGGTGAATTTGCCGGCAACCATAAGATCCCCTCTCAGCCTTCTCTTGAGAGGCTGAAGAGATCCAGGGCCTTCAATCTCTCCTCGTAGGGTTTTGCCTGCAGGCACCCAACCACACAAGTGGCCCTCCTTGGAATCCTCTTGAAGTTATCCACATCCCTCTTGAAGTGCGGCATCCAAAATCTGGACACAGTACTCCAGCAGCGGCCTGACCAGTGCTGCATAGAGGAGAAGTATCAACTCCCTGGACCTGTTTGTGATGCACCTGCTAATGCATGATAAATTGTGGTCAGCTTTACTGATCGCTTCATCACATTGACGACTCAGGTTTATCTTGGAGTCAACAGCGACTCCAAGATCCCTTTCTGCTGCTGAGAAGGTCCTGCCACAGCCTGTAAGTGTGCTGGTGATTCCTTCTTCCTAGATGCAGCACCTTGCACTTGTCCTTGCTGAACTGCATCCTATTCTGTTCCGCCCATTTTTCCAACATGTCCAGATCTGCCTCGATTCATTCCCTACCCTCTGGTGAGTTAACTTTACCCTGTAATTTGATATCATCTGCAAATCTGGACAGAGTGCTTTCCATGCCCTCATCCAAGTCACTGATGAAGACATTGAACAGCACCGGTCCAAGGACTGAGCCTTCTGGGACTCTACTGCCCGCATCTTTCCAGGCTGATACTGACTCATCCACCACTCTGGGTGCGACCCGTAAGCCCTTTACTGGCTGGCATTGCACCACCTGATATCAGAAGAAAGGCAGAGTCAAAAAGAAAGGATCACGGTAGAAGGATTATGCCAGGCATCTACTGTATGGTCACAAAGAAGTAACTAAATGGCTTAAAATGCTAAAGAGTGTTGTGACTACTGCTGCACCACTGGAATCAAGGGCTGACAGGACATGACTGAGATTATGGAAGGAAAGTTTAAATGCAATCAGGTGCTCTGAAGGGGACTTGAAACCCCAGAAGAACCTTCCAAGATGGGTGGATCTTGACCAGCCAACATGGCAATGCCTGAATCGCCTGAGCATGCAAACTGGAAGATCAAACATGAATATGATCAGATGAGGCTACTCTAATGACACGGATCGATGCGGGTGTGGTGAAGTGCAGACTATGGAGCACACGCTTGTTTGCTGACCCCTTGGTGAGACCTGTATGAAGGAGGACCTCACTGCAGCAATGGAAAGAGCCACTGCTTGTGTACACTTCTGGAAAAATCATCTAGTTCATGAGGACACGAGAAGAACTTCACAGCATTACACACAAGAGTTCAGCTTCTCTTCTTTCAGACTTATGGCCTCATTCACTGCCCATCCTGTGATCTGAGCATGACTGGGACCTTGCATGAATTCATCACTTGACTAAAGGGGAAGACTGGCAAGTCTGGAGATGGGAGTGAAGGTGTGCAGTGTCAAGGCTCACTCTGACAAAGGTTCAAATGGTATTAGTGCCGTAGCAATGAGGGCCCAGGGAAGATGTAAGAAGTAGGATCTGTTTATTGGATCAACCATATATTTGGATGCAAGGTGTCCAGAGGAAGGGCATTTTCTATCTCTCACCTACACAGCTGCTCCAGTCAAAGGCATTCACAAACAAGCCCCCCCGAGTAGGAAAGGTGCTGCTTTTCCTGCGCAAACAACAACCCAGTTGCAGCAGACGCCTGTCATACAGCTGCCCGTATCAGCCTTCCGCTGACTGCCCTTCTTTCCATCCCCTTTATTTCATGTCAGGAGATGTAAACATGATGGATTGATTTCAGCTGCAGCAAGTCGCCTGCTCCGATGAGACAACTTCTCAGGCTGATTATGGCCTTCTTATCTGCTTAGAAAGAAACCCGGGAGAGATAACCCAATGGCAGCGGAAAGCTATTGTCTGCTGAAATGTGTTGTAGCCTCTCACACTAAATCACGCCATGTCTCTTTTCAACGGAGCATAGTAAAAAATAAAAAAGCAGAACAGCCGGCCCCCAAGCCTGACTCGGTTGAAGCTTTTTCTAGTCTGGAAAGTTGGCTGGTTTCAGTAAGACAAAAAACTCCCAAGGGGCAGGGGTCTCATGTACACCACCATCTCTTCAACTCTTTACTCACTGCAATCTACTACCTTGGACTGATGGCAGGTTACTCAGCCTAATTTCCCTTTTAAATACGGGAGCATTGCTAGCTTTCTCCCCAGCAATTGCCTGGAATTTCCCCAGTATTCTGATTTTCGTTTTTTAGACAAGAGGTTCAAAGTGCTCCCCGCCTACTCCTTTTTAAACCTCCTCCACAACTGTCGATGGAATTACCCCCTGCACGCTATGAACACATCATCCTGCTTCTTTCCCGGTGCAGCAGAGAAGTATTTATTGACCATTTCTGCCTCATTAGTCTCACGGTAATTCTAACCATGTGCCTTATACTGGACCTCATGCTATTGGTCAGATTTTGTCTGGTTCTGACCCATTTTAAAGAAGTTTTACTCAAGAGCCTCAACTGGCCACAGATCTTTCTTTGACATGTCTTTATCTCCCCTGATGAGCTGCCTGCATTTTAAAGCAGCTGACTCAATCTGTTTGCATGTATATGCGAGACATCAGGATTGCTGTTTTATTTCCAATCTGAAGCAGAATGTTTTTTTAACCTAGGAATCCTTCCTCTCTGGCTGCAGAACTGTGTGTTTGTGTGCACAAGCGCGAGGAAATGACGCTTAAAAAAAAGGCAGAGATTCTCTCCCACTGTATTTTGCTGCTTTAAAAAAAGGTCAGTAACCCCAGAGACATGCACTGCTGGTCAGAATCAGATTCTGTCTCCACATAAATGAAGTTAGTTGGGGAACAGAAGTGACTCAAAAACCCAGTATCCCATGTAGTGCCCTTGGGACTGGGCAAGTGTTCCTGAAAAGGTAAAATTCACCCCATAAAGGAAGCCTGTGCACTACTGATGGAATTCAAGTGGCAACCAGGCTTCACGCTACCCCCGCCCTGTGGAGGAGTCAAGTGTGGCCTAATGAGGATCCTGCACCACGGAGCCTTGATCCATCTATTTGTCAAGTTATCAAGTGTTTACTTAGTTAACTTTGTACAAACAGATATTTAAAAAAAATACTGCTTACTGGAGACATTTTTACCTTCCCGATTGCTTTGCTGAGCCAACAGTATTTGAACAAGGAGGGAAAGGACTCCCCGTATTTAACTGGCTGGTCCCATTTGTTTTTCTAGCAAACAAAACTGCTTGGCAAACACAGCTTGTGGTTTATGTTAAACATCATTTATCACTGCTTCTCAGGGAAAGAGAAGCTACGCTCTGGACAGATCTTAAAAAAAAAAAAAAAAGACTAGGAATTGGTCTCTATTTGGAATTTGGTTTATTAACCAGTGACCAGGACCCAGTGAAAGCTGTAAACCCTATCTGAGAGCAAACACCCTCAATATAAGTCACAGCTTTCCTTTGCCAACACTTTGCCTTGATGGCTCCAGCAATGCTGATGCAAATTCTCAGTGAAGCCCAGGTCCAGAAGTCTCTCTGGGAAAAGACCATTACTAGGCCATCACTATGCTTTGCTATATGTCAGGGGGTTCTGAAGGGGGGCTGCAAAGAGGCTGGAGCTGAAGCAAGGGAAGTTGAAGTTGGATATTAGGAAAATCTCTCTCACCAGGATGGAGTAAAACACTGGAATGGGCTAACAAGAGAAGTAGTGGACGCTCCATCCTTGGAAGTTTTGAAGACCCACGTAGACAGAGCCTTGGCTGGGATGATGTAGTTGGGGCTGGTTCTGCTTGGAGCAGGGGGGTGGACTAGATGTGACCTCCTGGGGCCCCTTCAACCCTCATTTTCTATAATTCTATGAATCAACTATTGCTTTTCTTTAAAACAACAGGCCATTCATTTTTGCCTGCTTCAGATTACAACCTTTGCTCAAAACAGATTCATGGAAGGGAGAGCTACCACAGAGTAAACGCTGCTCAAAAGCACAAATCCAAATGCTTTTCACCATGCAAAGAAAGAGGGCTGCTTCAAGACATTTTCCTTTTGGACAGTGGGATGTTCCTACTACTCCCCAGCAGTGTAATTAAGTCGCCTGTGTTTTGCCCTGCATTCCTTCCAGCTCCCCTGCACTCTTTTTGCACTGCACTGGATTTAAGATGCTTACTTTAGGAAAAGGAAGGAAAATTACTTGCCACCCACATAGAAAACAGGTATCATTTGATTCGTGCTGTTTACACCAAAAATCATAGCCAGGCACATTCCTGCTGACGTAGCACATTTCTCCTTGGCTTTGGAAAGCAGACCCATGTGCAACAGCATGCATCAGGATTTCAAGTCCTTTTTAATTAGATGAGGCATTACAATGCTATGGTTCATGAGATTCTAAAACAATAAGGGGCAGCCTTAATCATCTACATCACTCCTGTACCTTTTTCAGCTCTACTGCACTGCCAAGTGCCAAGAAGCACCAAGGAATGAACACAGAAACAGCTTGCATTCCCATCCCTATTCCCATTCTTGCATCAGGCCTTTGTTAGTGGATCAAACAGTGATTCTTCCCCTCTATTTGGCACTGGTGAGGCCACAGCTGGAGTCCTGTGTCCAGTTTTGGGCTCCGCACTACAAAAAGGATGCGGACAAGTTGGAGAGAGTCCAGTGGAGGGCACTGAAAATGGTTTCATAGATTTCAGAGACGTTTGGGCTGGAAGGGACCCCAGAGGATCAGCGTCCAGTCCCCTGCCCCAGGGGCAGGAAGTCAGCAGGGTTCATAGGATCCCAGCAAGATAAGCATCCAAATGTGTTTTGAAGGCTTTCAAAGTGGGCGCTTGAACCGCCTCAGGTGGCAGTCTGTTCCAGACCTTGGGGGCTCGGACAGTGAAGAAGTTTTTCTTATGTCCAGCCTGAACCAGTCACAGTGGAGTTTGTGACCGTTCGATCTTGTCATCCCTTGGGGGGCTCTGGTGAACCGTTGTTCCCCCAGATCCTGATGAGCACCCCGATAAGCTTATAGGTGGCCACCAGATCACCCCTGAGCCTGAGGTTTTCCAGGCTAAAGAGTCCCATGTCTCTCAGCCTATCATCATAAGATCTGTTTTCCTGACCTCTGATCATGCATGTGGCTCTGCTCTGCACCATCCTTTTTGAATTGCGGAGCCCAAAACTGGACGCAGTACTCCAGCTGCGGCCTCACCAAGGACGAGTACAGGGGGAGAATGACATCCTGGGATTTGCTTGAGAAGCATCTATGGATGCAAGCCAGTGTTTTGCTCGCTTTCCTAGCTGCAGCATCACACTGAAGGCTCATGTTCATCTTGTGGTCAATCATGACACCCAAGTCTCTTTCATCTGTAGAGTTAACCAGCATAGCACTACTGAGCCTGTAAGGATGCAGCAGGTTTTTCCTCCTAAGGTGGAGAACCTTGCATTTTTCAGTGTTGAACACCATCAGGTTCTTGTCCACCCATTTCCCAAGCCTGTCAAGATCTGCCTGGATTACCCTCCCGTCTTCAGGTGCGGATGCTTTACCCCAGAGTTTGATGTCATTGGCGAACTTGGCCAGTCTGCTTCTGACACCAGTGTCGACATCATTAATAAAGATGTTAAATAGTGTAGGCCCAAGGACAGAGCCCTAAGGGACCCCACTGGTCACAGGACACCACAACGATTGGCTCCTGTCAACTCTGGGTCCAACCATGGAGCCAGTTCCCCAGCCAGAGGATTGTGGTGCAGCCGAGGCCGCAGTTGGCCAATTTTGCTAAGTGAGCATGGGATACCAGACTGACGGGTTTTTTTGAAGTCAAGATATATGACATCAATCTCTTCTCCCTTGTCCAGGTGATAGGTCACCTGGTCGTAAAAGGAAATGAGATTGGTCAAGCAAGACCTACCCACAACAAACCCGTGTTGGCTATCCCTCAGGATGTTGCCATTGGCCAGTCTGTTAAGAATGGTCTCTCTGATAATCTTTTCTAAGACGTTCCCCGGGACAGAGGTTAGGCTGATGGGCCAGTAGTTTGCCGGATCCACTTTCCTTCCTTTCTTGAAGATAGGCACCACATTGGACTTCTTCCAATCTTTGGGCACTTCACCGGAGCACCAGGAGTTCTCGAAGACCCATGCCAGGGGCTGAGGGATGACGCTTGACAGCTCCTTGAATACCCTGGGGTGCAAGGTGTCAGGGCCGGCTGACTTGAAGGTATCCAGCCTTCAACCTGGAAGGTATCCAGGTTTTCAAGACCTGGTTAGACAAAGCCCTGGCTGCGATGATGTAGTTGGGACTGGTCCTGCTTTGAGCAGGTTGTTGAAACAGATTACCTCTGAGGTCCCTTCACACCCTCATTTTCTATGACATTTAACACAAAATGGGCACATCTACATGTGCGCTTTAATGAGCAACAGCCTATTTTACCGCACGTTAAAGTGTCACATAAAAAAACACGCAATTACACTAATGCATAGTAAGATAGGATACTGTGCCTTAAGCATCACTTAAACGTGCCATTTCAGTACTGCGCATTAGGGCAGCTTAATGTACATTTATTTAGTGCCTCACACTGGAGGTATTACAAACAATCTGGCAAAAAGTCAGCTGATGACACCAAACTATGTTGGGGGGTGTGGTCATGCTTGAAGACAGGCTGGCAATAGAGGCTGACCTGGACAGACTTGTGAAGTGGGCAGACAGACCTCGACCTGATGTTATTTAATACCCAGAAATGTAAAGTGCTCCATCTGGGGAGAAATAACCCACAGCACGCTTACAGGCTATGCTTGCCAGCACCATAACTGAACGAAACCTGGGTGCCTGACTTGACAACAAAATGAACATGAGCCACCAATGCAATGCTGTAGCCAGCAGAGCTAATCAAACACTGGCATGCATCCCCCAAGGCATCTCAAGCAAAGCTAAGGATGTCATCCTCTGGCTTTACTCGGCCTTGGTGAGACTGCAGCTGTAGTACTGTGTCCAGTTCTGGGCACTGCACTTCAAGAAGGATGTGGAAAAGCTCAAGAAAGTCCAGAGGAAGGCCACATGCATGATTAGAGGCCTGGAGGCTAAGACATATATGGAAAGGCTAAGGGACTTTGGATTTTTTAGCCTTGAAAAGAGAAGGCTCAGGGTGGACTTTATTTTAGCCTATAAGTATATCAGGGGAGTACATCAGGGCTTGAGGGAGCATCTATTCACCATGGCCCCCCAGGTGAGGACAAGAAATAACGGGCACAAACTAACTGAAGATTGCTTCAGGCCACACGCAAGGAAAAAATTCTTTACAAGCCAAGTGCTGCGAGTTTGGAACAGGCTGCCCCCAGAAGTGGTACAATCACTCATGCTGGCAATCTTCAAAAAACACCTTGACGCCCATATTGCAGGGATCATTTGATCCCAGCAGACTTTCCTGCCCACATGTAGGGGGGTCTGGACCCGAAGGACTGGAAGGGAACTTACAGTCCTTCACAACTAAAAACTATAATTGATGTGCATTAGAAAAAGCACATTAATGCACGTGTAGATATGCCCAATGAGTGCTCATATACAAGGTATTTTCCACACCCTTAAAACAGTTTATCATAGCATGACACACCTTCACCTCACTATCCTGCTGTTTAGGCACACAATATATGTAAGAGCTAAGAAATCTCTCACTTAAAATGCTTATGAAAGCAAGATACCCATAAAAAACAAAACAGCACAACATATCAATATTTCACAATCAGTATCCCATATTGGCTGTGACTGGCTGCCTGTATTTATAGCTAAACCCCAGGAAAAGGGACTACATTGTGTTTGTATGCTCTACAACAACAGATAGCAAAGAGTTACCTGGCCAGAGTCTGTCCAAGCATAAACATGCAATGGGCCCACCTCTCATCAGGGCTGAATTTGGTTCACCCACCAATACAGTTATCACGCTGCATCTCCAAATACCCATGGTTATGCTTGAGCTCAGGTCTATGTTGGTTTCCATTGTTCCACCCACCATAGAAACCAGTTTTGATTAATTTCCAAGATATTAAAACAACTGTTAATCAATAATGAGGTAAACATGCACACTATTTTATAGAGAAAGGTCATTCACTTGCAGATTATAGAATCCATCCCAAAGAGGCATGCTGTCTAAAGGCATGGAGGAAGCTTGAATGAGCACAAAAAAGGGTACAACCATGGGACCTGGAATACTTTGAGGCCTGTCATTTCTTGGATACTGAGACAGAAGAGCCTGTTCCATGCAATTGGGAAGACTCCTACAAGCTTGCGGGATGAAATGGAAGAAGGCAGAAAAGAGAAAGGGAGGTGGTATAGAAAGAGGTGTGCATGAATGAAAGCACAGATCTCAGTAAAACAGAGAGCTCTGACAGTCAGAAGAAATGCCCATAATTTAAGGCCAGTGACAAAGCATTAGCAGGATAAAAGCAAAGGAAAGGGTGATTATTTCTCTCCAGCTGGGTCAAAATTGAGGGAGGAGGGGAGTAAAACTAGGAACACCAAAAACAAAACTCATGGGGATAGGTCTTTTGTCCATCCTCTCATGGTGACAGTGGTGGTTCAGAATGAGGTTGTACTGGGTGCAAGGGAATACAGATTATTTTGTGTTTTTAAATGAGATGTGATTAACCACAATCTGCCCTGGACCTTCATGCAGCTGGTCAGTTTTCTTCCTTACAAGTCAAGGACGCATCACTGCTTCCCACTAGAGAGGAGTATCAAACAGTCCAAAGCGACAGAAAGTAGCAGAGAATGACATCAATGTGCCCACGTGCTCACAGCAAGGGGTTATGCACTCACCGGAAGAGATTCTCCGCCCCAGCTCTCATCCTCATCTCCTTGTTGATCTGCTGGTTGATCCGCGCGCGACGGTGTTGCAGCTTGCTGCGCTGGGTCTGTGCAAAAGGGTCACAGCCCTGCTAAGAGAAAGGTGATCAGAATACATCCCGTGATAGCACAGCACCTTTGCTGAAGCTTGCCCTCCTTCCTATCCAAGCTTTGCCAGCTCCTTATTCAGGTCTGCTCTGGAGACTCACTGCAGCACTATCTGTAAGCTGGCTGTTTGCAAGCAGTGGAACACAAAACCCTCTGTTTCTTTTTCCCCTGGGCAAGATCACCTTCCCTTTGGTACAGGCTGAGATGTGAAGACCATACTCAAAAAACACAGGTGAAGTGCCTCTTTAGTTTGTAATATGACTCAAGCAGAGCTGCTGTCTCCTACTGCAGTATATTCTCAGGGCCCTCTTCTCTGTGCTGGGCCTATAAGTCATGTTTGCTTCAGCTGTCCAAGTTATGCCAAACTACGGCTTCGTTACAAAGGCTTGCCCCGCCTTTGGCACTCTCCTCCATGATGCTGAAATGGAGTTTAACGATGGTGTTATGCCACACTGACTTTTATGACTACTTCCTTTATAGATGATCCAGGGTTTTACAAATGACACAAAAAGAGCTCCTTTCCAAGGCTTTAGGGGATGGACAGAAAATGATGGATTTAGGATATTGGGAGTCTCAAATCATAGGAACACGCATGCCTACAGCCTGGATGCTAAAGACGTCGCTTCCCATAGGTGATGAACGCTTGCGGTGCCTGCTAACATCAGTGTGATTGGAGCTTGCTCAACAGCTCTGGAAGTCAGGGCATAGGTAAATGAGTTGTATTTAAAGAGCGCTTTTATTCTACCCTCCCATACTTTGGTGGGTCAGAGCGTTCCCAGGCAGGGAATGAGTTAGGTGGTTAACCTTTGCGCTGGGAAATAACAGACCCTCGTCTCTTTGGCCTTACAAGGGGGAAGCAAAGGAATGTTATAGGGGCTCCCAATGGAGGCACTGTCAAGAGGAGGTTCTCAGATTCCTCCACGGCACAAAAGCTTAACTCAGGCGAGAGGGATTTCTATTGTACAGGGAACAATTCAAAGAAGCAGTGAAATGCATTCCCGAGGAGCCCCACAGCCCTACAAAAAGGGCCTTTTTGGGGGGTGAAATGCAGGGTGTGAGGCAGGGCAGCTGTTTTCATAGGGAGACCTCCGCCTTCACTTTTCTTACCTTTGGGCAAGCAGTTGGCATCTGACCACAGTGACACCTCCCACCCCAGCCAGCTGAATGCTAATGTAAATGCAAGGTGAATGTCACCCTGCTGCAAGGCTCAAGCTTCGGGTCATCAGAAAGCATCTCTTGGGAAGCAGCACGACACCTTCCTACCCATCATCTGGAGGCTTTAGAAAAAGCAAAACTCATTCCTCCCTCTCCTCTTCTCAGATGCTCTCAAGATCCCATTGTCTTTCTACCTAGGTCAAAAGTATTACTCAAAACGACTTTTTGGAAGGACAGCTATTATAACCAGCTTACACAAGCTGACTGTGCGGCACCATCGACTGACTGCCCTTGTCTTTGTCCCCCATGTCTCCATGCTGTGTGTTCACCCTTGCTTTCCCTTTGCTACCACCAAGTTTTAACAGGTGGGAAGCCAGGTTAGATACATGCATCTCGATGGTGATGCACCCTGATCCCAGGTCTGTTAAACTGGAATGGAGAAGTCCATAAGGGACTTCTTTTTCTCTTGCTCAAGGGAACTGCTGCTTGAAGAAGATATCACCTATGAAATGTGATCTTACCACTGCTGACACCTGCAAGCACTGCCTCTGCAAACTAAGGAGAGCTAGGATGTTATCTTAGTTGCAAAAGGAGAGGATACAGGTCTTGGCTCTTGTTTTGGACCTTATGATGCCAGGACTGATAAAACCCAATTCATGATTGCACTCAAAAAATTCTCTGGACTTGAAACATTGCTTCTTCCGTGTTTGCACACAGAGTGACAAGAAATAGGACTTATTTTTTCTTTTAGGAGTGGGAAAATATTTGAGATGTTATTAGTCCAGACTAGTAACTGGGATGAGAGTGAAAAACACTGCATTTTAAACAACTGCAGATGAAACATCTTTTTGTATATAAATTGCTTTGGGTATTTCTAAGTCATACAAAACAAGTTGTCCAATCTGAAGAAATAAGTTATAGGTATAAGCACAGACATTTGTGATTACTTTACATACTAGCTTGGAGTGCACACTCAGAGTATCGGAGGCCGAGGAACAGAAGTTGCTATATCTGGCAGGAAAAACTTGAAGCTTTTCTGTTTTACAGTAATCTGTGTATTCGTGACAAATATCAGAGGAAGAGGAAAGGTGGGGGGAGGGGAGAAAACCAGATCCTTCTGTAAGAGTTTATTAAATACGACACAAAGGCTAAAGAACTGCCTAGCTGACCTATAAATCTCAGTTCCAAGGGCTGAAAGGAAATTAATAACCCAAAGACAGATCATTGCTTTGAAGAGCAAGTGCAAAACCACAAAATGGGTAGGGGTCTTTGTGTGACACCGCTTCCTCAAAGGTGAATTTAACTAAAGGCCTGAATCTTGCTGTTAAGAACAAGGAATCCAGAGGTCACGGTGACTAATTCAGTGATGAAGTTAGAAATCCAAGAGCAGTGGCTTTCAACCTGTGGTACGTTTAAGTGGTCCACAAAAGAGGATGATGATCAATTAAAAATATGTGAATACTTGCACTTACAATTCAAAGGGGTCTGCCGCTCCATTCAAAATTTCTGAAGGGGTCCATTCCTCCATTTGAAAGTTTTTATGAGTCCGCAAATGAAAAAAGGTTGAAAACTGCTATCCTAGAGCAACGTTGGATGAGGTCCAGTTGGTGGCTGAATTGGGAGAAGGGAAAAGGGGAGGTATGGCAGGACTAGTGCTAGTCCTAGAGGAGGTAAACCATGTGTCACAAGACTAACAAGTGACACACTCCCCAAAGGATCTGTTAAAGGTCAATACAAAATATCCCAAGAGACCAGAAAGTCTAAGGAGCCCTCTCTGAAGAAGCAAAGAGCTCTTTTGCAGTGGATCTTCAACTTATTACATGGGACTCTTCATGACAAATGTTAAAAAACAAACCAAACTTTCTTCTTTTTTTTTTCTTTTCTGTAGGACATGCAACCAACAGTGCAACAAGCCTGCTGTTAAATGTTATGAGCACTTCCACTGGAGTAGAGCTGGAGGGTGCTTGCCACCAGACATTTATAGGCGCCTATGTTGTTGTGACTTTAAAAGTGACTGGTGATTTGGGTCCTTCAGTGCCTAGCAAGAGCTGCTATCACAGGACTGGATTCCTAAATAGCACCATACATCAACCTTCTCATAACCCAAGTCCTTTAAGGTACCTGCAGATCACTAATAGCGTTGGCGTTTGGGCATGGAGAAGGTGCCTTCTTCCAGGAATTTCCTTGTAAGTTTAGACATTTCCTTCTATTTTCCTTCACAACATCCTCTGGAAGTTGTTGCTGTTTGGATTTGTCTGAACTGTTATCTACCTACTGATAAGGAAGCTGCGCTCTGCTGTTTGCAAAGCCCCGAGTTCACATTGCAGCAGCCAAATAAGCTCTGCTGTTTGCTGCCTGTTTTAGCTGAACACTGCATCTAGCAATTTAAACAATCACATTTAATGAGGTTGTTATCAATTTGCACCCGGCCAGAAAAACACAGTAAAATGAAGCTTGCAAGTCAAGTGCTGCTGGACTGGATCATGTTATGGGAAGGGCGGCTTCAAATTGTAAGACTAACTGCCCATAGGGAATTCATTTGATCTCTCTGCACTTTGGCTTCCTTCACCCATTGTAAAGTTGGGTAACCCTCCACAGCTCCCCATGAGACCGTGAGAAAAAGCCTTGTGAAGAGCAAAAGAGCTCTCACAACGCACCACTACTGCATGGTTTATGCTAGGGCAAGCAGTCCATTGCCACCTACTAGAGTTGTTGTAAAGTCCTCCTCCCCTGCTGTTCTTGCAATTTAGGAGGGAAAAAAAAATGTATAAAGAAAAATAATCCAGGAGATTTGGCCCTGGAGTAAGAATTTCATCCTTAGAAAAAGAATCATTGATTTGGGGGAGGGAAATAAAATTGGGTGCTTTCAATACCAGTGTGATCTCTTGTTTCACCTGTGGCAAGTAGAGTGCTCTTGGTGTCTTGGGACAACACAACTGGTAACTACAGGAGAGGATCAGTTCATGCATTTAATAATTAGATCAAATTTATTCAGGGGGGCCCTCACAGATGTTACACTTCAGACTGATTAACCGATTAATCATATCTTAAGTAGTGACCTGGCCACACACTCTGTCAATTAATGGAGTGATAAAACGAGGGCTCAGCCACAGAGTTATTATATGTAATGTGTCATTACTTTGTGGCTGGTTTTCATTATGCCCTTAATTGAAGGCGTGGCCAGTACCCGGGCTTGGAGCACACAAGAGTCTTTCCAGATCCCCATGTGCACTGGGGTGGGGACTCCTGGCCAGCTGATGGGGTTTCCAGCCAGGGGAGGGCATGCAGGGGGAGCCTGGGATAAGGTCCCCTTCATGAGCAACATGGGGCAGTGGGATGCGATGCAGGATCCCACAATTGCACCTCCTGCCACATACATTTGGGATCCCATAGCAGATCCTGTCATGCTTTTAATTTAACATCTGTCAGGGGCCTAAGATGGTTTGGATGGGGATGATCCTGCCTGAAGTAAGGGCCTGAACTAAATGACTTCCCAAGGTCCCTCCAAGCCCTGATTTCTATGTTTCTAGAACACAAAGGACCTTTGAGCAACAAGAGGTTTAATTAGTCTTTTCTCCATTTTCTGAGAGGATATATGGCAGCCTGGCTTTGCTGAAACACTTACAAAATGCTCCCTCAAAAAAATGCAGCTTGGTGTCCATCTCCTCCAACATTCAGTACTCCAGCAAATCCAAAAGAAGTCACTTGGTTTGGTTGAAAATCATCCTTTCAGTGATAGCAGAATAATTTAAGAGTCATTTCTTCCACAGTCTATCCTGTTACTGTGGTAAGAAGTTAAGGGCACCTGCTAAGTCTTTCCAGCTGATATTTCCCCGGCTTTATTCTTTCCTGTACAACCTCGAGGGTTGATCCTGAGAGGCAGTAAGCACCTAACCTTCTCAATGTGTTTAGCTCATCTCTCAGGCCCTCAGCAGGTCTTCAAGCATTTTGCTGCTTGACTGCAGAATAAGACTTTTGTGTAAGGGCTGAACGAAATCAGGGTACAACACAGGAACTCACTCCCCGCTTTGTAGAAGGTTTTAAACCAAGTAGAAAAAAAAATGCACAGCAGGTGGTCATAAATTTTGTTGCACTCATAAACCCACCAGAAATTGGCGTGGTTTGTATGCACACGGAGTGCAGCATATGTTAAGAAAGCCATGAAAAATGAATGAGGTATGGGTCATTAAGTTACATGAGTTGTGTCCAGCATTGAAGTTTATCGCCTCTGACAAGGCAGGATTAGAGCCAGTATTATTGTAACAAGGCTGTTCTATGCGCAAAAGAAACCTGCCAAGCAATATTACATTCAGTCTCGACATGCAAGGGCAACAAGTGTGATACGGAGATGTGCTAGAGCTTCATTTCAGAGGCGGGGAGAGGAATGAGAGGCTGGCTGCTTTACAAACAGGGAGCAGAGGCAGATGAGGCTGTTTGCATGTGTGGGGACAGCGGATAATTTAGGGTCTGGGAAGACAACAGTGCAACTAACGCTGGTTTATACTGATATGTTACACCTTGGTCTGGAGGGCACAGCTGGACAGCTGTTCTGCAGTAGATGCAAGTAGAAGGCACTATTAAACTGCCTCATGGCTAACTGGCAGTCCTGTTTGCCTTGAAGATAACTGCAGACAGGCAACAGCTATATCACATTGGGTGAAATGACTTCAGAGAAGGGGGCTGTCACCTGTCCACTCTGACCTTTACACATGGAAGATGATTACATTAGGTCTCTCCTGCACAGACTTAAACCTTGTCTAGATGAGGAAATTTAAATAGCAGAATTATAATTATAATAATAAGCTGGATATGAGCCAGCAGTGTGCCCTTGGTGCCAAGAAGGCTAATGGCATCCTGGGCTGCATCGGCAGGAGCGCTGCCAGCAGATCGAAGGCAGTGATTCTTCCCCACTATTCAGCACTGGGGAGGCCACATCTGGAGTCCTGTGTCCAGCTGTGCACCCCCCCAACTACAGAAAGGATGTGGACAAGCTGGAGATAGTCCAGCAACAAAATAGTTCAGGGGCTGGGGGACATGACTTGCAAGGAGAGGCTGAGGGAATCGGGCTTATTTAGATATTAGGAAAAACTCTCACAAGGAGGTTAGTAAAGCTCTGGAACTGGTTACCCAGAGAGGTGTTGGGATCTCCATTCTGGGAGGTTTTGAAGACACAGCTCAACAAATCCCTGGCTGGGACGATGTAGTTGGGGCTGGTCCTGCTTTGAGCAGCAGGTTGGACTAGATCGGGGTGGGCAATTATTTTGTGCGGAGGGCCGCTTACTGGGTTTTGGCAAGCCATTGAGGGCTGCATAACAGACAGCCCAGGGCAGATTAGTATTAAATTTTCTAAATTTTTTAGGGGCCCCTTGGGCCGGATAGAATGGTTTGACAGGCCACGTCCGGCCCGCAGGCCGCATTTTGCCCACCCCTAGAATCTCCTTAGGTCCCTTCCCACCCCCATTTTCTATGATTGTATGAATTCTCAGGGGTTAAGTCTCCTTGTGTAACCAAGTCCTTCCTGCATACTCTACGTGCAGCATAGACAACATTCATCACACACTGCACTTTGCACCCTTAGGCTCAGATGCCCCTGTAAACATTAGAGACCTGGAAAAGCAACATGTGCAGTATCACAAAATATGTCTAGGTGATTGCCTGAGTAATTTTATTTTGAAGCCCTCGGCACAAAAGGAGGCCAGTGCTAATATCTGCAGCTGACCGGGTTAGGAAGTACTGTTGATACAAAGAAGGGCTGGGATATCAGCAGGGATCCTGTTTCTCCCCCCACCGATAAAAAAAAACCCAAATAATCTCAAATTCTCTAATAAAACCCCGAAATCCATTATTAAAATGAAAAGCCCCTCACAGTCCCCCCTGGCTCTGCTGGTGCCCTTCACTCCCCACCCCTGCTACCCGACAATTCCCCCAGCACTGCTGGTGCTCCTCACCCCCCACCCATAGAGCTTGCTCCCCCAGCCCTGCTGGAGGCCCCCCCACAGCTGCCAGGGCTATGGGGCCAGGGACCTGAGTCCGCAGTCTCCTGCCCCTGGCAGAAGGTGGTGGCTGCTGTAGTGGAGCGGAGCCCGGCTCCCCACCTGCTATTTGCCCGCTCTGGGTTTGGGGGTGGCTCCCCGCTGTGGCACACACTCCTAGGGGGTGCAACTGGGACCCATAACCCCCTGATCTGTGTGCAGAGCAGTGGTTGCTTACTGCATGCTGCGGGCTACTGACCTCCCCCAGAGCCTCTGCAGTGGAGGCCCTAGGGGAGGGCAGCAGGGCGGAAGTCTGTGCCCAGATCTGGGGCGTATGGGTCCCCCCTAACCCCCAAGAGTGCATGCAGCAGCAGGAATCCAGCCCCAGCCCCCCAGACGAGCTGCCTGCAGTCCTGTCCTACTCCCCGCCGGGGCTGTGCAGCTGCGTGTTACAGCCCCAGGTCCCAAGTACTGCCTAGCCAGGTAGCAACCCCAGCCCAACTCCCTTCCTTCGGGGGCCTCAAAACCACCCCCACCTTCCACTTACCTGTGGGAGCTGCTCTCCAGGCTGTCTGGCAGACCACCCTCCTCCCGCTCCCACCCAGCTGCCTGCAGAGGGCTCGCTGCAAAACTGCAAAATCCACAGGTTTCTCCAGTAAAATGAGAAATATGCATTTGTCTCTGGCAAGAGATAAAAATCTCGCAGTTTTCACCGTTTTCCCATGGGAAACAGAAAACCCAAATCTCTGGATTGCATACAGGAAGAACTGAATGATCCTGAGGTCTGGTGCAACCTAATGGGATGAAACAAAATTATAAGAGCAAAGCTGGGCAGCAACGGGCTGATAAGAACTTCTGCCACAAGCCAATGGCTCACCAGATGGAAAGAGCCGAGGAAGAAGCATCCTGAATTCGTTTACCGTGGGATGACTATGAACTGCAACTGCCCAAAGGCAAATACAGTCCTGGACTGCATCAGGAAAGGCATTCCCAGGACAAGGAGGATATATAGTACTAAGTCTCATCTGGAGTACTGTGGAAATACTGGTCACCCTTACCCAAGCTGAAACAGGTGCAGGGGGAGGGGTTGGGGCTAGAAAACCTCTTCTTTTCAGAGAAAATGAAAAGAGCACAGATTGTTTCAATGAGCCAGCTTGAGAGAAAGAGGCTGTTTAAATTTATCCAAGGTAAAAACCAGACAGGGAGAACTGTTGAAGCTAAAGTATAACTACAATCCTTCATAGTGTACTTACATACCAATCTTCTATGTGGTAGATGATGTTCTCATAGCAATCCTGTTGTGTATGTGTGTGTGGCTGGTTTCATGTTCAATTTCAAATACTCTAGAAGGGCTGTGTTTTTTAAAATAAATTCAATGAGATGCTGCAGCTAGTAAAGCGAGCAAAATGCTGGCTTGCATCCATAGATGCTTCTCAAGCAAATCCCGGGACGTCTTTCTCCCCTTGTACTCAGCCTTGGTGAGGCCGCAGCTGGAGACTGCGTCCAGTTTTGGGCTCCACAATTCAAAAAGGATGTGGAGAAGCTTGAGAGAGTCCAGAGGAGAGCCACGCGCATGATCAGAAGTCAGGAAAACAGACCTTACGACGACAGGCTGAGAGCCATGGGACTCTTTAGCTTGGAAAACTGCAGGCTCAGGGGTGATCTGATGGCCACCTATAAGTTTATCAGGGGTGACCACCAGGATCTGGGGGAACGTCTGTTCACCAGAGCGCCCCAAGGGATGACAAGGTCGAACGGTCACAAACTCCTGCAAGACCGTTTCAGGCTGGACATAAGGAAGAATTTCTTTCCTGTCCGAGCCCCCAAGGTCTGGAACAGCCTGCCATCGGAGGTGGTTCGTGCACCTACACTGAACACCTTCAGGAGCAAATTGGATGTTTATCTTGCTGGGATCCTATGACCCCAGCTGACTTCCTGCCCTTTGGGTGGAGGGCTGGACTCGATCTTCTGAGGTCCTTTCCAGCCCTAACGTCTATGAAACTATAAGGCTGTCTGTGCTGGATGGACCCTGGTCATAAATAAGACGTAGTCTGGAAATGAAAGGAGGTTTCTAACCACGAGGTTCTGAAACAGATTTTCCCTGGGCACAGAAGCAGCAAAACAACCTTCCTGATCTTGAGGGAAAGCTTGATCAGCTTAAGGGATGGATTAAAGGATGCGGCTGTCGCAAGAGCAGGGAACTGGACTCATTGGACCGGTGAGACCCTGCCAGTCCCGTGTTCCTATAGCCAGCATGGGCAGCAGTCACAAGCACATGAGTCCATAGGTCCGAAGCAGTCTCATGCCCAGCCAAGAGTTGCGTGGAAGGGAATTAAACAGCCCTCAAGTTAAAATGCAAGTTGGAGAAATTGAGAAATAGTAATTCTTGCCACCTGCTCATTTCCTGGTGAACTGCTTCAGCTGAAACTGCAAGCCCTGTTAAACTAAGAAGAGATGCATATAAAGGAGAATTTATCGGCGATAAGAGAGGTTGCACGTTGGGGTTATCGAAGGGAATTCATGACATACACCAGTGTAGGTCCAAAATGTTCACCCTCCAGAAGAGATCTCTGCCATACACTGAGAGGCCATTTTGATAAGGGAGCAGCTGATGCTTTACAACACATGATCACTGTAATTTCTGCTCCTTAATCATCACCTAACTACATGAAAAACAGAATTTTAGCTACTCCCGAGATTTTATTCCCTATTTGAGGTCATAACCCAAGTTCCCATGACAACACATGCAACAACAGTACAGGATATCTCCAAAAAAGACCTATCACTGGCTCTGGGAACTTATTGATTTCAATCCCTTGTGACATCATCACAGCCACAAAACGTATCATTTTTAATATCAGCAATTATGCCCAGAAACAGGCAACGCAGCAGACTTGTTGCAACACTTCTCTGTGCTGTTTCTATCACTCCTCCCTGTATTGGGCGAGGATCTGTGTAACTGCACACAGGCTGGAGCTGAGGAACTTGTATTTAAGTAATGTGTTGCAAAATAAACTTGGCTTCAGTTAACTTTCCTCTCTTTGTTAGACATTTTCAGTACCACAGATTGATTTAACTGGCACAAGCTGCTGCCTAGGCATTTTTTCAGAGAGCATTTTGTAAGGCTTATTTAGCAAAAACAGGCTGCTGTACATCAAAAATAGAGAAAAGACCAATTAAAGCATTCTTACTGCCCAAGCTTTGCCACCAGGCAATGTGAGGCAAAAGCTCAATTTTAGCAGTCTAGAGTGATTTTAACCAGTAGCCCCTTCACTTGTATTGTCATATTCCCTTCATCGTGCTGATCAACCACAGAAATTAATTGCTCCAGGCAAAATATGCTACCTGGATAAAAATCCAGGACAAATGTGTCTGGTTCTCTATGACTCATTTTAGTCTGAGTCTCATTGCAAGTAAAGCCTACCTATTTCCAAGAAGGCCACAAAAGTGGTAGCTCTATATGACAGCATCGGTATTATGGAGAGATAAAGCGATAGCATGACTACGATGTTTCACCCCTGAACTGCAAAGCTTGACTCTAGCCTAGGCCAATAGTAATGGGTAACTTATAGTCAGACTGGTCCTAGCCCACCAGTTGAGAACGACCACTCTAGGGAATCTAGAAGAGCGATTCTCAACCAGGATGCCAAGGCACGTGTTAGGCATGCAGACATGAATTACAAGATAAATCCAGAGATTTCAAATAGAAATGCAGAGCATTGAAAACATTCTTCCTTGCTGGGGTCTTCCCAAATTCTCTGCAACAGAAGCACTGCTCTACTATTTTTCTGTAGTCAAAAAAAATAATGAAAACAAGGAGGTGGTATTTTCCCCAGAGGTGCCTTAACTCTAACCACTGTTCTAGAACAAGTGTCCTGCATTTCTTTGTTCAACTTGCACCTGGAACAGACATTCATTTTAAAATACAAACATCTGCTTCACTTATCCAGACCCAACTTCAGCACAGAGCATGCTATGCAAAAACAGAAGATATGCCCCTTTTTAATGATTTACAGGGGGCTGAAACTGGAAACGCTGACAAAGTTACTTGCTGCAGTACAAAGGTATTGCTGCTATGAACACAAGTCTATAGTCCCAACCAGCCAGCTGGATCAGTGCAAGTGACCTCAGACAAGACCCTGAACTTGCTAGCTTGGGTTCTTATCCCGAAAAGGCTGTGCAACAAATGTGTAACATGGCTCCAGTTCAGGAATGCACTTGACAGAAAACTTATTCACTACTCAGGGTATCTGGGGTAATTAAGATATGCTTAAAATTTAGCATGTGCTTAAGTTCCATCCCAAACAGAAATGCTTTTGAATGGGGTCCTACGTGCAAAATCTAACAGACGGCAAGCAGGCTACTAATTGCAATATAAGCAATAATTAAACCTTACTAAAATATGATGTTCTTTTATTTTAAAAAGTAAACTGTCAGATGCTTTAAAACCAAAGTGGAGAATTTATCATAAAAAACAGATCACTGAGGCTTAATATATCAATGGAAACAGGCTTACTTTGATTGGGATTTATCTTTGACTACATTTGCCATCCAGGTACCATTGATACGGAAGGAGAACAAGCAAGTGAAATGGATTAGAAACCGACCAGCCTGTTTTTACTGATTTTTGCCTCTTCCTTCAACTTCTATATTTCATGTTATTGCATGACACAGATTTTAAAGCTTCCTGTATGATCTGTAATGCTTATGAGAGTTGCTGGTGATTTCTAGCCCTACAGGATCTCCTTATGGAAGAACCAGCATTGGGAAAGCGTTGCAGCCTGTGGATATAGGCAAATCATGCAGGTGTGATATTTTCTCTGGTCTATTTACATGGAGAAAGCCACCGTCACATCATACTATAACATGTGCTAGGCAGACATCATTCCCAGTACTGATCTAATACACTAGTGGCCCCTGGTTTCCAGATAACATTGCCCACAAGACCCTCTGCCATTTCTCATGGCTACAGGAAATTAAAAAGTTAAAATGGAGATGGACAAGGAGAGCAAAGCCTGAAGCATGTTACTTGCTCAGACACCTGCGCTACACCGTCTAGAAACCTGTTGATAATACAGTTTCACCACATTGCCTTCCATTAAAATGAACAGACTTACGGCTGTAAACTCTCTCCAAAATACTCCTGCTGCTGAATGAAAGGAGAAATGAGTGTTTTTAAAGACTCCACATTTGCCAACCTGTAAAACCCAAACCCAAAGCCTGCAAACACGCTAAAAACAAAACAGCCGGTGGCATATGAAGCGCTGCCGGCCTGTCATAAAAGCCAAGGCAGGAAGCCAAATCCGCGCACCGGTAGGAAACAGGTGCATCCAAGCCTCAGTTACAAAATGTTATCCTGAGCAAAAGATAACTGCTATTGTAGTGATGGAAATTCTTCTCCACAAAATAGTCGAGCCATAGCAACTGCATCCACACTTGAACGCACGTGAGCTGTTCAGTAAAAAGGCTATTAATTCTTCTTTAAAAGAGCAGTGGCTCAGCTTGAATCTAGTCAGTTTTATTTTACTTTTAAGCTATTCCAAGGGCTGCATCCCACACTCTGACCTCCCCCTAACAAGTCCTGATGTCAATGTGTTTAGCTTTGCAACCATATTTTCCTATGAAAAATGTTGTTTGCTCTCCTGTCGCTACTCGACACAATTCACGCAACCACAATGGGTAGCTGATGGCTCACCCTAGGGAAAGAGTGAAAATACATACAGAGTTAACAGGAAGACTCTCGCTCTTCTGTGCATCCTTATAAATACACTAGATCAGGGAGGGCCGAGAGGCTACATGCATGCCACAAGTGGCACGAAACGGATGGAGGAGGGTGTAAGCAGCAAGTGGCAGGCAGGGAACAGTCAATTGGGCAGAGGAGAGCAAGCGGATGATGTGCAGCACATCTGCTGAAAAAGGTTGGCCCCCACTGCTGTAGATGAATCATCTTGGGTTGTAAAGTTCAACTCTGCAGCCTCCCTTTAAATGAAATGAGGATACCCAGTAGCAACCTTAGGGGAGGTCAAACTGGGCAACCATCTGGGGCCCCAAGCTTTTTTCAGAGTGAAATTTTTGCAAGAAAGCGACTCGATTTGCATTTTAAAACACTTGTGGATCTTTTTAATATTGGATAAATAGACCACACAGCTGTGGTGGGTTAATATTTTCCTGAGTACATACCTCCCAGGGGCCCCAAAGGACTCTCTGACCCAGGGCCCCAACAACCCTAAGGCCAACCCTGCGAACAGCAAAAACATTAGTATACAGGACTCTGGATTCGACTGCTTTTTAGGTAGCAATGTTTACTGCTCCACCCCAACAGCCCTTTCTTCAGGCGAGACAAACTTTCATGGGACTTCAGCCAACGTTAAGGCAGAGCTGTCTGCAGATATTAAAACTTAAACACTGCCATGATTTCCATCACATTAGCAAGCAGAAACCCTCAGAAAAATCACAGCAAACAGGCCAAGCCCTCCACAGAAGTTTTGAAAGCCGGCATCTCACTAATAAGACATGGTTTTACAACTAGCAGTTTAAATGCAATACAGCCAGCAAAGTATCCATGCTGCAGCCATATCGAGGAAAAAGCAATCAGGACTCATGCTCGAGGCAATTATCTTTTACGAGAACAACTAGATTTTTGGAAATAATTTTTTTTTTTTTTTTGCAAAAAAACTAGATGGTCTCATAAAAGATAATCGCCTCTACTACAAGTCCCAATTGCTTTATACCACACGCTAGAGACGCTGGAAAAAAACCAATTCCATTTACAGCGTCAACTCTTGTCGCTACCCTAAATATCCCCTGCCGCTTTTCAGCCGACGGGCAGGATCTTCCCTGGCTGCACGGGTGGGTCAGCACAGGGAGACCACGCGTGCAATGAACCCGCTGGCCCATTTTGCTAGCATAAAATATCTACAAACACGG
Source organism: Crocodylus porosus (assembly GCF_001723895.1). Lineage (NCBI taxonomy): Eukaryota > Metazoa > Chordata > Crocodylia > Crocodylidae > Crocodylus > Crocodylus porosus. Next base: position 269,317,530 of record NW_017728886.1, on the reverse strand, counting down.
CACCTCGCTCCTTACAGAGAAAGAAGAGTATTTCCCTGGGGTGGGGAGACGCTGCTGCCTCCAGGCCACTTTTTAGGGGTCCCATCTTCCCCCCATGCAACATCTGGAACCAATGCCCCCGCCCCCCCAATGCCCGCGGCGCCCCTCACCTTCCGGACGCTGCCCGTCTCCGGGGGCTGGCGCACGAGGTGACCCCCCGCACCCCGGCTCTCCTCCTCCTCCTCCTCTGCGATCAGCATGGCTGGGGCGCTCTCCCCCACACCCCTCGGGAGCTGGGACCCCCCCCTCACAGTCTGCAGGGGCAGCTGCCCCTCCCCCCTCAGCCCTAAAGTCCTTTCCCCCTGGTGTCCCTGCCCCCTCTTCAGGTTTTTGCCCCCTCCTCAGAGTCTGCCCCTCCCCCCTCAGGTTTTTGCTCCCCCAAGGGCTGCCCCTCTCGCCTCAGCCTTAAACTCCTTTCTCCCCCAGGGGTCCCTACGTCCCCGCAGCAGCGCCGGTGCCGCGCGCCCGCTCCTCTCCGCGCCAGGGGGAGACTCCCGGGCAGCCCCCGGGGGCGGGAAAGAGCAGGGGGGAGCGCCCCGGCCAATGGGTTGCAAGGAAGCCACCGAGTGACAGCGCCGCCGCCCAATAGGAGCCCGCGGACGGGAGTGGGGCGGGGCCGAGAAGCCGCTCCTTCTCCCTCTCACTCTCCCCGCCCCCTTCGTGCGGCTGGGGGCGGGGCGCTGTCGCCCCTGGCAACGGCAGGGCTAAGAACGCCGAGGACGTAACGGGGGGGAGGGGCCTCCCGCGCGCCTCTCTGTGCTCCCCCCACCCGCAACACACCTGGAGGGCTGCACCCCCCCCCCCAGCCCCATGCAACACATCTGGAACACTGCAGTTGCCCCTCCCGCAACATCTGGACACTGCATTGTCCCCTACCCCTGTGCAACACTTGGGGCACCGCATTCTCCCCCCCTCCATGCAACACCTGGAGCACTGCATTCCCCCCGCCTCCATGCAACACACATCTGGAGCTCTGCATCCCTCCTTCCCCCATGCAACACACATCTGGAACACTGCACTCCCCACCCCCCCCACACTTCCCCCATGCAACACACACCTGCAGCACTGCATTCCCTGCACCTCCCCCATGCAACACTTGCTTTCCTAGCCTCTATGCAACACCTGGAGCACTGCATACGCATGCACCCACCCCCATGCGACAGCTGGGCCCTTGCAGTACCACTGCACTCTGCTTCCACAGAGCCATGCCTGGGCCGGGCCCCCCCACCAGCTCCCTTTTCCCAGGGTCTGGCTGCAAGCTGTGAAGCAATGCTCTCCTGGCGCCCTGCCTCCCTTCCCAGAAGCCAGGCTTCCCCTGGGCACAGGGACGGGCCAAACCTGTTCCGATCTTGCTGCTTCTGCACAGTCCTGTTAAGTCACAGAGGGCCTGGAATTTAAATCTCTTTCAGGCACTCTCAAAAAACCCCAAAAGAGCCACCCTGGGACATCAGCACATGCCGTGAAAAGGAATCAAGCTGCCAAAAAAGGCACTGGGGAGTTGGGAAATACAATTTCTAAGATTGCACAGACCGTACAGCCTGCCAACACGCAGGACAGCGAGGCAGTGAGAACGCGAACCAGGCTCCCAAACGCTGCCATTTCATGAGCATGGCACTGCTCAACTGGGAGGCCAGAGCATCCTGTGGTGCCTTGAGGTCCTTCTTAGGGTGCCATGCACTATTAGCATAGTTAAGTGTGCAAACACAATGCACAAGATAAAAACCCAGAGATTACACATGCAGCGCTCTTAAATCGGTCCCACTTCCGTTTTATCTATACACCGCTCCCCATCCAAGATTTTTGTGCCTTTTGAGGTTATATTGTGCATATCATACAAATCTACTGACTCCTAGCCTTTTGCAGGGATCCATAGATCCTACAGTTTCCTTAGGGCACAGGTTTAGCTGCCTGGCATTGACAATCCAGGCGAGAAATTCCCCAGGACTATTTAAATTGCAACCTAATATATACATTCCAGTGTCCAGTTCCAGCTTTCTGTATATAAAATACTTGGCATGTATAAAAATGGTCCCTGGCTGTTGGCTTGCACAAAACAGGATGGAAAAATTTCTCCTCGTGTTTGCAGCAAGAAAGCATGGTAGTAGGTAACTATCAGTTTCCACTATATGGCTCTTTTTGGGACAGGAGCTCTTTTGCTACCCCTTGAGGGAGGATTAATGCAGAATGTTTGAAGAGGAGATCCCACTTGAGTTTGGATTTCTTAATCCAAAAGGAGTGCTTGTCATGGAGGAACAAAGATGCTCTTTGTATTTGGGATGACACCAGGTCCCCTTGCCTTGGCAGGGAGGGGGTCTAACATGTTCAGCAATAACTCTTGGTATAGCAGAGCACAATAAGGAAAAGTTACCCCCAGATTTCCTGCCCAAACCTGCACGAAACGTCACTTCCTCTGCATGGCCCCAATGGACGCAGGCTGCTGCTCCAGCTTGGGTTTCTGCCCACCTTGAAGTCACATTAAGGCTGATTTAGATCAATGCCGCTCAAGCTCTTAGCAACAGCACGGAGCAGGACCCTTTGCTTGGGCTGCAATAGGGCTGGGCAACGGGCATGCTTCGCTCCCCTTGGCTTTTCAGCACCGTGGGGGGTTGGATGTGCGGCAAGGAGTGGGACCTTATTGCATTCACCAAATTGCAGGCAGAGCAAGGATGGCTTGCAACAGATGGGCCTTACATGCAATCAGCTGCTTCCCTCCCAACACAGGCTGACCTCCTTGGAGAGCTCAGAAGGAAGAGTGCTATGTAATAAGAGCTAGGTATAAATTATTTCTATTGTTAACCCCCCCCAGAGCAGCTAGTTCTTAATTAGTTTCAGTGCCAGGATATGGGGGGCCGGGGCTCGGCTCAGGGTTATGTTCCCATGAGACTCACACCAGTGAAATCCAGTTTGGCCTTGGAAGGATCCTTCCTGGAGGGTCCAGTCCCACAGTCCTGCCTCTCAGCCGGTTCACTCCATAGTAATGAAGGGAGATCCAGACCAGTATTTCCAGAGATGGGGGAGGACAGGGTCAGATTCACCTACGTGTGAGATGAAGCATAACACAATAGAAGAGGAACAAGCAAGGCAAGACCTAGACCCTTTGGCTTTTCAATTGCCCTGCTTTAACCCATGGTAGGGAGCTGGCATAAACATTAACTAACCCAGACACCACGTCCTCACCTGCCCTTTACCTTCCTAGCTGCAGGTGGGAGCTATTTCACTCACTCAGGAAGGCCTATTTTGCAAACCAGGTGTCACCAGGTTCAAGCAGATCTGTGAGGGGGCTGTCCCTATCTATCAGGAGTGTAGGTACGGTGCTTAACCCTGCACAAGGAGACCTTAGAATAAGCTGTCCTTGTGTCTCCTGTTATCATCCCCCCACCCAGTCAAGAGCAGCTTGGTCATGAACTTGAAGGGCAGCAGCAGAATAACCCTAGCTCTAGAAGCCGGGGTCCTTCCCGAAGTGGCTGATCCAGGCTTTTTCTGTGCAGCTGAAGTTTTCCAGGTGCTTTCTACCAGCCCCAGGAGGGCTTGATTGCAGCCAGCCCCAGAGCAGGGCCCTGGGACAGGAAGGGAATGCATTGCCTGCTGCCAGGTAAGAGAGCTCAGTTCACAGAAAAGATGGTAAATCTAAGGTGAAGGGTAACAGGGATCAATGCCCACCTGCCCACAGCAATTGCACAGCCTCCCACAAGGCACTGGTTTGAGCCCTGAACTGCTCTTCACCCAGAGCGAGCTTGGGGTTGCAAGTCCAAGGCTTGTGCTTCAGAACCCCCCCCCCGGGGCATTGCAAGGATTAGCGCAGCTTGGAGCTCACCTGTATTGCTGGGGCACGCCACCCTTACTGCTGCCCTCCCCAGAAATGCCTGCTTGCATTTTTTCTAGAAGGTTTTGGTTGACTTCCCTGTGCTCCTCAGCCTACTCTACTGCCCCTTCGCAATCAAAGCTGCTTTGCAAACCTGAGGCCATCCCTTCTTACCCCACCTGTTCCTAGAAAGGAAACAGCATTTTGTGCATCTAAAGCTGCTTCAACTTTTTTGCTAGAAAAGAAAGTAGAGACAAGCTGCAAGTAGGTGAGATAACAATATGGAGGAAGTGGGCATAGCTTTGGTTGAGGGTTTTAAGCAAACAGATGCACCAACCCACGCTAATTTGCTCTCAAGCATATTTTTCCCCAGGCTCAACTTCTGGGCAGTCATGGCAATGAGGCCAGAGCTCCCAGAAGGGATGAACAGAAAAGCCCATTCCCCGGGGCCCAATATCCAGGAGCAGCCCATGTTTGTAGCCCCCAGGTGTTTCCCTTGCCTGTCTACATGGTCACAGACATCCCCCAAATGCCAGTGGCTCAGGGAAATACCAGCTTCCTCCTTTCTGCTGCACACTTGAGGCTATGAAAAGCTTAAGGAGACAAGGGTGCACTTACATCTCCTGCCTTAGAAAGAAGTGCTCCATCCAGGCCATGAGTGGTTAAAAAAATAATGTTGATAAAATAAATGGAGGTTCCTTTTTATAGGGGAGGCTTTTTTCCCCAAGAGTTACAGCTTTTTTTTGTTTTTTTTTCCACGCCCCCCTAGGGATTTGACTTCCAGTTGAAGACTGCATTTCCCAGAATGCACCATGGGCACCTGGTCCTCCAATCAGGGGTCATCAGCAGGTCTTCAAATACCCCCCTTGGAAGGGGGGCAGTGCTTCTAGAGAGAAGGCAGGAGAGCAGTTTGCAAGGACTTCAGGCATCATCTAGCTGGGTGCAGCCCGGTCCAGGTGAGCTCCTTGAGATCTCCCAGCAGCAAATGCCCACTGGTGTTTGGGCCTATTCCAGTACAAGCTTGCGGAGGTGCTTGGGTAAGAGCCCATGTTTCATGATCTCCAAGAGTTTACAAGTCCCCTAGTTAGGACTTGGATTTCTCTTGCTGAAAGCGCCCAGGTCCTGCAAAAAGTGGCTGATTTAAGGAAACCACCAGGGATGGCTTTGTTTGCTACTTAGGTTGTGTTTGGTTGGGTTGCAATGTATTCCACAAATGTGGTTGTAGGGTTTGAATCCCTTATGGCTTGATTGTATTTATTTTTTTAATTCATGTTGAGGGATGCTTTCAGCTGTAGAAGGAAAGATAAGGTTTGGCTACATCTACCAGACTGCCCCATTTCTCATTGCATCGTATTTTTTGGCCGTTGCCAGCATTCGCCAATGCTCTTCGCAAGTGCAATAAATGTTAACGCTGTAGGCTTGCACGATGGTAAAATTGCAAAGAAATTTTGTAAATGTAAGCCCACTATGTAGACCTTCTCCACTCCTTGATATATTTTGGTTTATGCATAAAAGGTTATCTTGGGGCTCGGCCTAGGTTTTCTTCCAGCTCCATATTGATTTTCCTTGGGGATTTGAGCTTGCCTGGTGACTTGCAATGCTGAGCATCTGTTTTGTGTGGAGCTGGGGCTGTGAGAAGTCAGTGAACGCTGCTGGCAGGGCTTTAAAAGCCAGCTCAGCTCCTAAGTCCTTACCTGGATAAGGGCCGGATGTCCAAACACCCCCAGCATGCAAGAATCTCTCCCAAAAATCTGACTGCTGGTGTCTAAAATTGCATACCCCCCAACTCCCATTCTGCTCTGGCAGGCTCAGAGTTCGCGGATGCTTTTTATTGGCATTTCTCTTTGCAGGTTGGCTTGGGGTTTGGGGCATTAATGCTGTGAAGTGCTTGCCAAGTATCTGTTTCACTGAATGATAACCCCACTGGGATGTGTTCCTGCCCATCTGCCCTCTCTTTACCACCCCTCTCCAATTTTAGTCCATTGGAGGGTGCTGACATTCAGCCCGGTTGATATTTCATAGATTTCACAGACATCAGGGCTGGAAGGGACCTCGGGAGATCGAGTCCAGCCCCCTGCCCAAAGGGCAGGAAGTCAGCTGGGGTCATGGGATCCCAGCAAGATAAGCATCCAATTTACTCTTGATATGTTCTTGTCTAGTTGGAGTTCATGCAGCCCAGGTAGTGGAGGCACCCAGCCTTTCGGAGCCCACATCCAGCCTCCTCCTGCAGCTTCCCACGTAGTCCGTTTACTGCCCCGCAGATAATCTACTTGCTTATCCGGGTACTTCTCTTGCGGTCTTCTTGCCAGACAGGCTGCAGGGACGTATGAGCTCAGTCCATGCATGCTAGGTCCGAAGTGGAGGTAGCACTGCTCATTATCTTGGTGGAGTTAATTAGCCCTCCAAAGCACCATGCCTTTGCATTTTGAGGGTAGGAAGGTGCTGAGCCCTATAGGAGGCTGCCCCTGGCCACAGGAATGGGTGAGGGGTCTTTATCCAGCATGGTGGTCCCCTGACCTCATGGGCAAGGCGTTAACTGAGAACATGAGAGATCTGGGCTCTGTTCCCACCTATACTGGTGAGCTGCTGTTTATATATTTATTTATTGGGCAAGTCCCTGCTGCTTTAAATGCTTTGGTTCCCTCTGTTGTCCTTTGTCTGTGTTGCATATGTAGATCATGAATCTTTTAGCACGGAAACTGTCTCTCGTAACTGTACGTGATGGTGTACCTCTCCAGTCTGGACCCGATGATCTTGCGAGGTCCCTGCTAGCCCTAATATCTATGAAATCTCTGAAAAGGCTAAAATTGAGAGAGAGGTTTCTTCTTCCCTCAAAAAGAATGTGATTGTATATTGATCAACTTTTAGGACAATGATTGCAATGATATTACGTTAGGTAGCTTTGCTGTATCATAGACTCGTAGAAAATGAGGGTGTGAAGGGAGCTCAGGAGGTCACATCTAGTCCACCCCCTGCTCCAAGCAGCCCCAGCCCCAGCCACATCATCCCAGCCAAGGCTTTGTTAAGCCAGGTCTTAAAAACCTCCAAAGATGGAGATTGTACCCCCTCTCTGGGTAACCTGTTCCAGTGTTTTACTACCCTCCTCGTGAGAGTTTTTCCTAATATCCAATCTCGACCTCTCTTGCTGCAACTTGAGTTGAAGGATGCATCCTAATTTTGGGCCTCCTTTTTCAGTGGGGGAAATGCACGTTATATGCTAAACTTCACGGTTTGTGTTTATCCAGCTGACATACCCAGAAATCCAATTTTGTTCAAGCCTGTAGATACAATTAGGATACAGATTAAAAAAAAAAAAAAAAAATGTGCGAGTTGTGCATCCACTGATTGTATGACTTGGTCCGAAATAGTCTTGTTCACCAAAAAAGTTTTCTTCGTTAGGAAATTGCAGTGTCTGTTAGTCCCTGATATTCCTGGCTCATACAGAGATGTTTTTTCCCCACCACCCTTTTCTTGTGCCATCTAGCACTGGAAGATATAAATGCATTTAGCTTGTGATTTAACAGGAAAAGTGGTGAAGCATCTCATGTTGCAGTTGCTCCTTGCCTAGACTTGCTGCCTTTTGGCGTGTGATTGCACAACAGCAACGTGGAGCTATCTGGATTTCGGTGGGGACCCGGGTCTGGTGGTATTATTAGGATGCTTCTCTCTTGCACATGGGTTGATGCAGCCTTTTGGTTTGCAGATGTGAATTTGCACAATGAGTGATAAAGAGGAGTCTGGAGGCAAAAGGGCTATGGGGAGCCCTAAGAAAACTGATCTGGAGGTATCATGGTTGATGAAGACAAAGGACGGCGTGAGCAGGTGGGTACTTCGGTCAGCAATGATATGCTGTCACTTCATACCTAATGCACTCATTGAATGGCTGGCGAGAGGCCTGTGGGCATTGGCTGTTTGCTGGTACAGAGGTTTGTCATGTCAAAGTTTTATATAAGAGATGCCATGTGGCTCCGAGTCTCAGCTTCATTGCCTCTTCCCAGGTTGCTGCCCTAACCGCTAGACTGCAGGGCCAGGTCCTTGTGGTCTCACCGGCCCAGCAAACCTTGCGTTGGCTCCTGCCCGTTAGCACGGGTTTTGCAAGAGGGATGGATCATGTCTGCACCCAGAATAACCTAGAGCCCTTGGGTTTGGGCTGTCCTCTTGGTGAGGGAGAGCTCTCTTAGGCAGAGTAGGGATTTGAACCCTGGTCTTCTCCATCCTGAGCAAGTGCATTGATCAGGTGGGGACAGGAGCCTGCCATTGCTACCAACCCCACTGCTACTGTCATTACTATCTGCCAAACTGGAGCCCACAGCTGCCTTTTATGTGGCCCTGATCCTGTCGGTGGTCTGAACGCCTGCTGGACCATGCTGCTTGTTTCTGGTACCTGGTTGGGTGTAGAGAGGAGTGAGCAATGAAGGGCTCACCTGTCAGGACAAGGGCTGCTCCAAGCATGCTCAGACTTGTGATTTGAGGCATCTTTACAGTGAAAAGTATAAGCTGGGTATGGAGGTGGGGTATCTCCAGGGCTGGGTGACTGGGTGGGATGTTTCAGGAGCACAGGGCCAAGGTGAAATTCAGCCTCCTGTATCCCTTTCTGGATCTGGGCCTTATTCTTCCTAGGACTTAGCACTAAGAGCCCTTCTCTCCCTTGCAGTGGAGACTAAGGCTGGTGAGAGGCTTGTGCGCTTCAGTGATGGGATCAGGCAGGTATTTTAGCTAGAAAGCCTTCTCCTGAGGCATCTTGCTAAAACAGCTCAAAAGCTGCAGGCTCTGGCACCTTGAATCATTTCCTTTAAGTCTGGGGGCGACTGCCTACTTTGTCCCAGGAGAGTCTCTACATTATTAATTCATTAATGCCAGCACTGCTCGGATACTTTCCAGGCTCCCAAACCCGGACAGTGTCCTGTCCTGTCATCAGATGGTCCTGGCAGGGCCCAATCCAGAGATGCAGTGGAAATAGCTTTCCAAGTGGAGTAAGCTGCCATGCACCAAGGCACTCTTCATGACTGAAGAGCATCCACTAGAAGCAAGGGCCCTGTCCATATGCACCCAAGCTTACTGCACAGTAACTTCCCCGCAAACCCACAAAGACAGCCCTCTTTGTGGTTCAGGTGGCTCCACGTTCATCACAAACTGAGCTATATTGCCTAAAGGGACAAGCACGTGCACATGGACAGTTAGCACGCTAAACACGGGAAGTTAGCACGGATTAGCGGCTGCACTTGATGCACGCGGTAGCTGGTTTTGCTGCTGCTTCTCTCTGGAGTCAAGTCAGAGATGATGGCAGCTCCGGAGGATTTTTATGGCAAACAAATGAGTGCGACTGTTATTTCAGTGCTGGTCCTTCCACAAATACCGCAAGGCTGTGATGTCTCTCACCAGAGGCTCTATTCGGCTGTAGGAATAGCCACAGGTGAGTTTTAAAGGCATCAGTATGGACTGGAACAGGTGGTGTTTCAATTCTTGGGAAAGCATCTTACCCAGTACAAATGAAAGGCATTAACTAGTGGGGAAAGGATGGCTTTTTTTTTTTCCCAGCATAGCTCAAGGAGTCCCACTGGCTGCTTTGGGTCGGGTCTCCTCAGTCATGGATGTGTTTTTCTTCCTCAAGGAAAATAAAAAGCGACTCGGAGCAGAAGCCGCCGAAAGCAAAGGCTGGGAGCAGGGAGCAGGAAGAAACTCAGCAAAGCAATTGGGTAAGAGTGCATTGGGTTTTAAGGGGAAAAACTGATCACTGTCCCTTTGATGGGAGAAGCAGCAGCCACAAACAGAATGATTACAGCCCCTGGCAGTGTTGTGTCTTGCTGCTCATTTTAGAGGCAAAAGTTTATTTCTTCCCCTGGGAAAGTCATGCAGGGGATCCCGTCCCTAGATGAGATGGGGATAACTGCACTTCCCTTCCCTGCACTGCCACAGGAGGAAACACAGTGATTTAAAGGTCTGGGAAACGTGAGGGATGGTTGGGAGACCTGGGATTATTTAGCCTGGAGAAGAGGAGACTGAGGGGGGTTTTGATAAGCCTGCAGATACCTGAAAGGTGATGATGGAGAGGACCGAGAGAGGCTATTTTATGTGGCTCCAGGGGACGGGGCAAGGAGCACCAGCCTCAAATTGCAGCAGGGGAAACTGAAGTTGGGGATTAGGAGGAGCTTTGATTCTAAGGGTGGTGAAGCCTTGAAATAGGCTGCCTAGAAAGATGGTGAAATCTCCATCCTTGGAAGTTTTCAAGAGCCAGACACTTGGCTGGGATGGTTTAGTGAGGGACAATCCTGCTATGACAGGGGCGTGGAGTAGAAGTGATGTCCTGAGGGCCCTGCCAGCTCCACTTTTCCATGCTCCTGTGATATAAATAGCTTAAAATTGCTTTGTCTGAGGGCTGGTAGGAAGCTTTGTGTCTTGAACTCCACAAACTCCCCTTTGCAACCAGGGAGAGCAGTTCACATGGTTTAGGAGTCGTCATTCCTGTGTCCTCTAGCGAGCTGCAAACCTGAGCAGCCTTGGCCAGGACATCTGGCTTCCTGAGGTGCCCACCTCCTGTTGACTTCAGTGAGCTTTGTGTGTGCTCAGTACGTCTGAAACATGGGACTTAACCTTAGTCTCCTCCTCTGTAAAATGGGGGTAAACCTTAAACCCAGCAGAGTTAAGGCTCAATGAGCAATGCTTTGAGATTCTCAGGGAAAGCATTTATTTTCCACAAAGGTGGCTGGGCTTTGATACGTTTAGTGTGGAACAAATTATAACGTTTCAGTGCTGTGCATCCCTGATATATTATAGTAGGGCAGGAACAACCTCCATTCTAGCTGCGCTTCTAAAATATTTTCCCTATTTTCTTTGCTGTGACGCACAGCCCCCGGGGCCAAAAGAAAAAAAGAATTCGAAGAAATCCAAAGAAAAGCCCTTGCAAGAAAACATCATCAGCAGGTAACTTCTAACGAGGTGGCACAGCCAAGGTCAGGAAAATGTCTCTTAGTTCGGTGTTTTAAAAGTGTTTTTCCTGTTTATAAATGGCAGGTAAGTGATGGGGGGTGGCGGGGGCACATGACCCAAGGGAACTGGGATAAATTTTAATCTACTTGAACCATCAGAGAAAGTTGGTAGGTAGTTGGGGAAAGAAATGGAGTTGGGTCTACTGTGCTTCTCTCTCCTACAGCCCTTTTGCTTGATTTCAACTCCTTGTTTTTTTGTCGATTTGTGCTTGTTTTTTGCTAAGAAGCTCTCTGAAGCAAGAGGTGGCTGTGGAGAATGAAGTCTCCGGCCAGAAGCCAGAAGAGAAGCCAAAGGATCCAGAGGTGGAGAAAGTCAAGCGTAGACAGGTAAGTCTCTCATGCCTTCGAGAACTCGTGACAAATGCTATTTTAGGCTGTGTGTGGTATAGAGCAAAGGAGTGGAAGCTCCTAATAGGAGGGGATCAGTTGGTTCTCCTGTAGATTGGGTGCAATGTGTGCCATGCATCTGCTCAGACCTGTGGTATAGAGTGGAATGAATATATAAGTTGAAGTGCATGCAGATACACCCCCTTGGATTCATAGCAGGTTAACCAGGGCTGCGTTGCAACTGGGCTTTCCTTTAGAGGGAGACGGGTGATGAAAATAGCTGTGATGCTAGGGACTGGAGCAGAGCAGCTGCCCCCCTGCAAGCCCTGGCACGGAGCTGTGCTGCTGGACACGCCATCTAGTTGAGAAGAGAAAAAGCCAAGGGCCTGGCAGTGTCCATTAGACTCATGTCAGTGCCCTGGCTGGAGTCCAAGCAGGTAATTGCATGGTCTGCTGTAAACGTGAGATTGCTGTCAGGCGATTACATCGGAGCACTGTGCAGGGTCAAATGAACCTGGCTGCAGCTATTTCAGGGCCCGTCTGGCATAATCAAGAGCCTGTTTAGACAAAGCACTAGAACCAGCCCCGCTTTGCACCGGCGATAGATCGGTCTCTGTGCTTAAGAAGGTCAATACTGCATTTGTGCAATGTGCCAGTGACTGGATCTGCGCCGTGCCATTGCCAAGGCACCGGGTCTTTGCCTCCATTCTCTTGGGTCCCTGGGTAGTGTGAAAGGAAACAGCTTTTTTTAAATAACATTTTGTTTCCAGGCCCAGATCAGTTCTGAATTAAGTTCTAAATTTAATAGACTCATAGAAAATGAGGGTTGGGAGGGACCTTAGGAGGTCGCATCTAGTCCAACCCCTGCTTAAAGCAGGACCAGCCCCAACTACATTATCCCAGCGAGGGCTTTGTCTACCTGGGTCTTAAAATCCTCCATGGATGGAGACTCCACCACCTCTCTGGGTAACCTGTTCCAGTGCTTTACTACCCTCCTAGTGAGAGTTTTTCCTAATATCCAACCTCAACTTCCCTTGCTGCAGCCTGAGCCCATTGCTCCTTGTCCTGTCATCTGCCCCCACTGAGACCAGCCCAGCGCCATCCTCTTTGCAGCCCCCCTGCAGGGAGGTGAAGGCTGCTGTTCAATCCCCCTCGGTCTTTTCTCTTCTCTGTACTAAACAAGCCCAGTTCCCTCGGCCTCTCCTCATTTCGACTGAGAAGAGCTCAGCCATTCAAGTCTGGGTGGCATTACCACCAGCAAGTATCCTGCCTCCCAGAGTTGTCAGTCTGCAGATCCTCCCAGATCCATGGCAGGCATCCTACATGCAAACCCCAAGCCTGGAGGCCTTGGAGTAGAGGTGCCCCCCAGTCTCACTTGCCCCAAGCCAAAAGCCCGAAGGAGCAAGCTAGAAGGAAAGCCCAAGAGCAACCCCCCATAAATTGTGTAACTGAGATCCTTCCTTTCGATGCATTTGCAGACTCTCGGGGGTCGGCCTGCCTGCAGTGGACAGGACAGGCCTTCACCCTCTAACTACACTGGAGTCATTTCACTGTGGCCTTTAGGTTGTGGGGATTAAAGCCTTGAAGCCTCAAGACTTCCGTGGAAGTCACTAGGACTTTATTAATATTGGAGAACGTTTCTTCCACCCCGAATGAGCGGTCACCATTAGTTGTTGGCCAGTCTCCCCTCTATGCCAATAGAGCTAAACACCAGTTTTTTGAAGGTCCTACCGTTTATCTCCTTCCTCTGTGCAATTGTGCAATTCCAGAGAGGATTGTGAGTTGCAAGGGAGATGCATCCGGAGGCAATGATTGAGCTTGTTGGCAGCGCACACCCTTAATTCATAACCAGCATTAAGATATTGCTCCAGAAGCAGTTGCTTTTAACCTTCTCCCAAAATGTCCACATGATCTTAGCAGACATAGACTTAAAAAAAGAAATTCCTCCCTTCATAACAACCCCCCCACACCACCACCACGTTGCATACCACTTGCTTGAGTGAACTGAATGTCGTAAAGAAATAATGTACCCCTTCAAGGCACTATAGGGAGATGGGGGTTTCTTTCCTGGCTACAGATGGCTTCAGCATCTACTGTGGAGAACTTCAAGGGGAGCCTGGGTGCACACCTTGCTGGGGTTATTTGACCTCTGCAGTCTTTCCCACCTCGAGTAGGGGGGCTGGACCCGATGCTCTGTAAGGTCCTTTCCAGCCCCCGACTTCTGTGAATCTGTGTGCATTCAAATGTGTTTTTATGTCCACTTTTACAGATCCCTGTTTGTGCAGGAGCAAAGGCCGGTTTGTCTTAAACGTTTCGACCACATCGTAAAACTCTGGGGTCCTGTCAGGGTCCTAATTGTATGCAGAGCCTTATCAAAGGCCTTGTTCTTATATTCCCAGCCCACCCCTGGTCTCTGTCCATCTAGCTCCTTTTCCATTCCTCTTCCCCCTCTTTATTCTCCTCCATTGCTGTCCTGGTGTTTATTTCTTCCATCCTTTGTCTATGCTCCATCTCCGTGCTCTTGCCTGAACCATTTTCACACCGCTGCCCCGTTCTCGCCCATTTTCTTCCTCCAGATGCTCCACCTCTGTTGCCTACAGGAAGATGCCATTGATGGAGCTAGGTGTCTAGCTTGTAGCCTTATTGGTCTAGAGGAAAAAGCAATCCAGGGACTCATAGTAGAGATGAGATCTTTTATTAGTCCAATGAGATTTTATGCAAAAAAAATTCTTTAACTGCAAGCTTTTGGTCACAAACACACTTCATCAGGCATCAGAGAAAAGATTGTAAAAGTTCTCCTGATGGAGTAACTGGTGGAGCTGTTACCTTATCATGTCCTAGCTTGGCAGCTGCCTGATCTTATTGCTGTGAGACTAATGTCCCCTTCTGCCACCCTTGCTGGATGTGATGCAGGGGGGCAGGCTGAGACCAGGGTTAGATTGCAAATTCGCTGCATTTGGCCTGCAATTTCCATGCTTCCAAATTTGTTTCTTAGCCATAATAATCTAGGTTCCTTACACAGACAGGTTACCACAGCCTTCACTTAAGTGCCTCTGAAAACCAGAGCGTATATTTAAGTTCCAGAATATGGACTCGAGGGTCCCCGATTTCTGAGAAAATCGGCCCAGGAGAGCAAGTGGGGGATGCTGGGCATGGGGCAGGGTGTTAGATGAGTTGCGTCTCTGTTGCAGGGGGATATTGGGACCATTCAGATGCGGGTTGCATCTCAGGAAACAGATGTTTCATGGTGCCAAAGGTAATGCAATCTCTTTCAGGTGGAGGTGGACTCTATCATGGCCCAGAATCCATTCTCAGGACTGGAGAGTGCCTTGAAGTAAGTAGGGGCTGCTCTCATAGAGGGCAAGGGAACGGTGTTAAACCTCTTGGTGTCATGGGTCTCCAAAGCACTTCTACAGCAGGGTGTATGGGGCTGATGGTGGTGGTAGGATCAGATAGAGGGGTGTTTTAAAAGGGACTCAAATTAGCTCAGAGCCTAGGGGAGCTTCACCGCCAACATCTCCGCAGCACTGTAGGGGGAAGAGGCTGCTGGTGCTTTGTCTACACTAGGGCCCTCATGGCTGGCACAAGTACTAGGAGATCTGTTGGGAGTAGACCGAGTCTAGTACAGACATACCAAAGCTATCATTTTATAGGGGAGTATTAGAAGGCTTTACATGTGGCTGGGTGTTTTTGAGCCTCTCTCATAGGCATTGGGTGATGTCTGCAAACCAGGCTGGGGATTTTGACTGGGATGTGCCACTGCTCCTACTGGGACTTAAAGCTGGAGGTTCCCGGCTAGAGGGTCTTGCCCTTTGGCTCAGAGTCACACCAATCACCCTATTTGGGGTCAGGAAGAAATTTTTACTCACTGGACAAATTATGTGGGACTATGGGGAGGGTTGCCTTCTGCAGTAAGGAAGGGATTGGCCCTCTCCCTGTGCTTTCTTGGGCAGAGAGGCTCGATCTTTGCAGCAGAGGTTAGATTATGGATTTGCATAGGATGGTTTGGATATAGGAGTGATCCTGTCTGAGGCAGGGGGTTGGATTAGTTGTGACCTTTTGAGGTCCCTTTCAGCCCCACTTCTCTAGGATTCTCCGAATGCTTCTTGACGGGGTAGAAACCTGCCCTCTTCCTATTATGCTGAAGTCTTTCTTTAATATATCCAGGCTTGTCCCATGGGCTTTGATTCATAGATGTTAGGGGCTGGAAGGGACCTCACAAAATCATCAGGTCCAGCCCCACTGCACTTGGGCAGGAAAGACTGCTGGGGTCAGATGAGCCAGCAAGGTGGGCATCCAGATGTTGTTTTTTAAAGATCGCCAGGGTGGGTGTCTACCACCTCTGAGGAAGCCTGTCCTAGACCCTCAGCACTCGACTTGTAAAGAAATTTTTTTCATTATGTTCAGTCTGAAGCAGTCTTCAATTAGCTTGTGCCCACTGTTTCTTGTCTTCTCCTGGGGGGAGCTTGGTGAACAGATGCTCCCCCCAGGCCTTGATGTACATCCCCTGATATACTTATAGGCTGCCACCAAGTCCCCTCTGAGTCTTCTCTTCTCAAGGCTGAATGGTCCCAAGTCTTGTAGCCTCTCGTATGACCGTGCGTGTGGCTGTCCTTTGGACTCTCTCGAGTTCGTCCACATCCTTCCTGAAGTGCAGCGCCCAAAACTGGAGGCAGCGCTCCAGCTCCGGTCTCACCAAGGCCGAGTGAAGCAGGAGGATGACATCCTTAGCCTTGTTTGAGATGCCTCAGTAGATGCATGCCAGCATTTGGTTAGCTCTGCCAACTATGGCATTGCATTGATGGCTCATGTTCATCCTGCGGTCTATCACAACCCCCAGGTCTCGTTCAGCTGTAGCGCAGGCAAGTGAAGCACCGCCGAGCCTGCAAGCATTGTGGGTTGATTTCTCCCCAGACTTGACATTTCTCCATGTTAAACGTCACCAGGTTATGATCTGCCCACCTCGCAAGCCTGTCCAGGTCAGTCTGTATCTCCAGCCTGGCCTCGAGTGCGGCTGCACTCCCCCCGAATTTGGTGTTGTCTGCAAACTTTGCCCATACGCTTTTAATACCTGTATCCAAATCATCGATGAATGTGTTGAAAAGCATTGGTCTGAGTATGCCACCGGTCACCTTCCACCATGTCGACTCAGTTCCCTCTATTAATATGGTGACAGGAAGCCGCCTTTGTTTCTCCCCAAAATCTCTGCCCTGTGACAATGGGATCAGGATGGGCCCAGCAGGGGAGATGCACCTCTACCCTCTCCCTTTAGGTAGCCTGATCTGGCTACAGTCCTGAGGGAGGGGAAACCTGTTCCCTCTGCCTACGGGTATCACCTACCTGGGTGAGGGACATCTACCTGGTGGGCTAGAGTCTGCCCGGTGACAGATGATGTATTTCAAATTGGTTGGCTGACAGCCAACAGGAGCTGGCCTCCATTGGTCCAGGTGAACGAGGTCACAGGGGCTACATACGTTAGGACTGCCCAGGAGGACGGTGCAGCAGCCGTGCGGGGGACTTGGACTTAGAGAGGAGTTTACCATCTGAAACTGGCTCTCTCCCCAAAAACTCACGAGTGAGTAGCTGCCTGCCTCCAGAGGGGATCTCCAGCAGCCTTGGGAGGATGCTTGTGAGTAAGCTACTCGAGATCTGGGTAGATATTTAGCTGGCAGTAACTCAGATGCGTGATCAAAAGGCTACCTCAGCCAGACTGTTTGCTCTTTAGGATTTCTAGGATATTGCTCAATCTTGTACCCTATTTTCACCGTACCCCTGTAACCAATACAGTTCTCCTTTGTGACCGGTGTGGGAGACTTATTGAGGGGTGGGTCTAAATTATGCCTAAGAGGCCCCTTAGGTCTGCAGACTGAGGGAGACTTTCCTTTTTGGCCCCCAACTTGGGGAAGTGCCCCAAGTGCCTGTACTGGGTCGAGTACCCGTAGGACTTTAGGCCTGTGTTTCTGCGAGGACGCAGGGCCGAGACAGTCCCTTCTCAGGGTGGTGGCACTACGTTACCCTGAGGCTAGCGAGTGTGCTCCGGGAAGGGGGTCGGCCGGACGCGAGGCGCCCCAGGGAGGTGCTCGGAGCCGGGAGGGTGGTCGAGCGCAGGGAGGTGGGCGGCTCAACGCAGGAGCGCCCCCTTCTGGCCCGCCGCAAATACTTTCTGGGTCCTACCTCAGAGCCAGTTGCCTAGCCACCGGACCATAGAGTAGTCAAGGCCTCGTTTTCCCAATTTAACCATGGGGACATCATGGGAGAGTAAGTTGTCATCATTAGAGACTAATTTGTGTGTTATTTCCCTTTCTATTTCTTTTTTCTGCACTGGGGTGCTTTCTGTATTGTGGCTCCAGCTCAATTGTGGACATTTTGCTCTGCAACTTGTGTGAAGTTCTGCTTTGCTGAATGACACTTTTCTAGCCATCTGAGAAACCAACCTCCCTGTGTTTTCTTGAGCAGAGAGGCCCAATCTGTGCAGCAGAGGTTAGATTATGGATTTACATAGGATGGTTTGGATATAGGAGTGATCCTGTATGAGGCAAAGCGGGGAATTGGCTCTGAACTTAGAGTTGTCAGTTTTCCTCTACCTGGACAAACTGAGTGAAGAGACTGGTTTTTAGTCTGATGTCTGTCATCCTGTCTAAGGACCTGTACCATTTTATTTTACGGGACATATGATGAAGCTGTTAATGCGTCGGGTCAGGGAAAAAGGGAACGTGTACATCTGGTAGAGGCTGACTGCATGCCGTGGTCTTTGTGGAAAACACTAGGTTAGAGGATCTGCTTGTCAAAGGCCAGTGGGTTTATATTTCCTATGCATTGCTATGAGTTGTGTTTGTGCAGAGACAGGAAGGGACAGTCTTGTTTTCAGTGCATAATCCTCCCCTTGTTGTGGAGTCGGGACTTCAGGGGTCTCTTGCTGGAAGAAAGTCTGGGCTGTGTGAGACCATTAATAGATGGGGACTGTCTGTGTTCCCATCTATTGTCCTCAGGAGAGCATCTTTCCCTGCTTCCCATCTTGACTGTCAGCAAGCAGAGATGTTTCCAACTTGCTCTGCGACGTTCTTCCCTCAAGGCAACAACAAAAGGTTTTGCACTGACGGCTTTGCACACTGAAAACAAGGGTTTTGGAGCCAGAAAGCCCTTGGTGACTCTCCAGGCACAATTCCCTTGTGCATAAGAATAAGGACATACTCTGCACCTTTGCACCTATCCCATAGGAAATTATTTATTAAACACTAACTCTGCTCCAGATCCTGTTCAGTGAATTTTTTTTTTTTTTTTTTTTTTTTTAAATTCTGCATTTTGGAAGGAGGAAGGCAAGGATCATCACCGTACTGCTGTCTTTTTATTTCTAGCTGGGGAACAGTGGGGCTGGACGTTGTCAGTCTAGTTTAGGAGTGACAAACTCTTTGCTTTGACACAGTTAAACCCAAGGTGTGATTGTGTCCCAACACATTGATCTTGACCTGTGCTGACTGGTACATCACTTGAGGTTTCTGGACATCGTTCAGCATATGGGAAAGCTAGATGCATGACCACCTTGCTGACCCTGCCCAAGGGAAAGCCCCGCAGATTGTTTGCTGACTCTGAATAAGGCACCATTCGTGTCATCCAGCCTTCTGCAAAACAGCCTGGGGATTTCGCCCCCAGTTTCTCTGGCAAAAGACTTTGTGCTGCCTTGTCGTGTGACTGACATTATCGAGCCATATAACCCACGGCCAGTGAGAGCAGTGGTGTGGGAGAGCCATCGGAAATAACTCCTGCCATGCATGCAGCATCTAGACCAGCAAGATTGCTTGTTAAAAACCAAGGCTAGTCTGTTCACAGCTATTGCAGTGCGAGTTGGTGCTTGCTGCGTGCGTCTCTTGTCCTGAGTAGCTGTAATTGAACTTCTTGGAGTGAAACTAATCTGCTTTTGGAGCTGCCTTACACTTACTATTCCAGCATTTCAGTGGGTAAAAACCATCAGCCCCCTTTGCTTTGGAAAGGAGTTTGCACGAAGGCCAGACTTTTAGCCCTGGGTTTCTGGGCTTGTGAGCCTGCTTGATTTGTTTACGGTGGCTAATATTCAGCCTGCCTGCTGGCAAAGGCTTTCCGCTCCCTGGGGCCAGCATGCAGATCGAGCAGCTTAGACTAATCTGTCTTTAACCTGTATCTGCTGCGGGGCAATCGCTGTATCGGGGATCTGATCCACTGGGAAATAGGCCCTGTAAGCACAGGTAGCATGGCTTATTTGGGTCCCAGGGGCAGTAAACTAACTGGAAGAAGTGGACTAGGTCTCATGGCCTCTTCTAGTCTTTCATTTCTAGTTGTGTCTTTGTTTTCAAGTGCTTGTGCTTTTACTGGAGGTGGAAGTACAATAAGCACTAGGCATCAATGAACGGCATCCTGTTTTGTCCGTCTCTGCCGCGGTAGAAGCTACCGAACCCCGTCCCCTGCCAACCCGGTGCATTCATCCCTCTGTCTCTCCCTGAAGCAACTTGCTTCTGGCTTCCTTGGTTTTTTTGGGCTTCTTCCCAGCTCAAAAGAGTCCTAATTTCATACTCATAGACATCATTTCCACAGGGCGGAGACTCGGCAGCATGCCTTGGCCGAGATTTAGGTAGGACCTCCTTGTTTCTGTGCCCACTGCTCTGGTGAAGTGGGTCATTCTGGGTGGAGCAACGGGGCCGAGCTTCTCTGTTACTCCTGAGATCCTGTAGCTTAAAGTGAGGCAGATGATGCTTGCTGTGGGATGCACAGTCCTTTCAGCCAGGCCCCACACCATCAAAGGGATCTAGCAACTTTACACCCGCTGAGTAACCAGAGTTATGAGGCTTGACCCTCGTGGGAGCTGTGGGAGGCAGGTAGCAGGGCGGGGACTTGCCAGCCCTCTACTTGCATCGCAGCATTACCCAGCCTGAGATCCCCTGTCTTGCTTTTCATTTCCGAGCCCTCCAGAGCGCCGAGGATGTCCCAGATTGCAATGGCCATGCCATGCCCCTACTGAGGGTGGAGGATGGGGATGAGCGGCAGCCCGGCGGGGCAAGCACTGAAAGGTTTGCACCTGGCAGCCGCGGTTGCATTGGGAGCTGCTGATTTGGCTTGCATTGGTGGTGTTGTCTCTTCCCACCGAGTTTCTTCTGGAGCTACAGATGCAGCTGGATTCTCCAAGTCCTGAGTTTCTCCTTGCTTGTAACACCAAGACACAGCTCCTTCCTCCCTGCTCTTCTTGAACCCAGCATCGGACACTCCCTAGGGATCCAGATCTGGATCCACACCTGTCCCTGCCTGAGACCTGTGGTCTCTCCTTCTCCCCACGGGCTTTTCCTCACGTCACTTTGGGTGCTGTCTACACACCCAAGCTTGGTTTTGCTGGAGATCTGGTGCAAATGGGGTAGGGTGGGAAGGTTTTTGCACCCGTTAGTAATTAGCTGCCGTTCCCTTGCAGGTCAGAGCATGCACCGGAGACGGCAAGAACGGGAACCCAGGGGACGCTCCCAGGAGCCGAGGTCAGAGCCTGGCGGGGGGTGTCCCGCAGGCTGGAGATGCTGCGGTGTCTGCAGATGCATTGGATGATGTGCCTGTGACAGCTGGGAGGACTTTGCTGTTCCTCTTTAGTTTGAACGCTTTCTCTGAGCGCTGTAACCTCCCTAGGCTGCTTTGGGTTGGAAGCGGTGGGCCAAGCTGGTGTAAATCAGCATCATTTTGGCCCAGCCACACAAGCCTCCCTCTGCTCAGGGTGTGACCCAGTGCCCCCGAGCTGTGACTTCGTACCATCCCCTTCACACTCTCTCCGTGGGTGTCCTGGGTCCCTGATGTCGTGCTTGAACATCTTCTCCTCGGCGCCTGTTCCCTTCCTGCTTCCCCAGTTGGCTTTCTCACCCGTCCGTCGGCCTCTTTTATGTCCTGCAAATACCCTTTGTGTGCCACAGGTGCCCCTGACACTCCCCCCATGCTCTTCTCCTGCCGCGGTGCCCATGAGAAGCGAGTCCGTCCTCCTCGCCATCTCATTTCCTCGTTACTTACCTGGCAGGGGAAGCATGGTGACCACGTAGGCAGGCTCCCCAGGTGGTTGTCCCTAATATGTCCTCCATAGGAGGTTGGTATTGAGTAGATTTTTGGTGTTGGGAGGTGGAACTGGAGCTTGCTCCATCCCCCCGTGCATCCGCCTGGTCCTGCCGTGCTTCCAGGAGCCGTGCAATAAACAAAACAAAACAAAACAAAAAAATTCCTCGGTAAAACCTGCCCGGTTCTCCAGTGTTTGTGGCTGGGCACCTGTGCGGAGGCTCAAAAGAGACTTGTCTTCTGCTCCTGGGATTGGATCTGTGCCCACGTAGATGAGTAGTGAAATCTGGGTCTTGTTTGTAAAGTTTTCAACCTTGATGCTAACTACGTGGTTTTTCTCTTTCTCTCTCTCGTTCCTGCCAGGCTCCAAGGCAAGAGGAAATAAAGGCCAGTGGGGTCTCTCGGGAGAACAAAGACTTCTTTGCAAACCATGGAGGTTTGTCCACAGACATGGGTGCTAGAGCTGAAATTGGTGATATCCCAGAAGAAGGCAAGAACAAGGAGGGGAAAGCTGGTTTGCTTGTGCTGGAGCAGATGGGAGATATACATGTCCAAGGCCTGAAAAGGAGAAGGGAGGAGGATGGAGGAAAGGAGAGAGAAAAAAAGAAAGGGAAAAGGGACCTGAAGGATGGCAGAGGGGAGCTGGGTCAGAAAGAGAAGCTGAAGGAGGGTGCTCCTGGGAAGGGAAGGAGCCACGGGAAGAGCGATTCCCCACGGCAAAGCAAAGCCAAGACTGCGAGAGTGGGTGTCAAAGCAGTGTTGGCAGAGGATGGCAAGGTGGAAGAGGACAGGAAAGGGGGATGTGACCATGATAGGAGAGAGGAAAAAGGAGGGAGGGTGAAAGAGGAGGACCATGCACAGAAAGGCGAGGATGAACTGCAGCCAGGGAGAGCAGAGAACGGGGTCGGGTGGGCAGAGGGAGCAATGCCGGAGGGGCCCCGGGCAAGCCCAGGAGGGGAAGGGGAAGAGACGGAGGGAGGGAAGAAGCATGGCTGGGCGGAGAAGGCAGCAAAGAGACAGAAGGAGAAAGGGCAGGAAAGGAAAGGAGAAGAGACCAAGAAGAAGAAAAGGGAAGGGGGAAAAGTCAGACACGAGAAACCACCGAGGTTTGAAAGCCTGAAGGAAGAGCCAGAAGTGGAGAAGACGGAGGAAGGGGAACGGAGGGGAGGTGGGAAGGGAGTGAAGGAAGAAGAGGGAGGAGAGCCGGAGAGCGGGGGAGACGGAGGAATAAAGGAGGAGCGCGAGGGCAGCGGGTTAGGGAAAAGCGAGAGCGTCGAGTCCGATGAGAAAGTGAAGGTGGAAAATGGCCTGGAGGACGAGAAAGACACAAAGACTAAAGCCAAGGGGGCAAAACCAGCCAAGCGGAGGAAAGCCAAGGAAGAAAACGCACGCGAAGAGAAGAGCAAGAAGGCATCAGAAAAGCTGGAGAAGGAGGGTCCGGCTCAGAAAAGGAAAACCACAGAAGAGGGAGACAAGAAGAAAAGCAAGAAGACGAAGACAGGGGAAAATGAGAAGGAGAAAAAGAAAAAGGAAGAAGAGGATAAATGGAAGTGGTGAGTGTCCAGGTGTTGCCGCAGTGCCCTGACCTCAGGGCTGGGTGCTGTTGAATGTCCTGGGCCGGGCACATCTTTTTTTTCTCCCCTCCCTAAAATATTGATTTAAGTTGAGTTTCGGTCTTCAGCAGAATTTCCCCATTGTCTCACCCAGGGGTGCATGGTCTGATCCGAGGCTGCCTCGAGCTCGAGGGTGCAACACCCGCTGCCAGCAAGGTCAGCAGGACTGTGCACACCGTACCAGTTGTGTTACCCCTGCCCGTGTGCAATGAAGGGGAGGGTGCATCCCTTTCGTTCCTGGCCAGCGTCTCTTTTTGTAGTGCTGCCGGGTTTGTCTTGCTGCTTTTAAATTGTTTTAAAAATAAAAAAGGGCAGCTGGTGCAAGGAGAGCAATCCTCCTACTGCTTGCATTAGAGATCCTTGCTATTCTCCCTGTGGTCAGTAGGTGACTCTGGAGTCTTGTCCCCATGCAATTAGAAACCAGCACGTAAAGAGGTTAGACGACGAGGTCCTTTGGGTAAATGTGATGGTTTTTATTAAACCAACTAAATAGTTGGAAAAATGGTTCTTTGCAAGCTTTTGGGTACAAACACCCTTCCTGTGACAGCTGATACATTTTAAATGGAGGCTCATCACTAAAAGTTGATCAGATTGCTGCTGCTAATCAGTTGGGTCCGTCTCATCCCTTTGCCGGCAGCCCAGGACCTCTCTGCCTTCTCTCCCGCTTATGGTTCATGGAGCACAATTTTCTTAAAATCATAGTCAAAGAGCAGAGCAGCGGGGCTGGGAGGGAGCTCCAGAGCTCACATCTAGTCCGGCCCCGGCCTGAGGCAGGGTCAGGCCCGTCCAAACCACCCCAGGCAAATCCATAGTCCAACCTCTTTGTAAAGCTGCTGTCAACCCTGATGCAACACAAGGCATCACCCCCAAACCTGCCCCAGGCAAAGCAGGGGCGTCACAGCAGCCAGTGTCCTGCTTCTCTAAACAGTGGTTAATATACCGTCAGGAGATCCCGGGTAGAGGCTGTGCCCCCACTACAGAGGAGGGTGAAACCCCCACAGTCCATATCAATCTGACCAGGGGCAAAATTTCCTCCCGACCTGAAATGTAGGGATCAGTCTGACCCTGGACAGAGGGGCGAGACCCTCCAGCCCGGACCCTGTGGGGTTGGTGCCAGCAGGAGCATTGGCCCAGCCCCAGCCTCTGGCAGAGGCTTAAACCCCCTGACACATGTAGCAGAAAGGAGGGGAGAGGGGGACGAGCACCAAAATCTTTCCTTTTATTTAATTATTATTATTATTATTATTTTTGCAAGTCCTCACCCCTGGCATCTAAATCATCCCTCCCATCCCCTTGCGGGCTGGCACTGATGCTGTGCTCCCTCCCTGCAGAGGAGGCTGCAGTGGGCGGATGGGGCTTTTGTTGCACGGTGACTCCTTAAGCCTGTGGCATTAACTCAAACTTGCACGTCTGCAACTACATCTCCCAGAATGCTTTGCTGCTCCGGTGGGGCTGGACTCCGGGCAGTCAAGAATTGCATTTCTTTTCCTTTGCAAAACAACAGGTGAAAATGTCATTTTTCTTTCCCAACAGAGAGGATCAAGGCAGGGGCTGCATTATATTTTTGGCAAAAAAAAAAAAAAAAAAAAAAGGGCTATATGCATAAATAAATGAGATATAGCGAGGAAAAAAATGAGGGGGAGGGCAGGGGGAGTGGCTCTAAACACTTCCATGTGAAAAGTCATGGGAGCCGGGTTGCTAGCAGGATGTGTTGGTGCAGAGCTGCCCTCCGATCCACCAGACTAAAAGCCGGAGCCATGGCAAGTATAAGTGTGTTGGTCGGCTGCTTTGACCCACCCGGGGGGGCTCCTCCCGTGCCGTGGCTGTGGGCAGCTCTGCAGCATTCAGGCTGCCCCAGGGCTACGGGCAGGTGTAGCCCGCGCCAAAGTGAGGGCTGGAGGGGTGGGGGATAGCAAGGAGTATTGCAGCCCCTGGCAGTGTCCATGCAGCATGCCTCCCTTTGCACGCTTGTAGAAGATTAAGTGACTAGCCCAAGGTTGTGCAGGAAGTCAGTGGCAGAGCTGGGCACTGGCTTCAGGATGCCCGAGCCCCAGGCCAATGCCCTGGCCCTTAGCACTGTCTCCTGGTCCTGATTCTTCTTTCCTGCTGCCCTTGGAGCCGACTGCACAGTGCTAAATGCTGCCCCAAGGTTTGTTTCTCCTGTGGTGCCTGTAGGCATCTTCCCAACGCTGTTCTGGGCCGGGGCTGCCCCTGCTGAGCCTTAAGAGCCAAGGGTCCAAAGCTATCTAGTGCCAAGGTGCCCCTAATCCATCCCCATCTCCCTGTCTCCAAGGTGGGAAGAGGAGAAGACTGAGGACAAAGTGAAATGGAAGCAGCTGGAGCACAAAGGACCCTACTTCGCCCCTTTGTACGAGCCGCTCCCGGACAACGTCAAGTTTTACTACGATGGTAAGTCGGTCCCTGCCATCTAGGCAGGAAAACCGAGCAGTGTCTGGGCCCCTGCGTGGCAGGGGAGACGGGCCAGACAAGCGGTACTGCCCCCGTTTATCTCCGAGAGCTCGGTGTAGAGTAGACAGCATCGCACGCCCGAAGGAGAGGGCTGAAACCGTGCCAGCATTTCTGGCCTGTTGTAGCTGCTAATGAAGCCAAATCTGCCCCGTGCATTGGGGTAGCTCAGGTGCTAGAGGGCAGGTTGATGGGTACGCTGGGAGAAACCCAGCCATTCTGACCACGCCGCGAAGGCGAGCATTTGCAAAGTGGCTGCGGAGGGGACATGGTTAAACACAGGGCTGCAGCAGATGGCTACAAGGGGCTCGATGCAGACGCAATGAGACGTGGGTTAAAGTGGGATTGTGTGGTTGCTAAAAAAGCAGATCCTTCCTTGCAGGCCAGCCTATGAAGCTGAGTTTGGCCACAGAAGAAATAGCCACCTTCTATGCTAAAATGCTGGATCATGAGTACACCACTAAAGAGATTTTCCAGAACAACTTCTTCAGGGACTGGAAAGAGGTACTGCTTCCTCAGTCCTGCAATTCAAGAATAAAAAGCCTATATTAGGAGCTGTGAGGTCATCCTATGATGTCACTAGGGTTGTGGCATGTCATCTGTAGAGCATGGTAGTTGGGGAATGGCAAGGCCCAGGTCTATAGCAGGAGGAGGAGCAGGGGTCAGTCGCCCAATGGCTGATTTCCCAATCTGTGCCATTATGGTGTTGGGTGCAGTGGGGTTCATCATATCTGCGGCTGCTTCATGCTGAAGTTTGGGGTGGGCTTCTTAGGGCCTTTTAGTGCTTACTAAAAGATGGGGATGGCTGGAGAGAGGAGCAGAGGCAGAGCCATGCCAGCAAGGGAGAGTTGCATGAGGCAGCACCTTTCTCAGTTGCAGAACAGGGGCTTGTCCCTGCAGGGAAGTTAAGGCTGGACATGCAGAGCATGGATGTGCAGCATGGACATATGATGTGATAACTCTGGGGTCAGGGCATGCAGTGGGTGCCACTGCAGCAAGCCCTGGGCACAGGCCTGGTACACTGGGATGATGTAGCTGGGGCTGGTCCTGCTTGGAGCAGGGGTTGCACTAGATGTGACCTCCTCAGCTTCCTTCAACCCTCATTGTCTATGAACTTACCCCAGGGCAGAGCCAACGGGGGCTTTCCTCTGCATGGGAGCAACTTATCCCTAGGTAAAGCTGTGCATTGCTTGGCTGCTCTGCTTTGCCTGCAGAGTAAAGTCCGTTTGCCCTGGAGTAACTGTGTTGTGTATCATAGTTTGTAGGGCCGGAAGGGACCTGAGCAGATCACCTAGTCCGACCCCCTGCCATGGCAGGAAACAATACTGGGGTCAAATGACCCCAGCAAGATATTCATCCCGCCTCCTCTTAAACACCCCCAGGGTAGGAGCCTGCACCACTTCTCTTGGAAGTTGGTCCCAGACCCTAGCCACCCTGACCATGAAGTCGCGCCTCCTGATGTCGAGTCTGAATCTCCCCTCTGCC
>NW_017728886.1:269276956-269290665 GCF_001723895.1 Crocodylus porosus | reverse complement strand
CCTTTGATCCTCGTCGGGATTACCTTCTTTTGGGCTTGGAGGATCGTCTCCTTAAGGAGCGACCACTCTCCTTGGACACCCGGCTCCCCTCCCCTCCGGGACCTCAGTGCCTCCCTGACTATCCTCCTTAGCTCATTGAAGCCCGCCCTCCTGAAATCCAGGGCTGCTGCCTTGCTGCCGGCCTTTGCCACCTTGCGCTGGATGGTGAATCCCAGCAGGCGATGATCCACCCAGGGGCAGATCCAGGGGGTGCATTTGGTGCAGTCACACCTCCCTTTTGATTCCTGCTCCAGCCAGAGTTTAAAACCAACTACCTGGCTGTAGCAGCAGCATCTCTAGCCACTGTTGACTTGCTCAACTTGATGGCTCATTATAATGTACCTAATCCCTTCTAAACTCATCTCACGGGTGTTAATGACTCTTCTTTTCAATAGTCTTGATGTTCTGCCAGTCAAGCTGACTTTTTTTTTCTTTTTGCCATTCTGCTGTCTGTGGGTTGCTTCTGCTCCTAGTTCACAGATGGTTTTTTAACTCATTCCAATGACATTATATTTGTTTTTGCTTTGATCTTAAACTGCATCCTGCCTCCCTAGCCCCCTAGCATAGTAGTCAAGCTTCTAGTTTACTTTTAACTGGAGAAAAATGCATGGTGTCTATATGTGATGGTGCACCTGCACCCCCCTTTTGCAAAGTCTAGATCGGCCTGTATATCCACCTAAAGTGACAGAGGTAGCCAACTCCATTCGGCAAGCTCAGTAAGCTCCTGGTACTTGGTGCCTGTGAGTGTCCAAAGGGAGAGGGTTTGTGGAGGAGGTGATGTGCTGCCCCAGCTCACTGCATACTTGCTGTCCCATATCCATGAGGCCTGAATGCAGTAGGGCCTCATCTAATTTTTAGGCAAGGAGAAATGCCTTGCAGCTTGTGTGCATTAAGCTTCTGGAGCAGCTAGCACACAGCAAATCCATGTCTTCCCTGCCTGGGCACCCCTGGGGATCTTGCACACACTGACTTCTGTTCAGTGCCCTTCACCCCCATCCCCTTGTAGCCACTCAGGCTTGGGTGTGTGCAGTCTCGGGCTTCTTCCTTTTTCTCTTCACACTGCTCCACCCAGGAGGTGGCTGCATTTCACCGTTGCCCCTGTTCACAGGCTTGCATTTTTCAGAAGCAGCTGCTTGATTTCATAGAAATCCTAGAAAAGTAGGGCTAGGAGGGGCCTCCAGATATCATCTAGTCCAACCCTCTCCTGGGAAAATAATAAATTTCCCAGATGCAGCTTCTCACAGGCCAACACTTTTGGTATGGATGGGATGGTGCTGGCTGATGCTCTCATGCAACTCCCCCAAAATACTTAGGGCCTCCCCTTTTTCTTCTCTTCTGGGGCCTCCGAGCTCGGTGCTAAGTCAACTTTGCCTGTCGGTTCACCGAGACCTGTCTGGCTTTTGTGCAGGAAATGACAGAGAAGGAGCAGGAGATCATCCAGAGCCTGGACAAGTGCGACTTCAAGGAAATACACAAGTACTTTGTGGACAAGAACGAGGCCCGGAAGGCCCTGCCCAAAGAGGAGAAGCAGGTGAGCACCTGGCTCCTGTGACAGCCGGCCACTGTTTCAGCCAGCATGGGGCATTTCTGGGGTCTGCAGCCAGCCTCTCTGGTGGATTCAGCCCAATGAATGTATGCACTGACTCATAATTGTGAATCTAGGCAAATCACTAGTATGAAACTGCCATGATGCCCTGACTCCTCCCAACTTGTGTCCTGCTCCCTGGCTTGTCCTTGACTTTCAGTTGGGGCAGGGAGAGAGGTACCCTTTGCACCTTATCATGTAAAAAGCAGTGGAGCAAAGTCTTGGGGCCCCCTGTGCTCACCACATTTGCTTTTTGGATTCTTGTTTCTCGAATGACCTTGAGTTTGAGACCTTTGGTGCAAGCCCTGGGGTCTGAGCCGTGCAGGAGACGCCTAGGCTAGGTACAGACATTTTACACACAAACTGGTTTAAGTGATCAGAAACTGGTTTAAACCTGGGACAGAACAGAAGTTCAGTGCACATAAGCCAGTTTCAAAATGGCTGAAGCTGGTTTAAGATAAACCTGGTTGAATGTAGCATCAGACTTAACTGATTTGGGTCAAACTGGTTTCTGCAATGTGTGTCTCAGACCCTAGAGTATTGTGTGAAATTTGCAGCTCCACGTTTGGAAAAGAGGTTCGAGAGGGTCCAGAGGTAGGAGAGAAATGATAACGGGCTTGGCAGGCTAGCACAGGAGGAGAGGCATGTTCAGCTTGCAGAAGAGGCAAGAGGGGATGTGACAGTCAAACATCTGAAGGGCTGCTACAAAGAGGGAAAACAGTTTTTCTCTCTTGCTGCAGAGAGCAGAATGTGGATCAGTGGCTTGAAGTTGCAGCAAAGTAGATTTAAACTGTGTCTCAGGGAAAAGTTTTCTCACTGCTAGGACAGGGAAGCAGTGGAACAGATGCTCAGGGAAGTTGTGCTATCTCCATCGCTGGAGAGGTTCAAGAAGGGGTTGAATGAGTATTGGTCAGGGATGATCCAGGTAACGATGCACCTGTGCGCTGCTATGGGTATTCCCCAGGTTTCTAGGTTTTGCTGGTTGCTGGCTCCGTGAAGGGTTTTTTCCTGTTGTGTGGTGTTGTTTCCCACCCCCTCAGAGGCATTGGGTGCTGGCTGCAGCCATGGCTGGGGGTTTTGTTTGGGCTCCTGCTACAACTTACACCTGGAGGGTCCTGGCTAGGGGGTCTTGTCCCTTTGCTCAGGGTCAAGTCGATTGCAATATTTGGGGTCAGGTAGGAGTTTTACCCCCTGGTCAGATGGGTACCGACAGGGGTGGGGTGGGGGGGATGGGGTTTAACCTTCCTCTGTAGCTGGGGGGTGGCCTTTACCTGGGATCTCTTGAGCCTATGTTGGCAACCTTTAATAGAAGCAGGATGTTGGCTGCTGTGGTCCCCCTGTTTTACCTGTTGCAGGTTTGGGTGTGATGTGGCTGTTTCAAGGTGGACTGCAGTTTTGCTAATAGGTTAGACAGTGGATTTGTGTGGGATGGTTTGCATAGGGCTGATCCTGCCTCTGGCCAGGGGTTGGACTGTGATTTCCAGAGGTCCCTCCTGGTCCTGCTTTTCTATGATTGTGACCCACTCCTGGCTAGAGCCCCTTGGCTGCCATGGGACTGGGCAGGCATAGGGGCTTGGAGCGTGAAATATTTCCAGGGTCCTTTAGTTTCTGCCAGAGCTCATTAAGCTGCTGGCTGTCACCATTTGCCTGTTGGGACTGCATATATGATGTGGTGCTGGCTTAAAGGATGTGGTCAAATCTACCTCCTACTTGCTGTCCCCAGCACTGAGAAAATACATAATATTTCCCAGACTCCCTCCTTTGCTTTGCTGGCTTAGGGCTTCTCCTTCTCATCCCTGAATTGGATCCTGGGTGTCTGGAGCATCCAGCATGCTCTGCTTCCATGCACACTGAGTAAGTGCATCGTTTGCTTGTCTGCATAGCACAGCCCCGTCCTCAGCTGGTTACCTGTTACCTGCTTCAAACAGGCATTTCTTGCAAAGCAGTGCAGTGCTCAAGGGCAGGGAAACTGGTCTAGTTTGCAGCATAGTTGTGCACCTTAAGGGCATCATGGGTGAACCTGACAAGGAGCTGGCAGTTTCCAGGCTTGTTCAGCTGCTCTGAAATGACCTGGACCTAGGCTGCAATTAGAGACCTAAGGCCACCTGAAAAGCAAGGTTATGAGCCTTAATAAGGTGCAAAAAGATTGCCCCACTATTCATATAGTTCACAAGTGTTATTTAAATGGAGTTCAGATAAAAGCTGGGCCTTTCTCCCAGGCCCAAGGCTCCTAGTTGAAACAGCACCCTGAACAATCTCCGATCATGAAATGCTGCACTGGTTCAATCCTGGTCCAGTGGCCTGCTTCCAGGAAGAGAGCTCTGCCTGCACACCAGATGCTGGGACTATTTGCTATCAGAGTTGAGCATAAATGATTTCTATGTGTGCTTTGCTGATGGGGATGTATGTCTGACTCTTGGAGATCTGCCTTGGCTGGCTTGCCTTCTGCTGGGAAAGGAGTTTGCAAAGGGAGATGCAACACGTGGGAGTTCCCTGCTGGCTTGTGATTCAGCATGGATTTTTCCTTTTTTACTCAGAAACTGAAGGAGGAGACGGACAAGATCCAGGAGGAGTATGGGTACTGCATCCTCGATGGGCATCGCGAGAAGATTGGGAACTTCAAAACTGAGCCCCCGGGGCTGTTCCGGGGACGCGGGAACCACCCCAAGATGGGGATGCTGAAGAAGAGGATCATGCCTGAGGATGTGATCATAAACTGCAGCAAGTGAGTCCCATTGGGTTGATGCTGTCTGGTGTAAATGGGTGTAGCTCCACTTGTGTCCAGGGCACTTGTTTGCTGGCTCAGCCCAGCTTTTATTCCTGTTGCGTGGCCCATCTGTCACCAGTAAGGCTGAGCTACTGCTTTGCACCGCTGTTATCCTGCAGATTTCAATGTATAGGAGCCTTCTGTCTCCCCTGGTCCTGCATATGCATTTCATAGCCAGCTACTTCCAGGTTCAAAGGACTCTGGGGTCCCCAACTCCGTACCAGCAGCTATGCATGGGCTTGTCCAAGGGCCAAAGAAGGCAGCCTAAGGAGATCTCTCCTACTTGGCATGCGCCTTTCCAAGTATTGTCCATCCTGCTCCTACCCTTTGCTATCTCAGGAATGATTGTGTCCTTCCTTCTGCTTCCTGGAGCCTAGAGCTGTCGGCTTGGGGGCACTGAGTCCTTCCCTGAAAGGAATAGGGTTAATTATACCATAGCAGGGAGCTGCCCTGTTTCCATGTCTTGGGCTTAAATGCAGGCAAGTATCCTCAGTAAAAGTCACTTCTGCTCTCGGACCGAGAAGCTGACTTTCATTCAGTGGCCTTCAACACTGAGGACACGCAAACCTGCTTGCTTTACATAGGAATGGAGCAGCGAAGCTTTTAATTAATAATCCTGAGCTCTTAAGAGCAAACTTTGCCTGTCCTAAAGTTGCCCAAACCCCCTTTGTTTCTCCTGGGCTCTGAGCTGGGTTTGCTGTCCCTGAACAGAAGGGATCAGCAGCGTTTGCAATTCTTGGACCTGTTCTCCTCTCTTCTCTCCCCTCCAACCAGGGACTCCCAGATCCCGGTGCCCCCAGAAGGCCACAAGTGGAAGGAAGTGCGTTGCGACAACACGGTCACGTGGCTGGCCTCATGGACCGAGAACATCCAAAATTCACTGAAGTACATTATGCTGAACCCGAGCTCCAAGCTGAAGGTGGGTGGGAGCTTCCCTTTATGGCAGATCGTTTGGCCACCCTCCCATTGTGCCGGCCACTGATTGCTCAGGGACACGTGCAGGCTGGGTCTGAGAGGTGCATGGGGGATAGAGAGCCTGATTTAGGAGAACAGAGGAGCACAGCTGCTATAGCCCTGCAGAGTGCAGGTTGCGAGGGGGCTATGACTGCTCTCTGCAAGCATCTGAGGCTTCAGTGCAGGAAAGGATGGGAGCTGTTGAAGGTAGCAGACAATGACTTGGTGGAGGGGAATGAATTAAGGCTGGAAATAAGAAGATGGTTGCTAATTACTGTCTGCAGTGGCCAGGGGCTGGATGGGTTGCCTTGGGGGCGGGGTGTGTGTGTCTTGCTGGTCCCTTTTAACTGAGCTCTTTTGTGTGCATGGGGATTGCAGAGCAGCGATGTCCTCCACCTCGTGCATCTCTGCACTGGAGCTCTCGTTGCATCGTGCAGTTTCCCAAAGCAGTTTCCAGCACCCAGGCAGGGATCCTTGCATCGGGGCTTTTGCAGGTCTTCTGTTTACCCTCTTAACTTGGGACTGTACTCAATGCTGTCTTGCATCCAGCATGTTTTACCTGCGGTGGGAGAAGAGGGCTGAGCGTCTTCTCTCATGTAAACATGCGGATGGAGATGGGCTTTTCTCTGTGGCCATAGCGGGCCAGGCTAGGAGCCATGGCCTCAAGCTGCAGCAGGGGAAATTTTGGTTGGAGATGAGGGGGAACTTTTTGACTATAAAGGTGGCTGAGTATTGGAAGAAGCTGTCTAGAGAAGCTGTGCAATCTCATGCTTGAAGTTTTCAAGAGCAGGTTGGACAAACACTTGGATGGGATGCTTTAGTTAGGGGCGATCTGGCCTTGAACAGGAGACTGGACTAGTTGACTCTTGAGGTCCCTTCCAGCCAGACTTTCCTATGATCCTGTGATCCCCAGGGATGGTGCTTTAGTTGGTCTGGACAGGCTGTTATTGGACTTGCTCATTGCTAATGCTAAGCATGAGGTTTATCCCTCCCTTACTTCCTTTAAACAAAGGAAAATTAACTCCAGGATTTCTATCAACTGAGGTTAAAAATCATGTGAAAGTTAGGGCATGGCACTAGGACTGACCGTGACACGCTCGGCTACAAACTCAGGTCCCCGACGGGGACTGTGACCCACTCGGCTACTTTCCATGAACTCAGTTTACTGAGTTGATCATTAATGGGCTGTTGCTGTGTCTCTCAACCAAGCTGTGGTGGCATGCTGGGATACTGAGAGATCCTTTGAAGGGCGCCACACGCTGTTAGCGCTGCTAGGTGTGCAGCCACCCACGCTTGATTCACAAGATCAACCCAGACATTTCCAATAGGAACCCAGCGTGTCAAAGCCGTTCTGCTCTTCTGTGGTCTTTCTGAATGTACTGCAATGGAAGAACTGCCTTAATATTTTTCCATAAGCTAAAAAAATGAGGAAAACCAAAGATTTGGCCTTTTCCAAGGGGGGTTTTGAGTCTAAGGAGGGGATCTTTGAGTCTCAAAGAGCTGAGAATCACTGGTCTGTGAGTACCCGCAAGCACTGTACGTGTAACAGTGGAGACTTCACGCTTCAAAGCCGCTTTTCCTCACTGATTTGTGAACTTTTCAGCAATGATGACTTTTTTTAGATGGTGTGAATGGAGCAGAGCTTGGACCCAGGCATGCATACCTCCTGCTGCTCTCTTTGCAAAGCTGGGCCATGGGCACGCTGTGGGTTGCCTGGCCAAACTGTCCTTGGAGGGGGCTGGGGGAGTGATGGGCGCCGTGCAGGACAAATGGAAAGGTCTGTCTATGTCTCTCCAGGGAGAGAAAGACTGGCAGAAGTATGAAGTAGCCCGGCGCCTGAAGGGTGTTGTGGACAAGATCCGCTCCCAGTACCGAGGCGACTGGAAGTCCAGGGAGATGAAGACACGGCAAAGAGCTGTGGCCCTTTACTTCATCGATAAGGTACTGGCTGCCCTCCCTCTGGTTCAGCTTCTGGCCTGGGCTGTGGTCATGCCAGCCAGTAGCACATTATGCAGAATAACCCACGAGCATGAGGGTCCCCTGAGCTCTGGGGGTAGCCGGTGCCTGTTACCGTCCACATCGGTCGACCGGTTTATATTGCAGCATGCAATTGCCGCGCATTTGTTTTGCAGGAGATAGCACTGAATGTCAGCATGGGGTAGGGTCTTTCCGAGGCAGTTCAGGCTGGCCCTTGCCTGTTCAGGCAGCTGCCACTCAGCAGACCATGGCACAGCCCATACACCGAGGAGAGGTCGGGTTGGTGACACCTAGGTTAAATCTGGTCCAAGACATCACTGATTTGCTCTGTGTCCTCTTCTGATAGGCAAGGGGGCTACTGTCTCGCAGCAGCATAGTATCTGCATGTCACGTCACGTCACTGGATGCCTTGCAGAGGTGCAGAAGGACTAGCCCTGGAAGCTGATCACCTCTGTCTCCAGGGAAGGGATGCTGGCAGGAAAAGGCCATCCCAGTCTGGAGCATCCTCTCTAGCACAGACAAAGCATTCACCTATTGCATTTGCATTTGCATTCTCACTGCACAGAAGTTGCCTTCCAGGAGGGCTGGGCTTGGTGCTGACTTTGGGGGTCTAGACACCATTCCCCCCCCCCGAAGGAGCAGAATTGAGACATGCTAGCCTGTGCCACCTAACAGCTGTGGCATGGTACAGGAAGACACATGGGTCCTGTCCCGTAGGATTGGAGCCAGTATCCTGCCTCCAGGCTGCAGTCCCAGCTGCTTTGGAGGCAGAATTAGGAGCTGTGGGGGAGTCGAAAGGCTCTAGCTTTTGGCCCATGCCCAGCGGCATCTCATCCCTGAGCTGTGCCTGCCTTTCTCTGATCTTAGCTCTGAGCATAAGGATGTGCCTGTGATAAAGCTTGTGTCATAAAGACGTCTGAAAGTCATCTCTGCACATACAAACATGGGCACGAGTGCACCTGGCACTGAGAAACGCTACTCTTTAAGGCAGCATACGGCTGCAGCAGTGTGCGGAGCTGTACAAACCCTGAGCAGACGGAGCAAATGGTGTTTACCCCGGTTTGGTGCTGAGGCTGTTCAGTAGGGGAGGAGGGGTTTTTAAGCTGTATGTTGTCTCCCTGGCACTCTCCTAGCTGGCCTTGAGAGCCGGGAATGAGAAGGAGGAAGGGGAGACTGCGGACACGGTGGGTTGCTGCTCCCTGCGCGTGGAGCACATCAAGCTTTACCCGGAGCTGGACGGGCAGGAGCACATGGTGGAGTTCGATTTTCTTGGGAAGGACTCGATCCGCTACTACAACAAAGTGCCCGTGGAGAAGCCGGTGAGCTGGGTGGGGAAGGAGGGGGTTAAAACCCACTGAGCCCATGCTCCCAAGGGTACAGCTGTCGGTGGCCCCATCGGCGCAGTATCCCAAGCACCGCGTTATCTCTGGGGCAGGACAAGGCAGGCCTGTTAGTCCCATTGCAGCGATGGGGAAACTGAGGCACAGAACCCCTAAGAGACTTGCCAGAGGACACCCAGGGAAGTCTGTGGTAGAGAAGAGACTCTGAACTTGGGTCCCCCAGATCTAAGGCGCTGAGCTGCCCTCGCTAAGTTTAGGTTCGTGATTAGGGTGTCAGGCAAGTGAGATGGGGCTGCCCCAAGGTGGGAAAGGGGTTCATGAGACGTGGATGTGGATCAGATCCGTCTAAACTAGCATTTACCCCAGGCAAAAGTGCGTGGTATGTCAGCAGCCAGAGCTCGATCGTCAGCTGGTGCAAGTTGGGTCGGATGTGGCCTGCCTTGGAGAGAGGCACTGCTGCACGTTGGCACGTCCCAGCTCGGAGCCTGTCCCATCTGTCCCAGCCCCTTCCTCCTCTCGGCTTTGTGCTGATGCATGGCACGGGTCGACTTGTGTGTGATCTGCTGTGCCATCGGCTCACGGCCGCACATCGCTTCGTGCCGTTGTGTTGACGCGTGGGTTGGGGAAAGGGGCTGAAATGCACTCGAGGGACTGGCTCCGGTACAGAGGCAGAGCAGTACCCTGGGCTGTTGCTGCCTGCCTGGGGCTGTGCTGGCTTTAGGGTAATGCTTTTCTCTCCATCCCAAGCGGAGAGCCTGGCTTGAGGGCTTGGGTGCTTTGCTCCTGCCTGCTCTGGACGAGCCAGTGCATCTGTGCAGCAGTCGGCAGAGATGTCAGCTTGGGTCCCAGAGTCTGTATAGCTGCATCCACCCAGCGTCCCCCTCCCCGCTTATCTCCACGGCACTACTAGGTCCAGAGCTACATGGGTTGTATGAGCAAGGAGCTGCACCCTCAGGGTCGATGCCCACCACTTCCATTGTGCTCACGGGCAAGATGGTGTTCCTCATATCCATCTGTCCTTGCTGCCTACCAAGGGCATGCAATGGGCACGAGGCTCAGTGCAGAGGGATGGAGGTTCCCAGTGGAGCCGGGGGCTTGGGCCAAGAAACCCGTGCCTGCTGAAAAGCTGGGCAATAGGTGTGCGACCCTATTGAGACAGCCATGGGTGACGGGGTGCCAGGAGAGGGGTTCTCCTGCCCTGCCTGAGCGAGGGACCCCCGGCCATGCCTCTCGTCTTGCAGGTGTTCAAGAACCTGAAGCTGTTTATGCAGAACAAGGATCCGGGGGATGACCTCTTCGACAGGCTGAGTGTGAGTTTGGGGGAGCGGGGGCAAGCTGGCCCAGGCGGTCTCCGCTCCTGAGCCTTGCCTGGGCTCTGGCTTTGCATTGAGTCATGTATCAGCAGTCCAGATATATCACCTCTTTTCATGGCTACCCCTGGGCTTCCAGGGTGCACAGGCCTCCCTTTTCCTCCTCGTGCCATGATCGGAGCCTGGGTCTGGCCTGCTTCCCCTACGGCGGTCCCTCTGAATGCATCCTGAAATGTTTCTCCCTGGGGGTCTCCCTTGCAACCAAGTCCCAGGGACATCGGCTCTTAGAGCAGTTTAAACTCCACAAAGCCTGCCTGGATGCTCACAATCAGCTTCTCCTGATCCAGCCAGGATTGCATGCCTCTTAGGAGGTTAAACTGAAGCAGACTTAGGGTGTACATCAGCTTAGATCCATTGATATTTGGTTTTTCACTAGGCTCCCTCTGATTTTAGCAGAGCTAGCTGGTCCCCCTCTCCCCGTTCTCCCTGGTTGAAGCCAACTGGGTTATACAAATGGAAGATGGCAGGCTTGATATTTTTCCAGGCTTTCTTTTAATTGCTTTCCTCCCTTCTCCCCCGCAGACCGGCAGCCTGAACAGTTACCTGCAGGATTTGATGCCAGGTCTCTCGGCAAAGGTGTTTCGAACCTATAACGCTTCCATCACCCTGCAGGAGCAGCTGAAAGCCCTCACCAACCGTAAGGCAACCTCTGCCTGGGTAGACTGGCAGCTCCCGGGGGTTGAGGTCTGTGAGATACGAGCAGATGACCTTCCTGACCCTCACTGCAATGTTGTTGGCTTGCTGCACAGCCAGCCAGCTGTTCCCCCAGGCTTATTTTGCTAGTTATTAGCTACAGACAAGACCTCCGATGCATCGTATGTTCTCCTAGTCCCCCCTGCCCTTCTTCTTTCTTCTGGTAATTAGTAAGTAATGTTTCACTGCAAATAATGAGGCAGTGGGATAGATGCCAGGGAAGTTATAGACTTTGCATTGCTGGAGGGGTTCAAGGAGAGCCGCTGGTGAGGGATGATCGAGGTGCAATGATGCCTGCAGGTTTTTGTGGCCAGAGGGTCTTGCCCCTCCACTTGGGGGTAAACCGATGCTATATCTGGGGTCAGGAAGGGATTTTTACCCCATGGTCAGACTGGTATGGACTGTGGGGGTGGTCTTTTTTGACCTCCTCTGTAGTGGGGGCATGGCCTATCCGGGACCTCTCGAGTGCATGTTGACTTCCCAAAAGCAGGACTTTGGCTGCCGCGTTTCCCTTGCTTTACCTGTGGCAGCTTTGGGTGCTAGGTCTATGTTGTGTCAGGGTTGAGGGAAGTCTTACGTAGAGGTTAGATTGTGGTTGGGTGGGATGGTTTGCATAGCATTGCTCCTGCCGCAGGCTGTGGGTTGGACTGGGTGCAACCTCTGGAGGGCTCTTCCAGCTCCATTTCTCTGTGAGTGATGATGCAAAAGCCTAGATAGATGTCTGTTGCAAATCTCCTCATTTCTTCCTCCCCCCTTCCCACATCAGAAACCTGTAAGGTTCAAGCTGCTTCCATTTCCTACCCCATGTGTCTGATGGTAGCATTATTTTTCCAGCTGAAGACAACGTAGCTGCCAAACTCCTTGCCTACAACCGAGCCAACCGGGCCGTAGCCGTTCTGTGCAACCATCAGAGGGCAACACCCAAAACCTTTGAGAAGTCAATGCAGGCCCTCCAGGCCAAGGTAAGGGTGGCAGGGTGTGGGAACGCCTGGGGTGCTAATGGGGTGGTGTAGTGCTGATGTTGTGGGGGGCTTGGTCCAAAGCATGTATGGAGCGTCCACAATGTTGCGAGGGCTGGGAAAAAACACCTTACATATTGTGCTGAGGGGGTCAATTTAGTTCGGGGGGGGGCGGAAATTACGTACCTCGATTAGGGTGTAGAGGAGCACTAGGAGAAATCAGCAGGTCCTCGAAGGTTTGTGGAGAACAAGAAAAGCAGTAACGTCTGGAAGCTGAAGTCAGACCAAATCTCCAGAAAAACCGAGCACAAATTTGAAGCGAGCCAGGGGGAATCAAATTCTTTGTCTTCAAATCGTGCCTGGGCGGCTTCCTGGGAAGCTCTGCCGTAGTCCAGCCAGGCACTGGGCTCGGTGCTGGGCCTCCTTCGTGCAGGTTAGGTGGGGTCTCGCGGTCCCCTCTGCTGTTAGTAACCTGTCTTCGGGTGCCTTTCCCTACAATCACATTGCACCTGCATCTGTTACGGCTACAGCGCCGACCTCTCCCCGAGCTGTTCTAACGTCCTCGCCAGGCAGGCGACCGGCGTCCTGGGCTGCATCGGCAGGAGCGCCGCCGGCAGATCGAGGGCAGTGATCCTTCCCCCCTATTCAGCACTGGGGAGGCCACATCTGGAGTCCTGTGTCCAGCTGTGGGTCCCGCTACAGAAAGGATGTGGATAAGCTGTAGAGAGTCCAGCGGAGGGCAAGGAAATGGTTGAGGGACTGGGGGACAGGACTGGTGAGGGGAGGCTGAGGGAAATGGGCTGATTGAGTCTGGAGAAGGGAAGACGGAGGGGGATTTGATAGCAGCCGTCACCTCCCTGCCGGGGGGCTGCAAAGAGGATGGGGCTGGGCTGTTCTCAGTGGGGGCAGATGCCAGGACAAGGAGCAATGGGCTCATGCTACAGCAAGGGAGGTTGAGGTTGGATATTAGGAAAAACTTTTTCATTAGGATGGTCATAAACTGGAACAGGCTCCCCAGAGAGGTGGTGGGATCTCCATCCTTGGAGGTTTTGAAGACCCAGGTAGACAAAGCCTTGGATAGGATGATGTAGCTGGGGCTGGTCCTGCTCTGAGCAGGGGGTTGGACAAGATGTGACCTCCCAAGGTCCCTTCACACCTTCCTTTTCTGTGGTTCTATGAGAATGGTAGCTGCCCTGGTAGCATTGCTGGCCTGAGGTGGCACGGGGTCTCTATCAGGGTGTCTGTGGGAGGGAGCTCAGAGTAATCTTTAGCTTCTCTCCCAGATTGATGCCAAGAACCAGCAGCTGGAGGAAGCGCAAGCCGAGCTGAAAAGAGCCAAGGCTGATCACAAAGCCAAGAAGGACGTGAAATCAAAAGAGTGAGTGACCCTGGGGTCTTTGGTAGTGAAGGAGCCCTGGGGGCTAGGGACCCCTTCTCAGCTGTGCCTCTTGCCACCTCAAGACAGATTATCCTCACCTTTGAAATGGCAGGAGGTGGTTAATGGGAGGCAGGGCCTTGATTTCAACACTACCTGTCAGCAACAGGGCAGGCAGCTTCAGGTGGAGCTCGGGCCTCAGGCTCGTGGGTCCCTGGTCTGCAGGAATGGAGCTAGGAAACGTGCTGCTTGCAACACAGATCTCACAGGGATGCAGTGTCTGATTCGAACACAGCGCTGCTGTTTGAGTGCCACTCTGATTCCCTTTCCCTGCCTGATCTGCTGCTCTGCCTTCTGCTCCCTCCCCAGTCTGCAAGCCACACACACAGGCTGTCCATGCCACGTGTAGCGTGTGTGTTGCGGGTTGCCCCCCAGCCCCGGTGTACCCTGTTCTGAAAGTCCTCCAGCGAAAGAGTCTGCAGCCTCTTCTGGCACTTTGCAAGGGTGTGTCGGCATGTCGTATCTTCACGCTCCTCTCATCCCTAGATCTTCCTAACGAAGTACTCAGGGCCTGGTATTGTCCTCAGCCAGTCTGCAGATGATACCAAGGTGCGGGATGTAGTAGATGTGCTGGGGGGTAGGGTTAGGCG
>NW_017728886.1:269268757-269276856 GCF_001723895.1 Crocodylus porosus | reverse complement strand
TCGTCTCTGCTGCTTCCTGCTTTTTTGCCTCTTTTATAGATGTTTGTTGGACTGCCTCTATGACACTAACTATAATATATAGAGATAGGATAATTTTCTTTTACATGATTATTGCTAGGCAGATTTTCTACATAAGTTTCATTTCTGCAGAAACGACACCTCTAGATAAGAAATGAAATGTACAGAATGCGCACGTGTAGCTTAATGCCAGCGGAGAAAAGTACAAAGCGTTCATTTTGATTAACAGTCGACTTCAAGGTTACATAAATGTGAGAGTGCCGTGCGGCAGTTATACAGAAAAGGGAAAATAATATAAAGTCTTTGCAAAAAACTATAAGATAGTTACACATTCTTTTACCAAACCTCGCTGCTGCTTGTAATCTCTCCAGCCAGTGCCACCAATTCATGGCTGCCTGTTTCCATCCAACAAGGGCCTCCACGTCTTTAAGTCTGGTGTCGCCCTGTTGGGATCAAGGGGCCCTTGCACTGAGCTGAGTGCATATTGCATTAAATTCTTGGGATATAGCAGCTTTTAGATGGCACTGAAGCTAGAAACCTCTGGGTCTTGAGGCAGGGAGCTGTGGCACACCAGGCGGTCCTTATTCTTTGCTCTTGCTTGAAATGGTGACCTTTAAGCCAGGTTTATGTATGGCTGGTTTGCTTTTCAAAGAGTGGGCAGCAAACAGCAGTGATATTTTCCATCTCTCTCTTTGTCTGCTTTTCCTTATGTACACTTGGTTTGGACTCTCCTTTCTGCCTCTCCAACAGGGCTGTGGAGAAGAAGAAAAAGTTGCTGGAGAAAATTAAAGAGCAGCTGGAGAAATTGAACGTCCAAGTCACGGACAAAGAGGAGAACAAGCAGATCGCTCTGGGCACGTCCAAGCTGAATTACTTGGATCCCAGGATTAGTGTGGCCTGGTAGGTTATTGGCAGACTTGAAATGTGGTTTGCGAACCTCTTGCATACCCTGTAGTGTGCGTGCCCATCTTGGACGTGGAGAGTAGAGCAATAAGGCATGAACAAGGAGAAATAAATATCCGACCCCTTAAGCGTCTCCAGTCAAGGTGGGTAAGTGTGAAGGGATGCACGTGGTCAAAAATAATCCAAAATATCCCTACTCTACAGTGGGTTCTACGTTTAGTGCTTCCCACGCAGGGAAGAGATTTGGAAGTCAGTGGGGACAGTTTGCTGAAAGCATTAGCTCAGCAGCTGTCAGAGGCAAACAAGATGTTAGAAATGATTGGGAAGGGAATTGTGAAGAAAATGGAAAGTATCAGCATGCCCCTCTTATAAATCCACGGTGTGTCCGCACCTTGAATACTGTGCCCAGTTCTGGTCCCCGCACTTCAGAAAGGAGGTAGAAGAATTGGAGAAGGGCGGCAAGGATGGGGAGTAGGATGCAGGGGCTTCCCTATAAGGGAAGAGCAACAAGGCCAGGCCTGGTTTACAAAATACTAGGTGCTGAAGAGAAGGTCAATAGGGATGTATTAGTGCCTGTCTCACGATACACAGACTGGGTATCACAAGATAAAACTAGTAGGTCGTAAGTTTAAACCAAACACAAAGGTTTTATATTTTTTTACACGCTGTGTAATGAACTTGTGGCCCTCGTTGCCACCAGCCAGATCCAGGAGGGGATTGGACAAATTCTTGGAGGAAAGGGGCATCAGTAATTATCATGCATGCGAGCTAGGGACACAGCCTCTGCACTGGGACTTCCCAGACCTTGAATGCTGGAGGCTGCAAATGAGGGAGGAGTGGTGTGGCGGGGGGGGACACGAACGAGACCCATTTCACTCTTCCTTTCAGCATCTGCTCTCTGCCACTGTTTGGTGGAGGAGGCTGGGCAAGGTAGACATATGGTCTGGCCCAGTAAATGGCAGTTCTTGCGTTTTGTGGAATAAGCCCCTTGAATTGCAGCTGGAAACTCCTTGCGGGTCGTCGGTACAGTCTCAGAGCACGGGCATCGTGCTCCTAATTAGAAACACTGCTTGCGTCCCCTGTATGCACCTAGTCGGCGCTCCCCGTCGGGGTGAGCGAACACACTGCAGTCATTAGGAGACTCTTTGAAACCCCCTTCATGCATTAGGGGAAAAACCATCCCCATTTACCAACGGAGAACTGAGCCCAGGGGTAGCTAAATGCCTCGGCAAGTCGTTTTGTATCTGAGCTGGGGTTTGAACCCGCATCTCTTGTATCAGTCCAGTGCTCTAGGCCATTTTCTAAACTTAACTGATTCACATCACACAGTTCAATCCAATTTCAATTCAAACGAAGGTTTAATAGATGATCATTGACTATCATGGCAGGGGGTGGTTGGAAGCAATTGGGGAGCTATAATAAGGCTGTTTAGAGAGCTGCAACCATGCACAACTGCTTCAAGTGCTGTTCTCATGGGTGCCATGGACCAGAGGTAAGGTGGCGTTGGCACATTTGACTCTGGAAAGGTGTTACTTCGTGCCTGTTGGACTCTGTGCTTGCAATGCTGATCTGAGTTCCTGAGGATTGGCTTTCCTAAAAGCAACACAGTATATACATGTTAATGAATACTGTTTCAGTTGCCTAGTTCAGACTGCCCTAGTTTACATTAACTTTAATCCTCATTCAGTGAGGATTAGTTTATTTGGATTGGCCAATTTTAATTTGAACTACAGACGTCCATGTGTATACAGCGATGGCTGTAGTCTGGATGAAACCTAGAAAGACACAGCGTTTATAAACGGCCCTATGCACCAACCCACGTGGCTTTCCTCCATTACGGCATGCAACAGGAGCATAAAACCCAGCCAGCCCTGCCTGTGTGTTAGAGAAAGGACACATGCTATTTGTGAAGACTTCCAACTTTGTTCGTTATCGTGGGGCAGGGAGCCTTCATAGGCAACTTGCAGAACATAAGAAAGTGCCCTGCAAGTCGGTCTGGCCTGCCTGGGTGCACGTTGCCTTACCCCGTGCCTTATGCTTGCCTGCAGGTGCAAGAAGTTTGGCGTGCCCATCGAGAAGATCTACAACAAGACTCAGCGCGAGAAGTTTGCCTGGGCCATCGACATGGCCGATGAAGACTTTGAGTTCTGAGAGAGCGGCTTTCCCTGGGAAACCAACTTCTTTCTGGCTCTTTTGGTACCTTTTGGATGGTTTTATGTGCTGCAGTTACCATTTGCGGCAGTAACCCACCTCGGGGAGTACTTGCTGCATATATTTCATGCCTTTTTTTTTTTTTTTTTTTTTGTATAAAAGCCACCCCCGCTTTGTATTTGAAACAGGTACGGCTGGACGCCTGCACTTTGAATTCCCTTCCTCTTCTGGCAGCCACCAAGTGATTTGTTCCCTCCCTGAGGTTGAAAAATAGAGGTTGGGAATGAGCCTTAATCCTACATCCTAAAACTAGATTAGGTAATCTAATCCCATCTCCCTTCTCTGCATCAGAGACGTGCCATCTTTTCTTTTCTTCAGACTTCATCTGAGAAATTAGCTTGACAAGAAACATAAAAGCACTTTGCCGAACCCAAGTGGTTGTAGCTACGGAAAGGACTGTCATGTCATCGAAGCGGGGAGCGCCTCGGCTGCGTCTGGAGGAGGGATATTCTCGGGCTCTCTAAACCCGTTTGAGACGCAGCGAGA
Organism: Crocodylus porosus; assembly: GCF_001723895.1. Lineage (NCBI taxonomy): Eukaryota > Metazoa > Chordata > Crocodylia > Crocodylidae > Crocodylus > Crocodylus porosus. Next base: position 269,273,238 of record NW_017728886.1, on the reverse strand, counting down.
ATCGCAGAATAGTTTGTTACGTTTCTTCAAAACTTGGTCTGAAAAGGGGGGAAAAAATGTTCAGGTTGCCAAAACATGACCATCAGGGCCTGTAGGAAACTTCAGTTTAGAAGGTATAAATGATGGGAAATACCGTGCAGAAATCCAGTTTGCTGCACGGCGGACCTGGGGCTTCAGAACGGAAAAGAGCAGCAGCTTGCGAAGTGTATGCAATACACCTGAGTGCATATCCTCAATCTGATAACATGGGCCTGATTTTCATTCGAAGTGCACTGAGGTCAATAGATTTTTTCTTCCTTTGCTTACAGCAGGCTTTGAATTGGGATCCAAGTACCTTTAGAGTGATGTAAGTGGCAGTAAGTCTCACCCCATGTGTACATTTTCCTGTTGTCGGGTATATGGCAGAGTCTGTAAGCATTGGGTGGGCATATAGCTAAAGCAAATGATTTTGCTGCAGATCTGACAGTCTGGGGCATGCGATTTTCACTGGTCCATCTGTGTTTCTCCCTGTCCTTTGTTAAGTTGAGAAGCACAAAGGCATTGACCACAGACCTGAGAGGGAAATACTGTAGCTACAATACAGTAAAACTAAGAGCTCCTATATACATTTGACCACTTCGCTGTTGTTAGGAAGCGTTCACGGGAGTTTGATGGATCTTGCAAGAAGTTAGCCTGAAAAGGCTTCCGTCATTATAAAATGTTGGTATTCAAACTGAGGGTTAAATCAAGGATAAACCTTGTATTATTTAATGGATAAAATTCACGTCCCCATAGTCTTGAGGCACTCCCGATATACATGGTTGTTTTCCATGGATTCGTTTGCAGTCGGCTGCTCTTTACGTTAACTTATGTAAGTTATCATTTTGTTTGGAGTCGGACGTGCAGAGCGCATTTCATTAAAATTTGAGATACTTTGTGTACTTTGGTGCCTGGGATTTCTTTCTTTTTAACCTTTTTTGATACTACTTTGCATCAGAGGTGTGGGGACAAAATCCTTGTGAGCTTTATAATGGAGCCGGATTGGTTTATAACGAGATTTGCACAATGTATTTTGTTTGCAAAGGGAGAGGATTGGACTTGGTGACACTGGAGTTTCTTTTCAGCCCTGGGCTCCCTAGCTAGAAGCAAATGCCCATGACCTCCCATCAAAAAGACCCTGCATGTGGGGTGGCGGGATGAATATTAAGGACCTGGCATGCAAAACTGATGCACGTATGGGTTTCTGGGATGGCGCCTGGGAAAATACAGCTCTTATTAACCACGTGGTCAGACCATCACAAACTGGAATACTACCCCACCGCCATCATCCCCCCCCCCAAAAAAGCTAGAGCAGGCTCCAGGCTACTCTGATTTAAAACTCAGGAACCAAAACCCATTGGCAGGCCTTTCCAGCAGCCAAATAGCATGAAGGAGATTCACCTGCAGCCTTCTCCCTCATGGATGCTCCTTAAGTCGGTGCCTGGAGAAAGCAAACACAGACACAAAAATGGACCGATGAAATGGAGTTTTAGGGTGAAGTTACACATTGCACTTAGACCTTACTAAGGGCACTTAAAACATGGGTGTCTGCACATTAAAGCTCATTAACTTGTGCTTGGTACCCTCTGAGTATCCCAAAGTTTCACCGCTTCTGGGCTGTGCTATGCTAACTTCAGTTGGCTCCATGAGCCATTTGCAGTCCTCCAGCATCCCAGGATGCACTGCTTCCAGCCCCCCTCTCCCAGTAGGGCTGGAGCCGAGGTGTCCTGGCTCCTAGCTGCACCCCTGCTTACTTGCCTTTTAGGGGCAAGTCAAAGCTATGCAGGCTTGAAACAGGATTAACCATTAATATGCAATTGTTCGCAGCACGGTGTGACTCTTAACACTACTTAACAGATTTATTACAGTCCAAGCGTAACGTCGGACTTCTCCCTTAATGTTGATGAGACCTACGACTGGATGTTTTAAGTATTGCTCATTAGGAAGAAATGCTTTCTTAGGCAGACTTATTTTGTTTTATTTTATTTTGCTTTTCTTATGTGAAAAGCATTTGGTCCGCAGCCAGCATCTTATTGACTGCACTTTATCTTTCCTCTTGAGGTGCTAGCTAGTCTGATGCATCCAGAAGGGCTGGGTTGCACCCTTTGCACCACCCTAGCCGTGCGGTGCATGCAACTGGGCTGTGATGGGGGGCTGAGCACCGGGACCAATCCTCAGCAATCCCTGCTGTGCTTTCATCTCCCTCGTACTGATTCTGGTCGGGCCCCCAGCAAAGCAGCAGGATGATGTTTCTCTTTGGATTGATCTCTTTTAACTGAGGTTGGGAGGGAAAGCACTGCGGCAGCAACTCCTCAGCAATGAACGTGTGCTGTACAGTCATGTCGGCTGCGCTGATTCTTCATTGAGCCCTTGGATGGAAACCAAGCCGGGCTGCGGTACCCCAGCCCACTCCCTCCTGGGATCGTGCAATTGAACTAGAGCCGTTGGGGCAATGCTTTGCCGGTGCTTGCCAGCGTCCCTCACCTGAGAGATGGTACCTGGCCCCTGCTGTGAGAGAGACTTGCTCCTTGCTCTATAAATCAGTCCCTGATGGTTCTCCTGCTCCAGCAAAATGGCTGGAGAACCACAAAGGCTGGAGCAGTATTTCCTTTGGCCGGCTCAAAACAGCCACAGCACTGGGTTAGGAAGGATTATAACCCATTGGCTGCTTGCTGCAGGGCTCAGGGGGCCTTTCCCCCACCTTGTATGAGTTCCCAGGTGCGTTTGGGATTTGCCCTTGGTATTAGTGGCCGGAGCTGGAGGCAGGATGATGAATGGGGTGGACCAGCTCCTTGGTGGGACGCGGGGGATGCTCTCACGGTGCCGGCTGGCCTGCCACTTGGGTATTTGGGCTTCGGCAATAGCTTCCTAGTGGCAAAGATTTCTCTCCCATCCTGCCTCTTTCTTTTTTTTAATCTTGAGCTGTGGTTCATCTGTCACCATCTCGCCCCATGTCACCTAATCCGTTCCCTGCTGCTCCAGGAGCTTTGGGCATCTCTAGCTTTGCCAGAGAGGTGCTCTTGGCTCATCTTCAGAGATTTAAGAATTTTAGTTGAACTCATGTCCTTGGGCCCAGGACAGAGGGATTTGGGTGAAGCATAATCCCCAGGGTATACAGGAGGTCAGACGAGGGACCTAGTAGGTCCTTTCTGCCCTATCATCCCTGGCACAATCTGGCCCGGGGTGGGAGGAGGTTTCCCGAGCGGGGTGGTTAGGCTCACTGGAATTTTTTGGGAAGAAAGTGTTTGAGCAGGCGAGGAAATGTCCATTAAATAGGCAGTGTGCGCGGGTGGGAGTCTCACTCTCGTGGGTATCGGTGAAGATGCATCACTTCCCCAGAGATCAGACTTCGGGGGCCAGGCAGGCTGGGTCCCGAGGCAGGTCTGCTATCTGCTAGAGATGCTTTTGCTTATGGGAACGGTCACGCGGGCCAAACCAGGACCGTCTGGAGCAACGCAGGGAGCTGGCATGAGTTCCTCGCTAGCTACCCTCTTGCGCACCGTTTCAGTTTGCTTTACCTGAATTTGTGGCTTGCTTGCTTGCTTGCAAAGATCTAGCAACATGGGCTAGGAAGGGGTTTTCCAGGCTTTTGCATCAGCGAGCAGCCTTGAACTTCAGACCATGGAGCCAGAACAACTGCCGTGGGATTTTTTTGCAGCCAGCCTGGAATATTAGCTCCACTTTAGCTCTTTTCCTCCCCCTTGCATCGTTCGCTCAGCCGTACAACTATTCACAAAGCTGCTATGTAGACTCTCGCCGTCTGCATTCAGTGCTATGCAGCTTGCACGCGTCTCGTGTCTGCATCACGCGGGAGTGCAAGTACGTTGTGGGCAGCGTCTGAATGAGCTGCAGTTGTTGTTTTCCCAAGGTGAAGCCTACCTAAAACAATAATTAGTGCTTGCTCTCTTATTAAGGATGGGGGGAGTGACATACAGACACGAGGGTGTGAGAGCACTGCACGCTGCGGCTTCCCTGAGGGCTTGAGAGCAAGCAGGTGTTTAGTGGCATGGGTAAGCAAGGTGGCTAATCATCTCTAGCCAAAAGATGCTGAGGTGTGCCCAGCATAATTATGGCCTTGCACAGGTGAGTTGTTTGCACCCTGCGAGAGTGAGTGCCCAGCCCTGCTGCCGATCGGAGATGTGGCACGTTCGCCCGCACTGCCCTTGGTAAAGGAGACTAATGCCTGTGTGTTGCCCTCCCCCAAACTACATCCACTGCCATGGTGTCCCCTCCCCTCGGTGACGGCTGGGAGCAGGGCTAGAGCCATCTGCAGGAGCTGGCCTGTTCTCCATGGGGGAAGATGACAGGACAAGGAGCAATGGGCTCAAGCTGCAGCAAGGGAAAGTTGAGGTTGGATATTAGGAAAAAACTTTCTAACGAGGAGGGTAGTAAAACACTGGCCCAGGCTCCCCAGAGAGATTGTGGAGTCTCCATCCTTGGAGGTTTTTAAGACTACACAAAGC
>NW_017728886.1:269264936-269268657 GCF_001723895.1 Crocodylus porosus | reverse complement strand
GCAATAGCTTCCTAGTGGCAAAGATTTCTCTCCCATCCTGCCTCTTTCTTTTTTTTAATCTTGAGCTGTGGTTCATCTGTCACCATCTCGCCCCATGTCACCTAATCCGTTCCCTGCTGCTCCAGGAGCTTTGGGCATCTCTAGCTTTGCCAGAGAGGTGCTCTTGGCTCATCTTCAGAGATTTAAGAATTTTAGTTGAACTCATGTCCTTGGGCCCAGGACAGAGGGATTTGGGTGAAGCATAATCCCCAGGGTATACAGGAGGTCAGACGAGGGACCTAGTAGGTCCTTTCTGCCCTATCATCCCTGGCACAATCTGGCCCGGGGTGGGAGGAGGTTTCCCGAGCGGGGTGGTTAGGCTCACTGGAATTTTTTGGGAAGAAAGTGTTTGAGCAGGCGAGGAAATGTCCATTAAATAGGCAGTGTGCGCGGGTGGGAGTCTCACTCTCGTGGGTATCGGTGAAGATGCATCACTTCCCCAGAGATCAGACTTCGGGGGCCAGGCAGGCTGGGTCCCGAGGCAGGTCTGCTATCTGCTAGAGATGCTTTTGCTTATGGGAACGGTCACGCGGGCCAAACCAGGACCGTCTGGAGCAACGCAGGGAGCTGGCATGAGTTCCTCGCTAGCTACCCTCTTGCGCACCGTTTCAGTTTGCTTTACCTGAATTTGTGGCTTGCTTGCTTGCTTGCAAAGATCTAGCAACATGGGCTAGGAAGGGGTTTTCCAGGCTTTTGCATCAGCGAGCAGCCTTGAACTTCAGACCATGGAGCCAGAACAACTGCCGTGGGATTTTTTTGCAGCCAGCCTGGAATATTAGCTCCACTTTAGCTCTTTTCCTCCCCCTTGCATCGTTCGCTCAGCCGTACAACTATTCACAAAGCTGCTATGTAGACTCTCGCCGTCTGCATTCAGTGCTATGCAGCTTGCACGCGTCTCGTGTCTGCATCACGCGGGAGTGCAAGTACGTTGTGGGCAGCGTCTGAATGAGCTGCAGTTGTTGTTTTCCCAAGGTGAAGCCTACCTAAAACAATAATTAGTGCTTGCTCTCTTATTAAGGATGGGGGGAGTGACATACAGACACGAGGGTGTGAGAGCACTGCACGCTGCGGCTTCCCTGAGGGCTTGAGAGCAAGCAGGTGTTTAGTGGCATGGGTAAGCAAGGTGGCTAATCATCTCTAGCCAAAAGATGCTGAGGTGTGCCCAGCATAATTATGGCCTTGCACAGGTGAGTTGTTTGCACCCTGCGAGAGTGAGTGCCCAGCCCTGCTGCCGATCGGAGATGTGGCACGTTCGCCCGCACTGCCCTTGGTAAAGGAGACTAATGCCTGTGTGTTGCCCTCCCCCAAACTACATCCACTGCCATGGTGTCCCCTCCCCTCGGTGACGGCTGGGAGCAGGGCTAGAGCCATCTGCAGGAGCTGGCCTGTTCTCCATGGGGGAAGATGACAGGACAAGGAGCAATGGGCTCAAGCTGCAGCAAGGGAAAGTTGAGGTTGGATATTAGGAAAAAACTTTCTAACGAGGAGGGTAGTAAAACACTGGCCCAGGCTCCCCAGAGAGATTGTGGAGTCTCCATCCTTGGAGGTTTTTAAGACTACACAAAGCTGCGGCTGGGATGATGTAGTGGGGGCTGGTCCTGCTTGGAGCAGGGGGCTGGATTAGATGTGACCTCCTGGGCTCCCTTCAACCCTCATTTTCTATTAATCTTTATCATCCAGGGGGCACCTCTTTGTTCTTTGTCCTCTGTCTGACCCCCTTCCCCACAGCAGATCAAGTCACCTAAGCTGTCTCCAACAGGCATTTGTCTAACTTGTTCGTGAAAGCATCCAGCAAGGGAGATGTTATGCTGCAGGTGGGAAGCCTCTAGGATCAGATGCTGCCTTCTTTCCCCCTACATGCATGTACAGCACCTAGCATAGTGGGTCCTGGTCCTGGTTTGGGCCCTTCTTGGTGCTGCTCTGGGACAACTCTTTGGTAATCATTATAAAACACCCTCTGGCAGGGGTGCTGGAGGTTGATGGCTTGAAATGAGCTGCTGTCTGAAACCAGGCAGCTTGATAACCCCAAATCATTCCTCCAGGCACAGGAGGGGTGAAATTCCTGTGGACTTAGGAACACTTTATGGAGCTGGTTCTCAGGCTAGGAAGCCAGCGTGGTTGCAGGCAGCCATGGTACTTACTCCTGCAATGAGGTGTGGGCAGCTGGGCTTCTCGCAGGCTTGAATGGACTTGCTGCTGGACAGTCAGGGGACTTGAACTACATAGTTCCCACTTCCGTGCATCCGAGTGCTACTTCCACATCCAAATGGAGCTGTAGGAGTGGCTGTTGTGGCACTGACACATTTTTACATCCAGTTTGTGCCTCTGGATGGAGGAGAAGTGCCTGGCGGATGTGCATGCCCCTGGAAGTGCGATGGGAGCAAAGCCGTGACTAAGAACTGCTTGAGGGAGGGAGGAGGAGGAGGAGGGAAGCTTCACACCAATAGCCCAGGAACTGGGGCATTTAGAAACCATAAAGTTGGGCTGGAAGGGACCTCCAGCGGTCACATCTAGACCAACCACCTGCCTAAGGCAGGATCAGCCCCGTGCAAACCAGCCCAGACAAATCATCATCTAAACTTTGTAAAAGTACAGTCACCCCTGACACAACACCAGGCAACACCCAACCCTGTCACAGGTAGAGCAGGGGGATCATGGCAGCTAATGTCCTGCTTGTGTAAAAAGGTTTTTAATATGTGCTCATGTCAATGTGTGAGCAGCGTTTAGAGGCATAGCAGTGAAAGCCTTTGGCCCGAAGTGACTTGAAGCAACCGACCTCCGTGCTCAGGTTGTCTGTGATGCACATTATAGTCCTGTTGAAGGCTTTGTCCCCACCCCCATGACATCAGCCTTATGCAACAGCTGCCCATGGGAGGGCAGTGGAATAGTCCCAGGAAGAGAGGTGCTGAGGGGTTAAGCGAGGTGCCCCGGGTCCCTTAGGAAAGCAGTGGCAGAGCTGGGACTTGAGCCAGCTCATCCGAGTCAGTCAGTGCTTTGCTCGCTAGGCCAGCAGCTTCCAGCACAAGTCTGACTTTGGCAGGAGAGAAGAAGGGTCTGATGAGCTAGGGCCTGGCCTGCTCTGCCACAGGCCTCCTGTGTGACCTCGGGTGAGTCGTTTAACCTTCCAAACCACAGCATGCTGACACAGAGACTGCACTTCCTTCCCAGGGGACTGTGTGAAGCTGAATCTGCAAGTGCAAGGCAAGAGCGTGGATACTGCTGCAAGGACCCCCCAGTGCATAGGATGAGATTGCATTACTTCGTTCCCTATCGGGCGTGGGAGCGAATTTTCCCGGGAGCAATTTCAAATGACCAGGAGTGAACCTGCACCCCACTTTGATTCCTGCTCTGCCCCAAGTTTGAAGCCAACTGCTTGGCAGTAGCAGCAGCATTTGTAGACCTGGGTAGACAAAGTCTTGGCTGGGATGATGTAGTCAGGGCTGATCCTGCTTTGAGCAGGGGGTTGGACTAGATGTGACCTCCCGAGGTCCCTTCAACCTTCATTTTCTATGCTTCTGTTTCACCCGAAGATTGGAAGAGGGTCAATGTGGTGCCTATCTTCAAGAAAGGGAGAAAAGTGGATCCGGGAAATAACAGGCCCTTCGGCCTAAACTCTATCCTGGGGAAGGTCTTAGAAAAGTTTATTAAAGAGGCCGTTCTTAACAGACTGGCTGACGCCAAC
>NW_017728886.1:269253502-269264471 GCF_001723895.1 Crocodylus porosus | reverse complement strand
GCATCCATAGATGCTTCTCGAGCAAATCCCGGGATGTCATTCTCCCCTTGTGCTCGGCCTTGGTGAGGCCGCAGCTGGCCATCCTTAAAGCTGTCCTGTAAGGTGGCACATAATTCAGAAGCTGGTGACAGTCAAGCTGCTGATGTCTTGAGGCCCATCACAGCTCCAAGCTTAGCTCCTTGCCCTATCTGCCTCCATCTGCTGCCAGATAGCAAGCTCTTCGGGGCAGGGGATGTCTCTGCTTAGTGCTTATCCAGTGCCTGGCACCGTCCCTAACGAGCTGCTCAAGTCTCACAAACAAGGAGCACCCGGAGTCCTAGGAAGGATTCATCTGCAACCACATCCAAAGTGATGCCCCGCACCCCACCCCAGCCAGCGCAGCCACATGACTTCATTGCTTAACCTCTCCCAGCTGCTTCCAGCCTCTGACAACCGGAGGCAAATGCAAGTTTGGGCAGAGGCAGTGAGCGAGATCTTTGGAGGGAAGCCAGTGCTCAGCTCCCACGAGCAGTTCGTGGCCAACAATTGGTACCAAAGCCCTGTTGCACGGGTACTTTCCGAGCTAAAACAGCATTATTCATGGCCCGGCCCACATCGGGAGCCGGCCTTTCCAAGTCCTGCTTCTGCAGCTGCCCCAGCCTCAAGGAGGTATATAAACCCTCCCTGCTGCATCGGCTGAGAAACGCCAGCTGAGATGAAGTCTTTCCTGACGGTGCTCCTGGCTACGGTCCTCTACGTAGAACAAGGTGAGGCTCCCGGGGCTCGTGCCGGGCAGTGCTAGAGCTCATGCAGAAGTGATGAGCGGGGCTGGGTCGGTTGCATTTTGCCGTGCCCACCATTTCGGACCTGTGAAACGGCACTGGGAAGAGGATGGGGAAAGCTCAGCTCCCCTCCAGGATGTCTCTCGGATTTATTCCCATGGTGGGTCTGAGTAAGGGACGTCCTATTCAGTTTGGAGGGGCTTCCCTGGGAGGAGAGACTAAAGAGGCCAGGCTTAGTCATTTTATAAAAGAGATCCTTGAGGGGGGGAATATAAAGCTGTACAAAATACTAAGTGGTGAAGAAGCAGACAAGGCTGTTTGGGTAAATGTGACATCTTTTATTAGAGCAACCAAATAGTTGGAAAAATTGTTCTTTGCAAGTTTTTGAGCCCTAATGCCCTTCTTCAGGCAGAGGGAGAGTCTTCACGCATGAAGAAGGGTGTTTGTACGCAAAAGCTTGCAAAGAACGTTTTTCCCAACTATTTAGCTCGTCTAATAAAAGATATCACATCTGCCCAAAGAACCTGGCCTATGTCTTTAGACCAACACGGCTACCACCAACACCCTCCAGAAATGGGGAAGAGGAAGTCAGGAAGGATTTATTATTGCCTGTCTCTCATCACACAAGAACTAGGGGTCACAGCGTGAAACTAGGAGTCAGTTAAACCTGTAAATGAGCACCAAAGATGTTCTTATTTACACTGCAGGTAATTAAAGAGTGGAGCTCGTGACCACCAGATGCGGTGGAAGTTGATAGTTTAGCCAGATCCAGAAAAGGACTGGATGTGTTCTTGGAGGAAAGGGGCATCAGGACCTATTGAGCATGGGAGTGAGGGGCATGGCCTTTGAATTAGCACTTCCTAGACCTTAAATGCTGGAGGCTGCAAGCGAGAGAGGAACAGCGTGGGGAAAAACCTGGTCAGACCCTGTTAACTCACCCTTTTAGCATTCGCTCGCTGCCCCTGTGTGACACGAGATGGAGCGAGATGGATCTATGGTCTGACCCAGAAAATGCAGTTCTCATGTTGTTATAACAGAGCCCCTTATTGCTCCTCGTAGCTGCAGAGAAACGTGTGCCCTCGCTAATGCCTGATGAAAGCCAGTGCTTTACATCTGGAACAGCACATCTGCTTCGGTCCCATCTGTGCAGGAGGGTTTTCCTGCAAGGAAGCATTAGCCCCAATTGCTCTTGGAGGCGAGGGAGCTGAAACGATGGATCTGCTCGAGCAAACCCTACAGGCTGCGTTTTCTAGGGCAAGACAATAGACCGCAGGAAGTGCTTTGAGACGTAGAGCAGAAGTTAAGGGGGCTGGGGGTAGGCTAGGGGATGCTTGTTTCATCTCCCGTGGTTGTGACTTGAATGATGTGTCCTTCCTCAGCTCATGCGCTGTTATGTTATACGTGCAACGCGCAGCCCAGCAATGACGGCTGCTTGGTGGCCGACGACTGCCCGGACAACGCCAAATACTGCAGCACCACCGTCAGCATGAGCCCCCCTGGTAAGTCTCAGTTTTGTCGACTAGCAGAGCTCGCCCCGCTACCTGCCTGGTGTCTGCAGCCAGCTGTGCTATGACACTGCCTCCCCCTGCAGCCTTGGGCAAGGCACTTAACTCCTGTTGGGCTTTCCCGATGGCAATGGTACCGTTCTCTACCTCGCTGCAGCGGCGGGAGGTATAATCAATGTTCGTTTGCATGCCAAGCCCGAGATAATTGTTAAAGATTCTCATTAATTACCAAGGAGGCTACTGGTCAAAGGTGGGGCTGTGATGGCGGCGTGCGAGAGGTGTCTTGGTACAGCTGTGCAGGCAGGGGTTTGAGCCGTGATCTGAATCCATGCTCCCCACCAGCCCAGCTCTAAAGATGTTCCTGGACACTCAGGTGGGGAGATCAAAGGCAGCTGGATGTGATGATCCCACATCCCTCCCCACTGGGCTGTGGGAACCAGGAACTGGCTTGCTGTCTCCATGCCAGCCCCATTGCTGTTTGGCGTGGGCACTGCATCCATTATACTCAGCTGCTTCGGTCTGCAGTGCTCCCAGGCCCCTAGTCTTTGGAGATTCCCCCCAAATCAGATCACTATTTCCTATTTCCTACAGGAAAAGAAATGTTGTATTTCCTAAAGGTCCCACTTGGCCCTTGCAAGTAAGGCCCAAATAGTACTGTAGGTAGTGACCACCCCCCTCACCCCTGATAGACGAAGCTCCCAAATATCTCTCACATCTCAGTTGCTTAGTACCTCATCTCAAATGCTTATTACCAAGGATATGTTGGAAAAACAAAGCATGAAGCTTTTGGCGAGAGCTGCTGTACATGCATCTGCTTTGGGGAGAGGCAAGTGAAAGTAACGCCCACACCCAGGAGACCAAAACCACGAACAAGCAAGAGCAAGCTGGAACAGTCTGTTGGGAAACCATATGAATGTGCCACTGGGACAAGATCCCTTTAGAAATCTCATGATGAAGCTTGTGATCCCCCTGGCTTGCAAAACCGTCTGTCTCTCCCTCTCCGTCGGGGACTGGACCCCATGATCTAGCGAGGTCCCTTCCGGCCCTGATGTCTAGGAAATCCCTCTGCTGTGTTTAATTTACACATCTAGTGCACTAATTGATGCCAGTCCAGCCCATCACCCCTTGCCCCCAAAATCATTGTGGCACTGCTGGCACTGGGGCCTGATTAACAGCCTCCCACCCAGAGCTCCCTCCCCATCCCAAACCATGCAGCTGGGTCCCCTGTAGGGACGTGGAAGGCCACGAACTCTATGGGTTTAACTTAATGCCCAGTGTAGCATCATGCTATGCCCCCCAGCAATGGGAGAGCTGGCCATCATTGCAACATCTCTGTTTCTGATTGCCAGCCAAGGGCGGATCCAGCTGCACCTCCCTTCGATTGCGGCTCCGTCCAAACTCAGCATTTCTGTTCAGGCAACAGGGAGGGAGTCATCTGACTTTGTGGCTTATTCCTGTCTGATTCCTGCTAAACTCTTCATTCACGGGTGTTAACAGCCCTGTCCTTTGCAATGGTTTTGATTTTCCACTAATCAAGCTGTCCTTTCATTTGCAATTATGCTGTCTGCTAGTGGCTCCTGGTAACATAGCTCCTATTTCGCAGCCCTGCAGACTGTTTTTTAACTCCAGCTAAAAACATGAACTCGGGTGTAGAGACATGAACTCAGGCCTGCAAATAACCTTCAGTGAAGTACCGGATGCTGTGCTCAAGAAGGCTTGGTTTTGTTTTATGAATCTGAAAGAGGTGCACATTTAATTCTAATGACTACAGGACAAGTGAAATGTCTTTTGATTATTTTTCGCCTAGTTTATTCTGGGCTTGCACATCCCAATAATGTTATATTTGTTTTTGCTTCAATCTGAAACTGAATAATGCGGCCCTAAGCCACTCAATTATTAAAAAAGCTTCTAGTTTTCTCTTCAGCTGGAGCAAATGCACGGTGTTTTTGTATCTGATGATGCACCACCCTATCTGCGCCCCCTCTTTGCAAAATCCTAGATCTGGCCATGCTGCCAGCAGAGCTGATGTACAGAGCAAGGGGCTGCTCTGTGGCCCAGATGCAGTAACCCAGCATTTCTGCTTCTCCTTCCACTAGGTTCTCCCAGCGGGATACGCATCACCAAGATGTGCATGAGAATGTGTCAAGAAACCTTCCAAAGCCACGGAAACGTGTCCACCACTTGCTGCCAGACTGACTACTGCAATTATAACAGTGCGGCCACCTCCGGGATCAGCTCTGCTGTGCTGGTGGCTGCCTTCCTGGCCAGCTCCCTCCATCTCGTGTCCTGGACTGGACTCTGATGCACTGGGGAATTGCAGGGGTTGGGCCCTGAAGGGGCTGTTTGAGCATCTTAAATAGCAAGACCCTGTTTGCAAAGAGTTTCCCTGTTGTGTTTCTCAGCACGGTTGTGCCCCGAAACCTCCCCGACCCAGCCCTGTCTCTCAGCCCGTCTGCTCGGTTGAGCAGAGATGCGGGAAACTCAGCCGAAAAGTGCTGCCCCGGTAGACAAAGCTGGCTGAGTCTAGGGTGGGAGCTGCCACCCCACAGGCCCCACCATTAATGATACTGATCATTGGGTGGGGGGATCACAGCAATAACGATAATGGCTCTTATTCTGCCAGGAAATGCCCATCCAAAGCGGCTGAGATTCGGGAGACGGAGCACTGAGGTGCAAGCGCTGGTGAATCGAGGGGCCAGAAACTCACTGGAGAGGAGCTGTCAGAAGAGAGCCAGGGTTTGTGCACCTGTGCTGGTCTCGAGACCTCTCCTCACTCCCTTCTGCCCACCCGGCGGGAGGAATAAATGCCTTTTCCTTGCTCCGAGTGCACCGTGGGGAAACGGAGGCTCGGGTTGCGTCTACACGTGCACACCTGAGCTGGCCTTAAATGAGCCAGTGACAATCTAGCCCTGGCACCGAAAGCAGATTCACTTCCACGCCGGCAGTGTAGACGCAGCCTCCGACTCCAAGGTGCCATCAGAGATATTACTGGATCCAGCCCCAGGTTAAAGCCACATTTAAGACCGAACTCAGCCCTATGAATTGCTGTGATCACAGCCCTGCTCTGACCCCAAAAGCAAAGCACGGGATGGCTGGGTCCAGGGTGGTGGCGGGGGTGATGCGCTTCAGTCCCCGGGGTCTGGCCACGCTGAGGCTCCCACCTGGCCAAGCCACCAATAAAAGAAACCCTTGAAAGAAGTAAGCCTCAAATTAGTCAATTCATCGATCAGCCTCCAAAGCGGAGCTTTTACCTTGAGAATGGAGACACGCTGGAGGTATCCGCTGTAGACTGAGCCATTGCTTTTGATTTCAGGCGGATGGTGCCAGCGATGTGCAGCCAGGTGAACCCTAGGGTAGAGGTTTATGCACGTTGCAGGTGTCAGCTGTGAAGAGGGGCCCGGCCAACCGAGGAGTGGTGTCCCTTGGCCGTGGTGTAAGGGGAGACAGGCCATCACCCCACCCCAAAGCTTGCTGTGACCCCCCCGATGATCAGAAAGACAGCTGCTTGGAGAAAATGATCCTGTAATGATAGACCCCATGTTCTAGCATCATGGGCAGGGACAATCACTGCCCCAGAGGAGGTATTAGGTGCCCACAGCTCTGCTCTTCCCCCTTTTATCTACCCCCATCTCACCACTTGCTACCCGGTCCCCATCCCCAAAACCAGCCTGCACCCAGCTCTGATCGCGTCTCCCCCAGCACCCTTATCAGCATCGGTGCATCACTGTGACTGCTCGTGGTATTTGTGGCTGGGGAACAGAAGATGGACATAGGTTTCATCCCCTCTGGAGGAAAAAAAGTCATTCCCTGGCCTGCTGCTGGCGGGTGTCACAGAGGTCGAGCTTGCTGTGACGCACCTGATGATCAGCGTGCGATCCCAGCCTCAGCAAAGGCTGCAAGTAGGAGAAGTGTAAGTGGAGGGGACTCGGTGCTTGTGGAAAGAGAGGTCCCTGCTGCAAGGAGCTTCCAGAAACACTGCAATCAAACCGAGCTGCAGGGCTTTCTGCCAGAGGACAAGAGATTAATTGCAGAGATTAATCCCCACCTCGAGTCTGTAGAGGATCCCTGAGAGCCCTCACCCAGGTGCTTGCATGGTAGACATGCTCTCCCTGTCTGCTCCAGCTAGTCTGCTGGGGCCAGGACCCCTACGAACAAGGCATCAGGAGCCCAAGGCTGGGCGTGCTGAGCAGCTTGCTGGGTACTCAAGGGGGGATGGTTTATAAACTAGCACACATGCTCATAGCTGGGGGTAGTTAGGCCACTGACAGCCCCTTGGTCAGCAAAGCGAGCTGGAGGCAATTCAGCCTGCTGCTGCCCAGGCTCCTGGACGTGACCGAGGAACCGGCGCAGCCAGCGTCACCGGTGCAGTAACGTACTGAACGGACAACAGGAAGGCAAGGAGCAGGATGGAGATTTTATGCTCTGGAGGAAATGGGGGAATAAAATCCAGATTTGCAGTCAGGCAGGCAAGGCAGGGAATGAGTACTCTTGCAAAAGCACCTTGAGAATATAAATCCTGAGAACCCTTCCCTGTCTGACCTGCTCCAGGTGCCCAAATACCACAGTGAAAAGCACCCCAGAGATGCTGAGCGCTATGCAAAGCCAGATGCCTTTGCAAAGGTCTTTGCACACCACATCGCCTTCTGCTCTCCCATAGTCACAGGCCTTGCAGCGGTCCTACCTGGAGATAGCCATGGAGGGGTCCCAGTAGCTGAGCGAAGCTGTTGCAATCAGCACCCTGGATGCGTTTGGAAAACAAACCACTCGGGGCCACCAAGGCGGTTATGGGAACACGTTTGGGAGCGCTGTTGAATTAGCAAGCACAATAGCAAAGGAGCCTGGCAACACCAAGACACCACCACAGGATCCAGGTTCAAACTGGAGCATTGGACCAAAAGAAATCTCGTGAGGTTCAACTAGTCCTGCACTTAGGAGGGAGCAATGCCACGCACCGGTGCAGGCTGGGCGTGACTGGCTCTGCAGAAAAGGACCTGGGGTTATAGTGGGCAAGAAGCTGAACAGGAGCCAGCAGTGTGCCCTTGGTGCCAGGAAGGCGACCGGCATCCTGGGCTGCATCAGGAGAAGCGTTGCCGGCAGATCGAGGGCAGCGATTCTTCCCTCTGTTCAGCACTGGGGAGGCCACATCTGGATCCTGTGTCTGGTTTTGGGCCCCCACGACGGACAGGATGTGGCCCTTAGAGATCAGGATGGAGAGTAGAGGTGGGGACAGTCCCTTAGGTCGCGCCCAAGCCTCAGAGACACACTCACGGCGAAAGATGCAGGAACCCCGTGGCATCCATGTGACACCTGAGATGTCCGGCCACCGCCCCTTCCCTGACCTCACCCAAGTTGCTGCAGCCACATCAGTCAGGACCAAAATAGCCCCTTCCTGGTGGTGCAATGATCATCTCCATCTCCTCATTTCTGCAGTCTCCTTCCTGGTGCAGCAATGCTGCTCTCTGTGGCATGCAGGACCTGGGCATGATGTTCCCACCCTGTTTCCCTTCCTGCTCGCCCTTGCATCCAGGCTGCTTCCAGTATAGGAAACAGCTGCTTCTGCAGGTGCTATGAAGTGGAGGTGGGCTAAGAGAGCCTGCTGCATACAGGCCTGCTGGGAGGCATCCCAGAGCATGGCACCCCTATTTCTACGAGGATGGATTGCAAGGCTTGATGACCCCAAGATTGCATCAGTGCCTTTAGCACCCATGCATGCAGGATCACTGGAAAGTCAGACTAGATGAGACCTCCAAGGTCATCTAGTCCAGGCCCCTGCTCAAAGCATCCCAGCCAAGCGTCTGTCCAAGTTAACAAGCATCATTTCCATCAGCCTATTCCAATGTGTGACCCTCCTCATCTCCAGCCTCCTTTTCCCTTGCTGCAGCTTCCTCCTAGTTGAAGAAAATCCCATCTTCATCCTCTCTATATAACCACCAGTCAGGGATTTGAAGACCATCAGTCTTCGCTGCTCCAGACTAAACAACCCTACTTCTTTCAGTCTTTCCTCATCATCAGTCTGGTTTCCTAGGATGCTATTCATTTTTGTTGCTATGTTTCTTCATATCTTTCTCAAAGTGCTGGGCCCAAAAGTGGGCACAGGACTCCAGGTGAGGCCTCACCTGGGGAGCCTCCAGATGGACACTTACCCATCTTGGGTGACTAGTCGGAGTTTGCAGTGGCCCAGGACAGCCTTGGCCAAGCAGAGCACATGGTGGTAGAGACTCTGGACGGGCACTAGTGCATGCTGCAGGGATGCATGGCACGTCCCTCCGTGTGCTGCTCCCTTCGCCGTTCCCCTTGGGGCCGCTTGCCCTCTCCGCAGGAGGATGATTCATCTTCGAGTACCCACAATTATGTGGTTCTCCTGCCCAGACTTCACAGGAAGCAGCTCAACCATCACCAGGCCCAGCTGGGAAACTCCAGATCACTCATTTGTGAGCCAGTGATGACAGCTGTCCGTCTGGCCTCCAGACTGGCGGTCAGCCTTGACCACAGTGATCCCTTCCTTTCTCGCACCATTGCAAAACATCATGAATGCAGCTGATCTCTATATTTTCTCAAGTATGACGCACTTTGGACTATAATGCGCGTCTTGTTTTAAAAGGCGGAATAAAGAAGACGAGATTTTTCCTCGTAGTAACTGAGCTGCAGCGGCTCGGGAGCTGAACCTGCTCATTGCTGCGCTCCCAGTGGATGGCTGTGTAGACGCTACTTTCGGCTCCACCTGGCAGAAATTGGCTCTTACCCCATTTCTCAGGTCTAAGGTGCACCCCAATTTCCACAGGTTGTTTTTTGACAGGCAGATGCATGTGTTGACTGGGCCCGTGGGTGTTATTGCAATAGGAATGAGCGGCTCAATACCGAAGAGCCATGCAAATTCTTCCTGTTTTCCTCCGCTAAGACTGAGGGTGAGAGCATTGCTGCACGATTTGATACCTGGCTCTGGGGTAAAGCAGCTGTTTCCCAAAGGGCTGTGGGTAGCAATATTGCAGCGGTGCACACGCACTCTGTGGGTGCTGCCTGCAAACCGTGTAATGGCAGGTGGACAAAGATATCACGCGTCCGGTTGGGTCACCCCCGTTTCTTGGGTGGGCTGAGCCCTTTAGGCAGGTGCCTCATAGGAATGGAGCCCAGGGAGTCTTACATAATGTCATCTGGTGGGAAAGCCAAGGAGTTAGCACACCCTGACACACCCCTGCGGAGCATGCTCCCTGGGAAAGGGTGGCATGAAAAGGGCCTGAATCACCGCTGAGTTGCTTCACTGCTTGCCGACGTGCTGGCTCTGAAGTCTTAGAGGTTACAAATCATTTGCCTTCTGTGCCTATCGCGAGATGGGCCCCCGAAGCATGCGATGTGGGCGGTTTGGGTCCATCTTTTGCTCTGGGAAGACCTAGCTCCTTTCCCTCACTGCATGCTTGAGGGAGGCTTGGTATCTCCTGATGTGCTGAGCACAGTCTCTCTGCACGCCGCCTGTACCCATTCCTCTGCCTCCTTCTCCAGATGGACCCTGCCCCACGTCTGTTTTGCTCTCCCGCTGTTGCAGTGAACGTTGCTGGTGTATCTGTCCATCTCCATACCATCTCCTGCATGCCAGGGTTCATCACCCCTATCTTGGGGTGAGCAGTGGGAGCAGCATCCCCGCCCTTCCCTTCTCCAGACCTGGTCTTGCAGCAATGGAGAGGAGAAGCCGGGCAGAAGGCACCTAAGGAGGGCAGGGCGAGAGGGGCTTGCAACCTCCCTGAACTGCCGGCACTTCTGCTCCGTCCCTTCCTATGAAAACCATATTGGCTCCTCCCGAGGGGAAGAGCTCAGGCCAAAACCCACAAGCACCCCAACTGGCTGCTCTTCCTAGGAGGTGGGAGAGCAGGGTTATCTTTCCCCTGAACTCATCCGTAGGGTGGAGCTCCTGCCTTCAGCAAGAGACCAGCACCAGACCTGGCACCCGAAGAAACCACAAGAACCAGGAGCACCCTGCCTATTGCCCCTCTGACATCAAAGGAGTCATATCTGGGGGCAATTGCTTCATGCACGACGCGCCAGCTAATTACAGGAGTCCTTTATTCATGTTAAACTCATTTGGGTCTGTTTTAAAGCTGCTGGACATGAAGGTGTTTCGGTTCATCGTTCCAGCTGGTGGAAGACGCAGAGCTGCTGTTTCTCAAGAGGTGTCTCAGGTCTATTAAAAACTCACGGGTGGTCTTTAAATACTGAGCAGATTGCATGGGTGGTATTTTGCAACTACCCGCCCTAAAGGTTTAAATAACGAAAGACGTGAGTCAGACCCCGAAGCACATGCGATCGGCTCCAAATTACGAGGTCGTTAAAAAAGAAAAGAAAAAAAGATAACATTGGGTTCTTTGCACTGGCCTGCTGATTTCGGAGTCTGTTCTCAGGCTTTTCTCTGCAACGCGAAGGTGAGATAATAACTACCAGATTTATTCACATAGCACCCACCAATAAGACAGGCACCTTGTTTTGGGAAAGCAGAATGAAGTTAAAAAGATAGTTTTCCTTTTAACCAAATTGTTCAGTGTTCTTGTCTAAGACCCAACTTCCCATAGCTAATGTTTGGGGAAAAGGTGAGTGGGGTTTGTGGAATAAGGTCTTTTTCTTTCATAGATTTCATAGACATTAGGGCTGGAAGGGGCCTCGGGAGATCATCGAGTCCAGCCCCCTGCCCAAAGGGCAGGAAGTCAGCTGGGGTCA
>NW_017728886.1:269234693-269253402 GCF_001723895.1 Crocodylus porosus | reverse complement strand
ACCTCGTCATCCCTTGGGGCGCTCTGGTGAACAGACGTTCCCCCAGATCCTGGTGGTCGCCCCTGAGAAACTTGTAGGTGGCCATCAGATCCCCCCTGAGCCTGCGCTTTTCCAGGCTAAAGAGTCCCGTGGCTCTCAGCCTGTCATCGTAAGATCTGTTTTCTTCATGAAAGTCTCAGCCTGCAGGAAATGACATGACTCCAGGAATAAGAAGAACCCCAGCAAATCACAGGAGCTGGTGACTGTGTTTCCCATCCCCAGTTGCATTTCCCAATATCTAGGAGAATTTATCATTCAAGGAATATTTTTAGACTTTGACAATGTGCCCAAGGGAGGGACATATTATTCTTTACAGAGGCATGATATTGGCACCCACACATACACATGTACACGCGCATGCACACCTAAGGGAATAAAAGAAATTCCATCAGTACAGAAATCAGCATCCTGCCCTGCCTCTTCCTTCCAACTCAAGATTCACGTGGACCTTATGCAAGAGGATGGAAAAGCTGAGTTGTAACCAAGTCTATGGGTGGGTTGAAAAAAACAGAGTCAAGGGGCTTCTCCGGAGAACTTGCTCCCTGCAGCAGGCAAAGGTCTATGACTGTGGTTATTTCTTTGTATCCTGGTGGAATGAAGAGTGCTCACCTGAGCCTGGGGTCCCTGGTGTGTTAGCAGTTGCTTGAATACTCAGTGGGAGTGCCTAGACATGCACTTACACTGACTTAAATTTACTGCACGGTAAGGCGCTATGCAGTAAGTGGGACTAGGCCAGTGTCTACACATGCAGGCGTTAAAGTGCATTAACACTGATTGTGGACTGACTTGGGACTAAAGGTAGTCCCAAATCAGTCCACACGCACACTGTTACTGCACAGTGAGCAGGAATAGGCTGATGTGTACACATGCAGGCATTACAGTGCATTAACACTGAGTGTAGTCCCAAGTCAGTCCACACGCACAGTGTTACTGCGCAGTAAGGCATCTACACATGCGTTACTGTGCAGTAACTATACAGGTGTAAATTTGATACCTGAACGATGCCAGTATCCAATTTATGCTTCAGTTGGCAAAATTCACCATTTTTACTGTGCAATATGGGTATGAGCATGTAGGCACATACCTGTACTGCGCAGTAATTTTGGTTGCTATGCAATAAATGTGCATGTATAGATGTGGCCAGTGAGTGGTGCTACCTGCTTGGAAGAGCTTGAAGGCTGAGGATTAGGATTAGGGTAAGGGTTAGGGTTATTCCAGGTCACTAGGAAGTTAGTGGAAGTTGTCTTCATTTATTACTGGTATTTTTAGTACCATAGCACCTAGAAGCACTTGTCTAAACTCAAGCCTTAGCAACGAGGTTGTCTTCCTTGAGGACGGCCACTATGAATCTGTAAGGCCAACTGGACACAACCATTTAGGGCTCTGTAGATCAATAGCGGCATGCTAAAATCTGGCTTGTATAGAGGGCACTGCTGTAGTCCGCTCTAGAAGGCAGTGATTCAGTGGGCCACTGGCAGTGATTTTTTCTCATGCTTGATTTTTATCTGTGTTGCAAGAAAAATCATATCTGGTTATGTCAAGCTGACCAAACTCCCAGAAGTCTTTTTGAGATGACTCAAAATTGGCAGTGATTGTGGCCTAAAGTTAATCCTAGTAAAATGCCAGGAAACAAGGCACATTTAAAACAATGGCACAATAGAACCATACAATAAAATATTAACGTGGTAATTTTTGGGAGTAATTACTTTGGGGATGGGAAAATAACAGGAAAATATTCTCAAGGTGCAAGGTTGTGCTATTGTTTTTTTAGGATCTATGAGCCAAAATATTAGATAACAAGCTCAGTATTATCAGTATTGATAATGTTGACGTCACTAATGGAAACAGCCAAAGCAGGTAACGTCAAGGTTCACGGTTTGCTGCATGCTACCTGAACCGTTTGCATGAGTTTCTGAGGGAGACATCTGCATGAATCTCTAAGGGAGGACCAAGCCTTCGGACTTGGAACAAGATTGCAACCCAGGAAGCTTTCTGGTGCATCCCGCCCCGGCCATGATGCTCCTGCTGGGACTTAAAGCTGGAGGATCTTGGCTAGAGGGTCTTGCCCCCTGACCCAGGGTCAGACTGATGCCAGATTTGGGGTCAGGAAGGAATTTTTCTCCCTGGCCAGATTGGTACAACTGGGGGGGGTGCAGATAGGGGGCTGCCCTCCTGTGTAGTGGATGCACGGCCCCCATCTGGGATCTCTTGAGTGCATATTAACAACCTTTTGCAGAAGCAAGACATTGACTGCTGTGGTTCCCGGCTCTACCAGTGGCAGGTTTGGGTGTGATAACTTGCGTTGTTTCAGAGTTGACTATGGGTTTGTCTGGGATGGTTTGGAGAGGGATGATGCTGCCTCAGACAGGGATTGGACTAGACATGAGCTCTGGAGGTCCCCTCCAGCACCACTTCTCCGTGAGTCTATGTATGGTTCGATGACTGCAGATACGTGTCTGCCCAACCAGGCCTGGATCAAGCAACTGGCCTGATCCCAGAGACGTTACCTAAGTAAAAGCTTTGACAAAGCAACTACTTGGGTGGAGGAAGGAAATGCTGTGGACACTGTGTATCTGGATTTCAGCAAGGCTTTTGACAACATCCCAAATGACTTTCCCATAAACAAATTGGAGAAATGTGGGCTGGGTAAAACTAGTACAAGGTGGATAGATAACTGGCTCAATAGCCATAAGCAAAAGGAAATTATGAACAAGTCCATGTCAGCATGGCGCGAGGTTTCAGGTGGTAGTCCCAGAGAGCTCTGTCCTGGGCCTGGAGCTGCTCAACATACTTACGAATGATTTGGCTGCTGGCATAGAAAGCTTCTTGAACAAATTCGTGGATGACACAAAACTAGGAAGGACTGTGCACACATTGGAGGATGTGAAAGCGATTCAGAAGGATCTTGACAAATTGGAAAGTTGGACGGGAGGTAACAGGATGACGTTCAATGTGGACAAATGCAAATTGCTACATCTTAGGAATAATAATAATAAAAAAATACAAAATAAGGACACCTGGCTGGATGGCAGCTCTGTGGAAAAGGACTTGGGCGTCTTGGTAATCCATAAAGTCAACATGGATCTGCAATGTGATGCAGCTGCACAAAAGGCCAATCCAGTTTTGGACATCGTCAATATAAGCACGAGGTGCAAGACTTGGGAGGTTATGGAGGGTCTTGCCCCTCCACTCAGGGCCAGACTGATCACCATATTTGTGGTCAGGAAGAAATTTTACCCCATGCTCAAATTGGTATGGACTATGGGGTTTTTTTTTTTTGCCTTTCTCTGTACCTGGGGGCATGGCCCTGTACTCAGGACCTCTGGCATGTATGTGGACAACGTAGTATAGAAGCAGGAGAGGTTCCTCTGCGTTACCTGTGGCAGGTTTGGGGGTTTGGTCTCTGTTGTACCAGGGTTGAGGGTAGTCTTACGTAGAGTTTGGAGTATGGTCGTATGGGATGGTTTGGATAGGGAGGATCCTTCTCTGTGATTCTGTGTCAAAGCACCAGGTATAAGGAACTGCTGGGAGCTTTCACTCCGCGTTGCACCCATCCTATCCCTCCGAGGGCAACACAGGCTGTGATGACAACTCCCCTCCCACGCAGATTGCACACCTCTGGAAAAATGCGGTGCCTCAGCCCCAGTAGGACCCCGCCTTTCCCATTCCTGTCTCCACAGTCACCAAAGCAAAATGCAAGGGGACGTATAAAGTCACCCAGGGGAAGGATCTGGGCTGCTGAGAACAACCTGGGACGATGAGGACTATCTTGGTGGTACTGCTGGCCGCTGCCCTGTGTATGGGGCAAGGTGAGTCATGCTTTGGGCAGAGGGAATCCAGATGTGGAAGGCAGCCTAGCCAGGGGGTAACAGCTGGAATAGCTGGGGCGGTCATAGCAATAGCAGTGGAGATACCAGAGGGAATGAAGCTGCCTGTTTGACCCCATTTTCGGTTTCTTTGAGGATCTTAGGGAAGTAGGTCTGGAAAAAATCCCTCGAGGTCATCTAGTCCAGCAACTTGCTCAAGGCAGGATTTTCCCTCATTAAACCATCCCAGCCAAGTGTCTGTCCAACTTGCTCTTGAAAACTGTCAAGGACGGGCTAGTTCTTTCAGTAGAGGATCCTGGTGTGAACAGTAGAATAAGTGTGTCTTTTTTGTTGGTTTTTTTTGGTCGAGCTGGATGCATTTCCCCAAATATTATCTCCTGGACTAGGTAACCTGGGTAAATTTCCAAGAGAAGACAGAGGGAATGTCTTGGCTATCGAGAAAGGCGCGTTCTTGACTCAGGTCGGCTGCTTCGAGTCAGCTACCTCAGGGTACAAGAGCACTGAAAGCAAGGTGATGGGGCTTTTAACTCGGATTAAGAGATCAAGTTGGAGCTAATAGGGGTACTTGAGTTTAAACTCAAGCTGCTAACCCAGATTCAGAGCCAAGATGCCTTCACTGGTGGTTTAGCCTGAGATCGAAGCGCACTTTCCTTTAGCAACGATGAGAGATGACAGGCGTGATCCAAAAGCCATTGGAAGTCAAAAGAAAGACCGTCATGGACTTCCCTGGGCTTGAACGACGGCCCCTAGAGCCTTGTCTAACATCATAAAAGCATAAATTATTGCTAATGATTGTGGAACGGCTAATTTGGTAAATAATGAGTGTGGGCAATATCTTTATCCCCCACCTGTGAAAGAAAGGGGAGGCTGATTTTTCTCCAACCATTGCAGTCCTGGACCACAGGACCATCTCGTTTCATTTGATTTTGCTAACTTGAACATGTTCCCCACCCCTTACCCAGCATCAGGGGGCAGTTTTAACCCACTGGTAGACAGGAGCAGTGGTGCGATGTGTGGGTTGTGCAGGCGAGAGGGAGTTCAGGAGTAGGACCATCACCCCCCTCTACCTTGCACCAGTCTGGCACGTGCACACTCCCCTGGCTTTGGAGGCCCTGCTCCAGCTGCACAAGAGGCCAACCCAGTGGAGAACCAGTAAGAGCCAGTAAGAAGAGCTAAATCATTACATACATTCATCCAAACCTGCTTCACTCCCTAGCTCACGCTCTCTATTGCTTCACCTGTGAATGGGAATCCAGCAACTGGAAATGTCTGAAAGTGACAAAGTGCGCGGATGAGGACGCCTTCTGTGTGACGAGCATCGCCGCTATAGACGTCGGTATGTGTCGGGGTCCCCGGTGTGGGGTTTAGGGGGTTTTATAAGGGTCAGGGGAAGTGGCAGGTGCAGAGAACAGCCTGTCGGGAAGGCGGAGAGGATCTGGAGCAGCTGACGAGACCCCAAGCTTGGCAAGGCTTGAAATTCAGAGGCAGGTCCCAAGGGCTTACGACTGTCCCCCAGAGGAGCCTGGAGATGAGCTCTCCATCCAGGGGTGACCTCTGTCACCTGAGCAGAATCAAGATAGCGCTCAGAAAATCAATCCTGGGTTACACTGAATACCTGCCACATGAGTCTGTGGTCCCAGCAGGGCCCAGCATCAGCAATGCCTCGCAGGGGGCTACTGATATTTGTGCCATGGGCCAATATCTCCAAAGTCTCTATCCCATTGCAGAACCTGCTGGTACCAATGGAGGTTCCCCTTGAGCATTCAGGACCTCAGGGCAAGGGGAAACACCCCTAAATAACCATTCTTTCTTCTCTTTCCCACGGTTAAGTTGGCTGGAAACTGGGGAAGAAGATCAACAAGAAATGCTCCCCTCACTGCCCAGACTCCAACGTGAACGTGGCCATAGCCTCTTACTCCACTTCTTGCTGCAAGTCTTCCCTCTGCAACCTCTTTGCCATCCCGGCATCGAAATCACCTCCGCAGTGAGGCAGGAGGTGGGCTGGGCTCAGAGACGGACGGCGTCACGGCCGGAAAAGGGCAGGGGTAACCCTCAAGGACCTACTCTGATTTCCCCAGGAAGAGCTGGACGTCCTCCATGCCCCGGGATTAAGGGTGCATTGTGTCACTCTGCTTTTGCTTCAGGGCCTCTGAAGACACAGCTCCTCTCTTCTTTTCATACTTGGGTGCGGTCATCAGGTGCATCCCCGGGTGGATGCAATGTCTTGCCTCTCCTGAAAGCTCCTGCCCCTTGCAGCCCTGCAAAGCAAGAGGACATCCTTTTGCTGGTGTTATGCGGAGCATGGCTCCATCCTGCACCCTCTCATGGGAGTCCTTATGGACTATTGCAATATTAGGGAGGATGCTCACCAGGAGATATTGAAACATCTCTTCCCAGTGTCACGCTCGAAAGGAAGCTGCCCTTCAGGAGGATAAGGAGATGCTGAGGATGTCCTCACAACCTTGTGTGCTGCAGCCAGGGGGTCTCTTGAACCACTGCTGACTGGGCTGCTGCAAAGGCATGGATAAGACTTGGGGAGCCAGGGGGTGAACGTGCAAGGCGCCCATCGTAATACTAGCGGTGCATACCCACCCACAAAACGCCAGAGACTTTTGGTTAACATAAAGAGCTTTCCTAAACGTAGACCCGAGAAAGGGCATGTTGTGCTGGAAAGCTTATCTACCATCTCTCCCAGCTATACAGGTGGTCCAATAAAAGATATCACCCCAAAAAACTTTCCTGCTTTACTCAACTTTTAACTTAAGACAGTGTGGTCTTGTGTCTGGCCTTGCCTCTGGGGCTTCAGTCCATCCCACGGGTGGGTGAGTCTCTATGTACAGCACACGCTGGGCGTCTTTGTTCCTCTCCCAAAGTGTCTGCTGCTATGCCTCCCGTGGCAGGGGTTGTGTTGTGGGTTCGGGTCCCTGAGGCAGGAGACACTTTTACAAAGAGGTTTCTTTATTCCTGCTAACAGCACACGTGTGCAAGCACACACATGCATATGCATGCACATGCACACACACACCCATCAGACACTCTCAGCTCTTTCCAATTCCACCTAGGTCCTAAAGACGCACAGTCCTCACATCTCCCCTTTCCAAGGAAAAGTGCTTTCTGTCCCGGGGGTCGCTGGGGTGGAGACTGTTCTGACGTGGGTTTCTATATCCAGTGGGTTCCTGAGATTGAGAGTGATATAGAGAGAGAGCAAAATTCATAGATAAAACCACAGGGTTCTCCCTGGCCCTTTGTAATCCTTTGCTGAGGAAGGCCAGATCCAGCCTAGACTGCCAGGGAAGCTCGCTTCTTTATGCCAGACTCCTATTCCCTCTCAGCAAACCTCATGCTTAGCTTTATCTGTAAGGAAGTATCTTAAGATCATGGTGCTTCTCAATGCCTTTCTGTATCAAATCATAGAAAATGAGGGTTGAAGGGAGCTCAGGACGTCACATCTAGTCCAACCCCCTGCTCCAAGCAGGACCAGCCCCAGCTACATCATCCCAAGCCAAGGCCTTGTCTGGCTGCATCTTAAAAACCTCCAAGGATGGAGACTCCACAATTTGAGCACATTACCCCTTGTTCTGTCATCTGCCACCACTGGGAATCATCCAGCTCCATCCCAACTTTTGCTCGGTGGACCAGGCAGCTTCACACTTTCAATGCAATTTCTGAGAGGTAAAATATCTCAGGGCATGTCTACACGTGCATTTACATGCTTTAGTTAATGTGCATTAAATTTAGTATGTCCATTGTGGGGTACAGTAAAATCCCTGTTATCCAGCATGAGTGGGGAATGGGGGGGTATGGGTAATTTAAAAATACCAGTTACCTAAGGCACAGGGTTTCCAACTGGATGTAGAGTAGGGGGCGGGGGAGGAAGGACTGGGGTGACCACAGGTGGTGGCGGCCGTACGGCGGGTGGTGGCGGGAGCTGCTGCCCAGGGGCATGGGGCTCTGGACTCTGACCCTGGGCAGGGCAGGAAGGGCCACGGGAATTGCTCCTGGGGAAGGCAGTTCCCAGCTGCACCCCAGTGGCTCCAGCCTTGCCCTGGGCCCTGGAAGCTGTGAGCCCCACTGGTGGGGAGCAGGTGGGAAAGCCTGGTCCTGCTCCCTGCAGCAAGCACTGCCCCAAATGCTTCACACAGGCCTGTGGGGCTGGAGCCACTGTCTGGGGGCGCGAGGCTCCTGGCTCTGACCCCAGGCGGCTCAGGAGGTGCCAGAGGCAGGGTGGGAGGTGCTGGTGCCAGGGTCGGGTCCTCCCACCCTGTGTCCAGCTTTGCACCACCCCCACCGCCCAAATGCCAGGGCAGCCCAGCCACAGGCTGCTGCAGCAGGGGGGAGGGTTGCGCATGCATCCAGGGAAGAAAGCGCCATAGCAGGTAGGAAAGTGGTGGGGCGCAGTGCCACGTGCATCCTGCCACTGAAATTCCAGTTAATAGAGTATTCTGGTTAGTAAAATCCTGGATACCAGGGATTTTACTGTACTGGGTAAATGTGCATTAGCCTGACTTAATGTGCATTAGCTAAACGGCACAGATTTTAGGTGACGCTTAATTTGCATTAGCCTATTTCAATGTGCATTAACTAAATAGCACTTATACACATGCAGAGAGGCTGCTCTGGCATGCTGTAATTGGAGCATGTCGGAGCAGACGTGATTATTCAAGTCTGTGGGAAAGTGGTAATTACTGCACTCCAGCAAACTCCAGTGTCACATGTATCAGTGTCCCTGCTCTGAAAAATGCTGGTGGGGGAGCTTTAAATAAAGCTCGTTTGACAAGCTTTAGTTAAAATGCCTCTGCTGCCATTTTTCACTGTAGGGACGCTGAAACATGTGACACTCCGGACGCTTTAATTAGAGTGGCTCTCGAAGTGGCTCTAATTAAAGTGTCCCCCCCCCCCGACAACATGTATAAACACCCATGGTTTTTCGTGATGCTTTAATACATATTATAATAGGTTAATGTACATTAAAACTCACTTGTAGACATGCCCTTAGAGGACAGCCCTGCTTTCCCTGAGCACAGCGCTGCCGCGGCTCCCTGCCTCTTCGACCTGCACTGCTCATTTCCCTCTGTTGCTTATCACCTTGACCCTGACTGATGTTTCCTAAGCTGCATGTTTCTAGATAGGCAGCCAGAGAAAATGTTTCCAATTAGCACTTTATGACTCAGAAAAAAAAAGAAAGAAAACAAAAATGTGGCTTCAGCTTGAAAAAGACTATTTGCAAATTCAAATTGAATCAAGGACTCATTTCAGGGGAAAAAAAAGGGGGTGGGAGGGCAGGATTTTTGGGAAATGTCAGGATCATCTCAGCATTTTCCCAGAAGAAACATTTTGTTTTTAACTTCAACATTTCCATCTTGCAAATGACAATTTTGGAGCGAGGCTGGAACCAATTAGAATTTGATTTAATGCTAAAAAGTTTTAAAATGGGGGTGGGGAGACAGAAAATGAAGCAGGTGCTGGTTAAACTTTTTTTCAAGACTCAAATGACATTTTTGGGAAGGGTTTTGCCTTCATTGGGGCTTCACTGAAAATGCTATTTTTTACAATAGACTGTGGTTGCCCCTCCCCTAAAATATAGGAGTTCTTCCCTCATTTCTCTGCAGCTCCCTTCAAAGGATCTCAGGGCACCCCCGGGTACCCCAGCACCCTGGTTGAGAGCCACTGACTTAGCAATTCCCATCTCGTCTCTCCACCGCCTCCTGAGAAAACCCGCCGTCTGACCTCCAGCCTGCACCCCGTGCTGGCTTCTCCCAGCAGGGGAGCATGTTATTTTTCTTCTTGAACAAGCCCATCCAGTCCTCGTGCACGGGGGGACCTTGTTCAAAAAATTGTCCCCTTGCCTGTAAATCCCCCTGGACTGGGTCGAGCGGCAGTGTGCTGGGCAGGCACTAGATGTCTCGTTGGCCCAGGAGAGGAGGTCCCTGGTAAGCAAGAGAAACAACAAAGGGACCAGAGTTGTGTGCAATCCTGTTTCTTTGGACTTTGGGTTATAGCTGGTTTCTTTGCCTTCTCCCAAAGACAGGTTTTGCATCTGTAGTACAGAAATCTTCAGAGATTTGCTCCCTCTGTCATCAGCCTGCGCCCCACTCTGCTGTTTTCCCTTCCCTTGCTCTGTCCTTTCTCTCAGCTGTGCTGTTCTTGGCCTGAGAAACTTTTTCTCTGCAGCTCCTGCCATGCAGAACAACATTGCTTTATGTGCTCCTTAAAACACACACTCTTCTAAGCAGGTATTTGTCTCACCTGAGATGGGTAAGGCCTCCTGCTTTAATTTGCTCACCACCCAGTGTTTGCACATTGAATGCATGACTGCGCTACCATTTGGGGTGGATATTAGGACTGGTCTCAAATCCAAATCTGCTGTTTATACTGGAAAGCTTGATCCCTAGCATAAGCTTGATTTCTAGCAACAGTCCACCCTGGCCCTGGATGCCCTGTTGAACCACAATGCCTGCGTTTGAGCTGCCAGCAGTCCTTCTACAACATCTTGTTCCTGCTTTTAGGCCCTTCTGGATGTGACTTTCTGTCCCTACTCCCGCAAGCAAAAATAAGCACAGAGGGAGAGACAAGGCTGATAGTCAGAGAGAGGCCACTCAGGGTGAGGATGCCCCTTAGGTGCCTCCTAAATATCAGTACAGACATGGCCACTTGCATCCTAGTGCTGCTCATCTCTGTGCACAGTACTATGGGCTCTCACCTGTATGACAGATAGTAAACGATGCTGCATTGCACTGAGCGGCACCTATCCCAGAGCAGATGGGGCTGAGCTATCAGTTGTGCCCAGCTCTGCACTGTGGTATGGGCACACCGAGTCTGCTTCATCGCTGCAGAGTGGTTTCTTTTATTCCATCATCAGCATCACATACAGCAACTGTTTTAATTGGATGTAAAAATGCCAGCTCCACGACCAGGCTGTAACTAGCCAGCCTAGGGAGAGCACAGCGGATGCAAAACCAGCATAGGGACCACTTCCACTAGCTGCCTCTCGCCTGCACAGGGGATGTGCTGGGTCAAGAAAAGGCAGCTGGAGCTCCTCACCCTCAGACAGGCCATAGCAAGCCATAAATCAGAGCGGTCTCTAGGCTGCTCTACTTCACACAAGGGGCCACAGCTGAACTCATGACATCAAAGAACCGTAACCAGCCTCAGGACATCCACGCGTGCTGTCTGCGCCGAGTGGCGATGGCCATAGAGAAGCCCATAAGGTCTGTGTTTCAACTGGCATGGAAGAGGACCCAGGCCTAGGTCCCAGGAGAGCTGGGCTGAATCTGACTCTGCTCTCGGGCACGTCTCGGTTGCCGGTTCCCCGTCCATGATGCATTTCAGTGGGGCTGGGGAGTCGCATATGCCTCTTGCTGGGTTTCTGCATGTGGGTGCATTCATTTTGAGGTATGCAGGGTGTTTGGCTACTTCCAACGGGTGAAAAGCTACTATCCACAGGATGGAAGAAGAGATTGTGAGATATTATTAAAACCGTAGTTTGCATTTTGCTTTCCGCTCACAGGCACGCCCTAATGCAGAGGGATTTGCACATGGGAGGGGTGGATTTTACTCTTGGGGTGTAAATCAAAGCCCTGTGGCTTCCACTGCAGCTGTTCTTGAGTGAGAGCTGGCCTCTGGGAACCAGCAGCAAGGGGATTACCAGGATAGGGAAGAGGCTGTTGGTTTGGGAATTACCCTAGCGCCTTGCTGATGCCGCACCTGGCAGGAAGAGCAGTCTTCTGGTTGACTGCAGCCGGTTCGAACTGCAGGCCGCAGTATAAATCACAGAGGTCGTGACTGTCATGTGAGGAACAAACACATTGCACTGCTTCCCCCTGCCCGCTACCTCTTTCCAATGCAAGCTGGCAGGGAGGTGCCCCAGAGCCTCCCCCTGCTCCCGTCGGGGGGAGGCCAGGCTGCGGACTTGTGGTCATCTTGCTGAGGCTGGAGGCAGAAACTCCTTCTACTTTAGCCTCTGTTTCGGAAGTGGGGGTTGCCCAGACGTTTTCCTGGCTTTCCAGGGGAACAGCAACTGCTCGGCATCGCTGAAGATCAGGCACAGCAACGAGGGGAGATCCATAGCCCGTAGCTGGGGTGGTTACTTTGGGCTTGTGCTGGCTAAGCCTAGCGTGGAGTTTGAATGTGAGCATCCCCTGAGCGTGTATCTTGGCAATGGCTCATCTCGGGTTTTTGAGCAGAGGTGCAAGGTACTGCACAGGCCACAGCCCATTTGGGAGTCTGTGTAGGCACAGGACAGACCTTGCGTGGGCCAACAGAGTGTCCACAAACAGCGGGACCCGGCCTGGGCAAGACTGCAGAGAGACTGCAAGTGTGTGTGTGTGTGTGTGTGCGTGCGCGTGCCTGTATACATACATGTTTGCACACACATCCACACCCACACATACACACACACACACATTTTAAAGGCTTCACATATATATGTGCATACACATACACACATATGTACACATACACACATGCATACATACATACATATATACACACACATGCATACATGCATCTTAAAGGCTTTACATATATATGTACATACACATACACACATATACATACATATGTATATACACACACATTTATATATACATTTTAAAGCTTCACATATACACACACACACACACACACACACACACACACACACACACATATACATATGTATGGAGACATGCAGCATCCAATGAAATGAGCTGCAACTCAGAAAAGCTTGTGACACACTCACACTCAGGTTAGTCTCCAGGGTGCAAATCTACCTTGCCTTCTACAACTGCAAACCAGAACAGCTGGGTCAGGGACAGACTGGGTCTGACTGATCTCAGGAAAGAGGACGAGGCGAGGTGACCTGGCAGCGATCAATCAAGCCGATTGCCATTGTGGCAGCAACCTGCTGGAGCATGACTCGAAGGCTGAACAGCCCTCCCTGCTTTTAGTATTCAGGAATGGGAGACGGGGACACAGGTGGGAGGAAGCAGTGAAGCACCGTAGATCTGGCTCGGAAACAGCTTTTCTTTCCCTTTGGGGAATTTTCAACATTGAAAAGAAAATCCTTTCCGAATCCACAGGAAACCTTGAAATCACCATCCCAGCTACAACTTGATTTTCCCCCCGTTTCAAGCTTTCTCTGAGGCTGATCACAATATTCGGCTTCATCCCAGCCCACAGGTTGCCTTTCAATTTCAGCTTTGTAGAAAGATCGGTTTTGCATGAAAACACGCCAAAATGACAACCTTTTGAAACCGAGTCACGGCCGTTCTGCTTCAAAATGATCACGAAGGAATCGTCCGACTCATTTCAGAAGCTTCATTTGGCTTTTTGGTTTTTTTTGGCTCAGAATAAAGTGTAGCTGGAGGTGACGTGTTCCCAGGGCGGTTTCTGTTCTGACTTGGGGCTTTATTGCAATGAAAACACTGGGCCGTTCCTGAGCAGATGACTCTACCCGAACCAAGCAGCCCCAACTGGAGGGCACCCGTGCTAGAAACCAGACAGTAGTTACACTAGTTCAGTGCATCTCAACCTCCATAGGATCCAGGCACTCCTGGGAAAACTCCAGCTCTTTCTTTTCATTTGCCTTTTCAAGACAGAAAAACAGCAGAGCAATTTTTCCATTGCAAAGAACTTGGGAAGATGGCCACACATCGCGCTGTTTTTTTAACGCCATATACTGTTTGAAATCTCTGGGTTTATCATGTGAATCGTGGGTGTACCCTTAATGCTGCTAGCATTGTGTGGCATCCTTGAAAGGATCTCAAGGCACCCCAGGGTGCTGCAGTGCCTTGGTTAAGGATCATTGCATTAATGGACAAAACGGGTCAGTTTGCAGAAAGCATCCAGAGCTGATGCGTGCAGGGAAATGGCTTCCAAAATTAGGGAGAGGCACAAGCTTTCCCATGCAAGCTTGAAGTCAGCAGAGCACCGCAGGAAGCCCCAAAGGGGCTGTTAGATTCATTTGTGCTTCTGATGAAGAACAAGCACCTTCCCCTCCCTGAAAACACCTTCCTGATGGACAACTATTCACGATACTGCACTAGCCAGGAAGTGTGGGCATAAAGAAAGTATCTACACATGCATTAACGTGCCTTAGCTAATGCAAATTAAATTTACTACCTCCACTGTGAGGTACTAGGAAGACAAATGTTCATTAGCTTGTCAATGCAAATGAACTAAAGAGCACAGTTTTGAAGTGATGTTGAAAGTGCATTAGCCTATTTTAATGCACATTAACTGAATAGCACATTAACTAAATAGCTTTAACGTGCATTAAAATAGGCTAATGCGCATTAAAGTGCATGTGTAGAAGGGCCAGGAGAGACCACAGCTGGCTGAGTGGATTAGGAGAAGACATTACCCAAAGCCCAGTGGGCCTATCAATCTCCTGCTGCCGTTTGGCGCTGTTGTGCAGCAAAGGCAAGGCTGACTTTGGGTTGAACGGGCTGACGATATGCCAAGCATCCTGGAAGATCTTACAGCCTCCATGGGGGAATTCTGGCCATGGGCCAGGCCCTGCAAAGAAGGTACAGCAGAGTGTGCAGCGAGCCCGTGCAGCAGCCGGCAGACCTCCAGATCCCACACCTACCCCCAGCTTGTAGAAGCAAACTGCAATGTCCAAACCTTGGCTCAGCAAGAGGTGGGCAGGGACTCAAGGAGGTCATATCTAGGCCAACCCCCTGCTCAAGACAGGAGCATCCCTATGTAAACCATCCTGATTTGGTGTAGATCTACCGTGGGAAGCAACGGCTGCAAACCATCAAGCTCTGCTGATCCAGCCCACACCTGGCTCCAGAGTCCAGGCAGGGTCTGTATGTGGCTGCACTTATAAACATCCTGGGGTCCCACTCACTACACTCTCCTTCCTTCAACTCCCCCCTTATAATACACTTTCCCTCCTGGCACTGGGGCAAGGGCTGTGCTTTACAATCATGCAGATATATGAGGGTTGAAAGACATGGAAAGGTGTCTACTAAGTTATCACTTGTTTGCTTTGTTGGAGTTTCTATGAGCACAGTTATGGATGAAAACATTGCAGTGCTAGATCCTGGCCAAACCCAACAGAAAGAAAGTCTCTGTTGTCAAGAGCTGGCAACCACAGGAGACCACAGGTGGAAAGGGGAGTAGAAGAAGCTATGGTGGTCAACATATGGGTAACCTGGTTGTTATCAAGAGTATGCGAAGCCTCCAAGCAATGTGGGTGTTCAGGAGGGATCAGTGGAGGGTGGAGAGTTACAGGGAGCAGCTCCCAGATGCAAGCAGCAGCCAGGGAGGAAAGTGCAAGCTGGGGGTTAGAAAATGAAGAGGTGGATGGGGGTGGCTGTGGGAAGAGCAGGTTAGACAGACACTTGGCTGGGCTGGGTTAGTCAGGAATAATCATGTCCTGAGCAGGGGGGTGGACTAGATGGCCTCCTGAGGTCCCTTCCAACCCTATTCTCCAATGAACATTGAGACTGGTGGGTTTTGAGAGGTGATGAGAAGGACTGGGATAGGATACACGTTGAACCCTTGATCCACTGTGGTTGAGAGAGGCCCCTGGGGATGCTCTCTTGAACAGAAGAGTTTTGAGGCTGTGCTAGCTGGTGCTGGAAGATCTGTTTGCAAGGGTTTCAATCGCCAGGGTGATTACAACAGGAAAACCCCAACATGGAAAATGCAATCCCCGAGCAGGCAGATGTCACTTAACTGAGGTTTTCCAGCTGGCCAGCACTGTGCTCAGTGGCTCTTAGCATGACTCTGCACAAATCTGGGGGAGCATGTGCCCCCCCATGCCATCTCCAGTGGTGCACACTGTGGTGGGGAGCTGCCCCCATGTCCCGCACCTCCTGGACCAGCAACCTGTGGCTTTGTCCCACTCCATGCCCTGGCCCCATGCAACGACCAGGCTGGGCAACACCCTCAGCCTCGGGGGGCCTCTGTGCCCTGCCCCACTCCCTCCCTCACCTTGGGGGGCCTTGATCTGCACCGCTTCCCCTGCACAGACTTACCTGCAGGGAGCTGCTCTCCATACTGCCCGCTGTATTCCCAGCCATGTGCATATGTGTGGGCACGCATATGCATGTGGCACCCCTTGTGCTCCACTCCTGACATCCCCAAGCAGCCCCTTGCAGGCTGCAGCACTGCTCATCTGTATGGGGAAACCCACCATTACCTGTTCCTTGCATGTCACTGCGAAGCTGGGATAGATATTGTCCTGGAGTCGTGCAGCTGGGACTGCTGGACCAGGACTTGATGTTCCCATTCCAGGACCTTCCTGCCCAATTAGGGATGGGTGGTCACCCTCGGGGCTGTCAGGAGTGCAGCAGACTGAGGCCTATGAGTTAACCCTCTTGTGCTGCCCCAATGTGGACCCAAACTGGGAAGGTATAAGCAACTGGAGCAGCAGTGGAAGGTCACAACATTAGAAATGGAACGGAAAGAAAGGACTTACTCGAGAAATTATTGTGCCAAGTGTCTTCTTTATACCAAGGAAAGGGAGAACTTTTCCCTTGGGCTTAATCCTAGGAAAGGATGGATAACCTCGTGGCTGCTCTAACCATTGACGAGGGGGCTCCCTCCTTCTCCACCTCCTGATAATCAACTAATAAAACCCGTCTGCAAATACCCTATGACAGATCTATCTGCACCACACAAACAACCATGCCGAGTGATGGGGCACCACGGTCCGGCTGCCTTAGAGCTGAAATTAATTTCAGGGCCTCCCATTGCTTAGACACACTCCCTGCAATGGCCATGCAGTTGTGAAGGATCCCCTTTTACTTCAAGCCTTCACAGACCGACTGCCATTGGGGCCTAGTTGAAGACACAGTCATCTGCAACATGGATCAACCCTGCTTCAGTCTTGTTGGGCTTCAGAAAGGGTCAAACCTTGACCTGGACCCAGGCCTAAATATTTCTGAAGTCAGGTGTAGACCAGGAGGCTATAAATCATCATTGATGAGTTCAGAGACATGAGCAGAGAAGCTGTAGCTTTCATTCAGTTGCTGGCACTGGGTCAGCAAATTTGCAGGGCTATATTTCAACCCCAGCTCCATTCCTTGCATTGTTGGCTTCAAGCTGTAACATTCAGCATATAGCATAAATAGGCTATATTCATTCAGCTCATTGCTGCAAGCTTCAGATTCTGGGAAACAAAATGCACACCCATGAGCAATAGCAGAAAGCAAATAAAAAGATTGCAGGTCCTTTTGTCCTGGGTGGGCTCCTTTAAAGACCAGCTGGGGATACCCGAAATAAAGCCTTGCTTTTCCTGGGCACCTTCTTATGGCCGGTCCCAGACAATAACCACTGTGCAATGCCAAATCCCATTAGTTCCATCTTCCTTAATGCCTCCTGCTTGCTGAAAACACCCATCTGGGATTGTTTGACAAGGCTGGGCTATTTCCAACCCAGCACCACCTTAATGCCCAGGGGCCTTGCACATTAGCTATTAGCAGAGTTCTTTGTAACCAAACCAAGCTAACATCCACCTGTTACGTGCATCTGTTTTGTCCCCACCCTATCCTCCAGAGCTCTTTGCTCATGCTGTTGCTCAGCTCTCAACATATCTATTATACTAGGTGTGACAAGTTTCTGGATGTCAACAGAGCTGCTCCAAGGGACCATGAGAGCCTCCCTCTCCCACCTGAAACAAGGTTTTCAACAGTGGATCCAGATGTTTATGTAAGGCAGGGGCGGGAAACACCCAACCCCTGTTAGGAAAAATATCCGTTTCCCCACGCAAGCATCGAGTTTAGTTTTTCCAGTCTTAGCATGGCACATGGAAATACAGCTAAGTAGAGGGCAATCATTAGGCCAGCTTCTGCTCAAAAATTAGGGCAAACATTGCAATGGTGAAGACAGAAGAGGTTTGGGATAAAACTCCCTGTAGCCTATTGAAAAGTTAAATCAGCCTTGCCAGGATAAATCTAACTCTTCCCCTTCACTCAACATTTCACCTACCCTGTCTCTTCTCTGAGAAAATTTTCCATGTATCCAAACCCAGCATTCAAACGACAGAAACCAGGCATCCAAAAAATGTCATGAGACAGACTTCAGAAAGCATGAGATTTCAAAATACGAGAGGTTAAATGTTTCCTTTGTACTCTGTTTAAGACTTCAAGGTCACTTTTTCCAGCTTTTCTTTGATACCTTAATGCTAGAAAATTCATGTGTTTTTTTTAAAGCAAAAATTGTCCCATCATCACAGCTGTGTTACACAGCAATGTTAACATCACTGCCAATTGGTAGTAATATATGGAGAAAGACAAGGCAAAAATGCAACACTGGATATGATATGGCTTGGGGTCCAGAAGTTGTCATTCCTTCGTGAAAATAAAGATAAGATCCCAGAAGAACAGGGTGGGCAGGGACCACAGGGATCACATCTAGTCCAACCCCTGCTCAAGACAGGAGCATCCCTTTGGAAACCATCCTGATTCGGTGTCGATCTCCCCTGGGAAGCAAGGGCTGCAAACAGAAGCGGTATCACAAGCTACTTGGATGCATGACATGTATTCCCAGATACTATGGAGGACAACACCTTCTCCAAAAGACCAGGAGGGAAGAAAATAAGGGAGACAGAATGGGATGTTTTGCCCCAAAAACTCACCGACAGGCACCAGTGATGGCAGGGCAGGAGGGCTGAATCCCAGGATGTGCTATCACCAGAACCAAAGGCCTTGTTGCCGCCTAATGATACTAGTGCTGATCTATCAGGGGGGACTCAGCGATCTGGACAAGATTGTGGAGCAATTCAGGGGCTACTTGAACACTGTTGGTCTCTACATTGCTCGTGTGTATTTGGATACGGCGTTCACTTCGTGTTGACGGGTGTCACGGAGTGGGGCCTAGGAGCGGCCGTGAAGCTGCCTAGCGCTCCC
>NW_017728886.1:269191303-269220962 GCF_001723895.1 Crocodylus porosus | reverse complement strand
TTTTTTTTTTTTTTTTAATTGGCCCAGTGTCTGCCCAGACATGAATGCTGCTTTAATATAGCTTAAGGCTGGGATTCAATCCAGCTTTGTTTAAATTGTGGCAAACCCATGCGTGAGCTCACATTTTGGGGCAAACAATGGCTTATTTATTTCCATTTAGATCAAAGTGCCTCGGAGCAGGTTTAGGGGAACCTGAAATAAACCGCTTGATGTTCCAATCCCTGCACAGCCTTTTGGCTGATTTTAGCTGGGAGGCTTAAAAACCAATTAAGAGCGGGCTAGCTTGCTCGTGTCCATGAGCTGCTACGTCTCATGTGAATAGCTCCTTTTGAACTACTTCGCTCAGAAGCTGGCATCACTTGTGTTGGCTGCACAGATGACTGCCCATTTCTCAGAGTCGCACAGTTGTGCACTCTCCAGCCTTGGAGGATTTTAAGACAAAGTCTTGATTTCTCAACATCATACAGTTGTGGACTCCCCATCCTTCAAGGTGTTTTAAGACCCAGGTAGACAAAGCTGTGGCTGGGATGATGTGGGGTGGAGACAGGTGCAGGGCCACGATGACGATCGGCTGATGGTCACGTGCAGCAAGACACTGAGAAGCCAAGGCAGATCGCTGCTTAATCCTTGTCGGGCTGTAGTCATTTTGAAGCTTCCCACAAGAAGCCAGGAGTGTTCTCCCCACTTTACAGATGGAGGGACTGAGGCTCATGGTGGGGAAATGACTTGTCGAAGAGGATCCAGTGGCAGAGATGGAAGTCCTGGGGCCCTGGAGTCTGGTGCTCTCCATGAGGCTGTGCAGCCTCCCTACTTTGGAAAAAAAAGGGTCTTTTTCTGCCACAAATTTCTCAGACATGCGGGCTTGGCTTTGTTCAGAATTTATTGTCAATTTTCCCAGCCCAACATTTTGTATCCTTTTGATGATTCCCCTCAATTGGTTAACATTTCTGGTGCCTTTCTTCTTTAAGAAGGGTTCCTTTGGGGCCATTTCTTCCTGGAAGGGTCCAAATGGTATTGCACGTGCCTTTTGCAGGTTACTCCTTACGTTGCTATGTCTGCAATGAAGAGCCCTCTAACTGGAACTGTATGGCCTCAAAGGCGTGCGCACAGCATGAAAAATACTGCATGACCACCTTTGTCTCTGGAGGACTCGGTAAGTATGAGCAATATCTCCACCAGGTTTTGTTCCCTGTGGGCGCGTCTACACATGCGCTTCAATGTGCATTCACCTATTTTAATGTGCACTAGAGTTACAAAAAAATGCTCTTTCGCTAATGCGTATTAAAATAGGCTAATGTGCCTATGGAGGTACTAGACTTAATGCACATTACCTAAAGCACTGTAATCGAATGTGTAGATGAAACCTGTGCTGCCTAAGCTATGGGTATGATTTATGTGGGAAGCAGGAGGTCTCCCCGACATGTCCCTTGCTTGGGCGTGACATAGCAGGTGAAGAAAGAATGGGTTAACAATGGAGGCAAAAACTATGATTATACATTAATACCATCCCTATCAGGGTCTCTTTGCCAACCATACCATAGTTTTCTTAGGCAGTTTTGGGGGGTCTGGTGGGGGATGTGAAATGATGATTCTCCCTCTTGCTTTTCTCTGCCAACAAAGGTAATGAAAAAAGTTTCCACATCACCAAGAAATGTGCTGCAGATTGCTCCCAAACCAATGTGAACCTCGGCGTCACAGCCATTTCAACCAACTGCTGTGCTACGTGGCTGTGCAACGTCAGTGGAGCTAGCAGCGTGAAAACCAGCTTTGCGGTGATGGCATTTGGGGTCTTGGCCAGCTTCCTCTGTGTCCTTCGAGTTGGGCTGTGATGGAGCGTGGCAAGAAAAAGGATTTGGCTTCATCTAGAACTTGCATGGGCTTTTCCCCGGGGGACACCAAGACGCTGTCGGGTGCAAAAGTTTCCATCGAGATCAGCAGGGCCCCAGTTCCTCCAGGCAGCGTTGCAGATCCCAGGCTGTTTCTCATTCACTCTATGTACTGCGGTCTTCTCTGCTAGAGGCAGGATTTGTGAGGTGTGGGTCACCGTGTTGCCCTTCCTTGGTGGGGAGGATAAGTACCTGAAAGAGTAGCTTGTGCTGTGGTGTGGGATTGGGGGACTGGGGAAGTAGCTAAGAGGTCTCCACGTCTCCATTGCATGCATGTGCTGGGGACCTGGGATGTTCAGAGAGTCGTGCTGCCCTAAACCAGCTCAGAGGAAAGGCACAGCCTTGTCGAAAGCACTGTCATTGCAATCATTTGGTCCTGCCTCTGCCACAAGCCCTTTCTAATTCCCCATCTCCTCTCAATCTCTTCCTACAACATGCCCACCGCCATCTCAAGAGCCACCTTCCCTGCACCTCCTGTGCCTGAAACATGCCTCGAACCTTGGCCGTGGTGGACATCCGTCACCGCTGCTCCAGTCGGCACGCCAGCACGTACCTCCCACCCCCAGTGTTTGTGCCTGAAAGCTTGCGTCTGACTTCTGCCGTGTGACTTGTGTGTGATTTCTCTCTGGAGAAGCTTTTCCTAATAAAATTTGTCTGAATGGGGCTGTCTTACTTTTGTGTTGCGCAGAAGTCAGACACATCAGCTTTGGGCTTTGCTGGAGAAAGCAGCCCGGCCAGGTTGGGAACATCCAAGACAGTGGTTTGGGTCTGCGCCTTTTGCCCTGTAATAAGGTGCTCATCCATCCCTCACCTAAAGCATAGGCCAGGGGCTTTCCCGAAGCAGGCTTTGCTTTCAGAAACAGATCTGTTTTTGCATTTGCGAAACATCAACCGGCTCTCAGGGCGAGGCGGTGGGAAGCAGGAGGTCTCTCCAACCTGTTCACCCAAGGACTGAATACACTCAGATGAATCCTCCATCGGTCCTCTTATCCTGTTTGAAGTTGTCTTCCTCCATGAACGATAGGATGCCCCGTAACCCTCAGGTTTGCTTCCACTCTGTGTTGGCCATCACCATTTCCACCCTGTCCACACAAATGCATTTGTTTTGACAGCACGCTTGACTCACACCAGGCCAGGGTGTGAGTGACTGACTTGCGCTATGCGGTGGTTGGACCTGCCTGTTTTGTCCTATACGTTTCCTCGGTGGCAACAGGAGCAGAGATCTGCTTGTTTTATTTGTGCAGGCACAAGGGGTTTCCCTTGGGATACCCTATCACACACCAGGGGGGATGGCGGGGTTTGCACTGATGGGTCATTGGGTACCTATAGCCCTCACCATGCCCAGTGCCTCAGATAGTCATATGGTTTGTGAGAGGTGTGGGAATATGTTGATTTTTGCATGTGTGACTCTTAAGTTATTCTTCTGTTGAATGTGCTAATGCTAATGATGGTAGAGTTTTATTTTATGTTCACAATATAGTCCATGCCTGCCAGCCTGGGAGCACTCTTTCCCATACTTAGAATCACCGAATCCTAGAAAATGAGGGTTGAAGGGACCTTGGGAGCTCCCGTCTTGTCCAACCCCCTGCTCAAAGCAGGACCAGCCCCAACTACATCAGCCCAGGCAAGGTTTTGCCTAGCCATGTCTTAAAATCTCCAAGGATGGGGACTCCACCCTGTCTGTGGGAACCTGTGACTGTCACTTATGTGTGAATAACTTGGATGGACTTCATAGTTCGACTCTTCTTTTGGTGCAAGTCCTCCCCTCTCCAAGTTCGAGTCATAGGGAAGTGGGGCTGGGAGGGACCTCCAGAGGACATCTAGTCCAACCCCAGGTCTGAGGCAGGACCATCCCTATCCAAACCATCCCATTCAACCAATAATCTAGACTCGACATAAGACAACCCTCAACCCTGACACCTCATAGACCTAATCCCTAACCTGCCACAGGGAAAGCAAGGGGGACCACGGCAGCCAATATCCTGCCTCTAAAACATGCAGTCAATATACATGCAAGAGGTCTCAAGGGTACACCAACAGCAAATAAGATCCCATCTGAATCTCCACTCTGGAAAGAAGAAACTCAACAAGCCATGCAGGGATGCTCTGGTAGCCGTGGAAAGCCCTGCCATGAGCGTTGATGCCTGGCGCCTGGGATGAGATAGCCCTATCCAAGGAGGGAGAAGCTTGAGGATCTCAAGAAGCTGACCAGAAATGATTGACCGTGGTTTAGTTTGGCCTAAACCTAGGGGTCTTGAGAACCTAGCTTGTTCTGAGCCCATGCAGAAAATACTAATTTGGGGAATATTTCCTCCCCCTGTGACCAGGGGCTGGGAGATAATCCAGGGAGACAAGTTGAGATGGCTGAAGCCAAAGCATATGACGGCAACTGTCTGCCTCATGCCCAGCACCACCATGATGGCACCAAGTATCCCATCCTAGCACACCCTCTTGCCTCTCGTCATTTAATTGGTACCTCTGCTTGCTCCAAGTTTCACTGCCGTGCCCACTGGGGAGCACCAAATTACCAGCTTGCGTCACAGGTTCTAAAAGTAGCTCTATTTGCGTGTCCAGAAAGAGCGGGTGCTGGAAAAAGTGACACCCACACCTAATGACATGCATATTTTTATGTGAGTTATTGGCTGTAGGAGGGGTGAGAAACTGGAAACCTGGATATCAGCAGGAAACCAGAAGTTGGAAAGAGAGGGAGATGGAGAAGAGACTGGGGGGATGGCCAGCAGCAGGTCCAACTATAATTTGCAAAGCAATACAGCATGATAAACTGCTCGAGCCATT
Organism: Crocodylus porosus; assembly: GCF_001723895.1. Lineage (NCBI taxonomy): Eukaryota > Metazoa > Chordata > Crocodylia > Crocodylidae > Crocodylus > Crocodylus porosus. Next base: position 269,216,280 of record NW_017728886.1, on the reverse strand, counting down.
TTGAGATACTACGAGGACCATGGGTCCCGTGATGACCATGATTTAGCAGCCGTCGCCTCCCTGCTGGGGGGCTGCAAAGAGGACGGAGCTGGGCTGGTCTCAGTGGGGGCAGACGGCAGGACAAGGAGCAATGGGCTCAAGCTGCAGCAAGGGAAGTTGAAGTTAGATATAAAAAAGACCTCTCTTGTGGGGAGGGTAGTAAAACACTGCAATGGGCTACCCAGAGAGGTGGTGGCATCCCCATCCTTGGAGGTTTTGAAGATCTGGGTGGACAAAGCCTTGTCTGGGATAATGCAGTCGGGGTTTGTCCTGCTTAGAGCAGGGGGTTAGAGTAGATGTGACCTCCTGGGGTCCCTTCAACCCTCATTTTCTGTGATTGTATGCTTCCGTCTGTAAGGACAGAGAGGAGAAAGAGAAGGGGAGCAGGAATCAGCTGCAAAAAAGGCTGGAAGCCTGGTGCAAGCCTCACTTTGCAAAGGTGTCAGGGTGGGCTGGGACAGGAGCTGTGCACCAAATGTAGAGCCCCTTATAGAAGTGCTTGAATAACCTACCATTTATTTTTACAGACACTTACAGCTGCTGAAGACCTTTTTTTTTCAAAATGCAAAAATGCAAACAGATCACCAGATATTTCACTGGGTGGACCTATGGGCTGGCTGCTCCCCATTTCCCACATTTTCATATGGGACCTCAATTTTCTTTTTCAAACTTTTCCGTCTGTTGATCATGCTGGACATCTTGAAGAGATTCATTTTCTAAGTTCATGTGGCTTACCAAATAGAAACACCTGGGTTTGCAAAACTGTCTGTTGATAAAGACCCTGAGAAAATAAAGATGTGAGGTCATGGGGAAATCCAGAGGGACAAGAAATGCTTTACAATTGGTCAAAGTTTCAATAGCCTTTTTTTTTTGGCTCGGCATTTTAAGGCTAATTAAACATGAATTCCTCCACTCCTCTGTATCCTTCCCTCCCTGGCTGGATTTATGCTGTCAGGAGAAACTTTTGAAGAAAATTCACCCCCAGCGTCCCTAAGGTACTTTCCAAAATAATGCAAAAAAAAGGGGAAAATATGTCTCAATGACGCTTCCTATTTTACCATTAAAAGCTTTCTGGATATAGGACAGAAGCTAAACTCAACACAAGGCAGAGAGGATCACAAACTCATAGAGAAGTCGGGTTGGAAGGGGTGCCCCCTTGCAGAGGCAGTAGAAGACACTTTCCAGGGAGGAAGGCCATTTTTGTCAATGATGGGACTTCTTGTACCCTCTTCAGAAGCAGTGAAGTCCTGGTTTCTGCTGGAGAGGGGGACTGGGTGGACCCATGTTTGTTCCTCAGAGATGCCTCTAGAGGAAAACTAGCAGGAGACAAACAAGGAGACTTCCTCTGGGGCTCCCGGCAGAGATTACTGCCACACCCGGATGAACACTCATCCACCCAGGATGTGCCACTTCAAGTGACACCCCAAATTATTCCATGACAACCCGAAGCAAATACAGCTCAGGTATAAAACCAGCCGTGCAGGTGGTGAAGACAAAGCAGCGATGAAGCTTCTGCTGGTGACTTTGGTGGCCGCAGCCCTGTGGGCAAAGCCAGGTAAGACGCCGATGCGGATAAGACCAAGCCGGGGAGGCTGGTTGGGCACGGCAGGGATGCAGGGAGGTTTGGCAGCCTTGATAGTGCTGTTTGCAGTGACGGGCGCTGCAATTTGTGGCCTGCTGGATTGCGGACAGTGGCAGGTGCCTTTGCAGTCTGTGGTCTCCGGCTTGTGTGGGAGACAAAAACAGTTCAGACCAAGTTCATCCACTTGGTTTTATCCCACGACGTCCACTGGAAGGGGGTTGTGGGTGGGAGGCGGTGACATTTGATAAACCACTATCCCATGCACCTGGGAAATGAGTTCATTCCCCAGCATGACATCTGCGGGATAAGGAAGAGGATGGAGATGGTGCTAAGCTGGTTTGGATCCAGCAAAGTGCCGAAATGCAGGCTTATGCTTAAGCATGGGAATACACAGATGTAAATATTAAACTGTTTCAAATGGGGTTTGAGCTCAGCTTATCTTTGCTTCTATCCTTGAGTCCAGGGAGTTCAAGGGCAATAATTTAGCTTAAAAGATGAAACAGGCAGTCAGTTATTGGGTCTTGGTTCCCACTTATCCTGGGATAAAGTCATTGATGAAACAGTTATTAGAAACAAGCTCTAAATTTCGTGGGGCGTTAATGTGAGGTCTCTCCACACCCAGAGCCTTTGCCCAAGATGGAAGGAAAAGTTTCTGTCACGATGGAGTTGATTCACGAGGGAATTTAATGATGACCCACGTGCAGGATCCCAGGAATCGGGTCCCACTAAGTGGGCTGGGATTCATCCGTTTGTCCCGATCTCGTCTGGGCTTGACCCCACACCCCCAATCCCATTCGTGTTCGCATACGGCTGAGCAATCCCATGGAAGTCATCAGGACTGCTTACAGGGGCAATGTTGTTCATGGAGAGGCTCATGAGACCTGGGAGACCTCCAGAGAGAAAGGGCCCCTCTTGGATAGGCTTGTCCTTTGTGTCCCATAAGCAAAACTCTGGCTGCTGGTCAATGAGTGCTCAGGACTCATTTAAAGGGACGCGGTTCATAAATCCAAATTGCCTTCAGTGTGTTTACCTGCCATAATAGGTAACACCCAGGCTTACTCTGTGGTCCCCCTTGCTTTCCCTGTGGCAGGTTAGGGATTAGGTCTATGAGGTGTCAGGGTTGAGGGTCGTCTTATGTTGAGTCTAGATTATTGGTTGAATGGGATGGTTTGGATAGGGATGGTCCTGCCTCAGACCTGGGGTTGGACTAGATGTCCTCTGGAGGTCCCTCCCAGCCCCACTTCCCTATGACTCGAACTTGGAGAGGGGAGGACTTGCACCAAAAGAAGAGTCGAACTATGAAGTCCATCCAAGTTATTCACACATAAGTGACAGTCACAGGTTCCCACAGACAGGGTGGAGTCCCCATCCTTGGAGATTTTAAGACATGGCTAGACAAAACCTTGCCTGGGCTGATGTAGTTGGGGCTGGTCCTGCTTTGAGCAGGGGGTTGGACAAGACGGGAGCTCCCAAGGTCCCTTCAACCCTCATTTTCTAGGATTCGGTGATTCTAAGTATGGGAAAGAGTGCTCCCAGGCTGGCAGGCATGGACTATATTGTGAACATAAAATAAAACTCTACCATCATTAGCATTAGCACATTCAACAGAAGAATAACTTAAGAGTCACACATGCAAAAATCAACATATTCCCACACCTCTCACAAACCATATGACTATCTGAGGCACTGGGCATGGTGAGGGCTATAGGTACCCAATGACCCATCAGTGCAAACCCCGCCATCCCCCCTGGTGTGTGATAGGGTATCCCAAGGGAAACCCCTTGTGCCTGCACAAATAAAACAAGCAGATCTCTGCTCCTGTTGCCACCGAGGAAACGTATAGGACAAAACAGGCAGGTCCAACCACCGCATAGCGCAGGTCAGTCACTCACACCCTGGCCTGGTGTGAGTCAAGCGTGCGGTCAAAAGGAATGCATTTGTGTGGACAGGGTGGAAATGGTGATGGCCAACACAGAGTGGAAGCAAACCTGAGGGTTACGGGGCATCCTATCGTTCATGGAGGAAGACAACTTCAAACAGGATAAGAGGACCGATGGAGGATTCATCTGAGTGTATTCAGTCCTTGGGTGAACAGGTTGGAGAGACCTCCTGCTTCCCACCGCCTCGCCCTGAGAGCCGGTTGATGTTTCACAAATGCAAAAACAGATCTGTTTCTGAAAGCAAAGCCTGCTTCGGGAAAGCCCCTGGCCTATGCTTTAGGTGAGGGATGGATGAGCACCTTATTACAGGGCAAAAGGCGCAGACCCAAACCACTGTCTTGGATGTTCCCAACCTGGCCGGGCTGCTTTCTCCAGCAAAGCCCAAAGCTGATGTGTCTGACTTCTGCGCAACACAAAAGTAAGACAGCCCCATTCAGACAAATTTTATTAGGAAAAGCTTCTCCAGAGAGAAATCACACACAAGTCACACGGCAGAAGTCAGACGCAAGCTTTCAGGCACAAACACTGGGGGTGGGAGGTACGTGCTGGCGTGCCGACTGGAGCAGCGGTGACGGATGTCCACCACGGCCAAGGTTCGAGGCATGTTTCAGGCACAGGAGGTGCAGGGAAGGTGGCTCTTGAGATGGCGGTGGGCATGTTGTAGGAAGAGATTGAGAGGAGGTGGGGAATTAGAAAGGGCTTGTGGCAGAGGCAGGACCAAATGATTGCAATGACAGCGCTTTCGACAAGGCTGTGCCTTTGCAGTCTGTGCCTCCATCCGAGACTGGGCAGAAGCATTTTCTCCCTAATGTCTTTACTTCCACCAGGGTCATTTCCACTAAGACCACATGACATATTTAGTAAATTGAGTTTGCTGCATATTAAAGAGGAGGGAGGTTTCCACTGATTTACTGGAAGTGACTTACCATGTAGTGAGTCGCGGGAATCCAGGTGACAATTATCCATTGAAAAATATATAGCAGCTCTCATGCATGGAAAAAATTCCTCAGCAGGACGTGTTGTGTGTTTGCTTCTCTCCTTAGTTTTACTAGAATAGTCCTTTGCTGAATGCAAGCTAGCTCCTCTCCCACCCCGGCTCTTATACCACCTACTAAAGAGGGACAGAGCAGGTGAGCTGGCCATGGGTCTGCTTCTATGGGCTAACCTTAGCAGGGAGTACAGCTTTGAATAAATCACTCTGAGATAATTGTGCCCTGTTTCCACACCTTTAAATTTGTGTCCACATGCTAGGTAGGATGCAAAGCCAAGGTTCAATGTAGGAATGACTAAACCAATGCTAACTCACACTTAGAAAATGAGTTCAACGTCAGGTGTGAATTGTACTGGGTCTACTCAACAGCTGCAAGCCCCTGTGTGCACCCCCTTCTTCGGAGAGGATGTGGGGACCACAGGTGGGTTGGCTCAAAGGAGCAATAACCAGATTCCTCTTTTCATTGCGAGAACCCTCTTTCATGGGACTTTATCCAGTTTGGCCTCTAGCTTGCTAATTTAGGTCATTGAAATGTTGCAAGGTATCATTAAGCAATGCAACACATTACTAATGTATCCCAAGATACAATGTGCGGGTACTTAGCTGTTAATGAGTCTCCTTCAATGAAAGAGGGTGAGTAGCTATGGTGGAACCGGCTCAGGAGTGGAGAGCCTTTATTAAAGTCCCTTCCTGCAGATCCAGGTTCATCCCATCAGGGTTTTACAGCTGAGATCCAGGCGGTTGAGAAAGGAGGTCAGGCCGAAGTCCTGGCTAGCATGTGGGATGAGCAATGAATCGCATTCTTGAGTCGAGAGGTGATATGGATGATTTCAGCTGACCTTTTATTCACAGCCAAATTAATCAATTTTCCCTTCTATGTCTTCTGATGGAAAATGTTGGCTTTGCTCTATTTTTCCACCCCTCTTCCTTTGTCTCTTTCTTGCCCTTCCTTCCTTTCTTGCAAGCGTTCATGATTAGCATACCTAGTTTGCAGATGTTCCTAGAAAGGTCTAAGCCATGTGTTTGTGTTCTTTTGACAGCCGACTCCTTGGTTTGCTATGTATGCGATAATGAGAAGTCCAACTGGAGTTGTTTAAAGCCGCAGTCATGTGCCAAGCACGACGAGTACTGTGTCACAACGCACTCCACTGTGGGGCTCGGTAAGTCTCAGTCACATCTCGGGAAGGTTGTGTTGAGCTCTGAACACTGCCATATACTTGCCCAGGATCTAGAAGGTAGTGAATTATTTGGCACTGTGAGATGACCCAGGTCCCCAGGAGCCCTTCAAACCCATTCTAAATCATGGTCTACATGACCATAAACTAGCCCCGCTGCAAGGATATCTACACAACATCCCTCCAGCTCCTAATCCCTGCTCCAGCATGCAACCTGGGAAGGTACCTGGAGGGGCTGGTGTCCCTTTTGGCCTTGGTCCAGTCTCTGCCAAGGATGCTTCCAATGTACCAACGTGGAACATCTGGGGCTGCTGCAGGATTGTGGCATCATGTGGCCTGATTGTAATCCTGCTATGATGGCTTGCTTGGACCTTAGCGAACAGATCAAGGCACAATGGGTTAAAAGCTGAGTACAACAGCTGCTGAGAAAGGGTCTGGCCCTTGGTAATTGCTTGATAACTCGTGTCATACCACTGTCTCCATAGCAAAAAAAGAGGTCGGAAGTTCTGTGGGGGGTCCTAGGTACTGCTTGTCCACCGTGTTTTTCTCTCCTAATTAAGGCAAGGACAAAGAGCCCCGCGTTAGCAAGTATTGCTCTCCCTTCTGTCCTGAAACAAACCTGAACATCGGCATCGCCTCGTTTTCTGCCTCCTGCTGCAACACCTTCTTGTGCAACTTCAGCGGAGCCAGCAGTGTGAAAACCAGCTACACCGTGATGGCCATGGGCATCCTGGCCAGTCTCCTCTACGTCCTCAGAACTGGGCTGTGAAGGTCCAGAATAAAGGAGATCCCGTGTTAAGGCTTTGACCATCCCATCTCCTCCATGCAAAGGTTTCCAGGGGGTGAATCCACAGCCTCTGCCTGTAGCCTCATCCTCATGGCTACCTTGGCCCTCAGGCCAAAATGAATGTATTCACCCCTATTCACCTACACGTGGTTCCCCCCTTTGCCTTCACTCCGAGTGTCATGTGCTGAACAGAAGCTGGACACAATAAAGATTTATTATTTTGCTTTTGTGTAAGCCTCTGATAGACCTGCCCCAGCCTTTGCCAGGTTGGGAAGCACGGGATGGGGGGTCCGAGTTGGAGGTTATAATAAAACTGAGTTTTTATTAGTGTCACGGGTACTTTTCCCACGTTCCTTTAGCCCCTAAGTCAGACCAGCTGTGGTGGTATCTTGTAAGCACCTCTGAACACAAAACCCAGTGTATTGGACTTGCCTCACATATTTTTTCCTGGCCATTTTGAGGAAGGGTTATAAGTTACTGTATTGTCTTACAAACAATATGAACTTTTTCCCCTCCCAAAATCAACCGCTGGAAATTGGGTGGCATGGTATAAGCAGGCAAGTATGGGTCTAGCAATGTTTGTAGCATATGCTTCTGCCAAGGGAAGCAAAAGTAACCCTGTTTGTGCTTCACAGTGAATATGCTGTTCCCTCACTGCTGCTATTCACGTGCTTACTGCTGTTTACCAGCCCTGAGATGCATGACTAAGTGATGCAACAGTCCATTAAACAGGAATGATCTAGGGTTACTATGCTAGGAACATGGATGATACCTGTGCTCATTAGACAATTACAAATCAAATCACCCTTAAAAAAAAGGGGACGCACATAAATTAGTTAGAAAAAATCAATATCAGCCATTACTATGAGCAGAAAACTCCCAGCATAAGGTGTTTCATGTAGGGACCTGTACATTTAACATTATGGCCAAATGTTGGCATGCATGTCTTCATCTATATCTGTTACTATGTCTGCTTTTACTATTAACAACACAGTGCTCTCGGGAGATGTGTGTGCTCTTTGCTGCTCTGGCACAGACTGCCTCTGTGACCTGGGGCAAGTCACTTATTTCCCTTCATCTCTCTGTGCACCGTCTATAAATGTATCAGGGGTTCAGTGAGGGAAAGCACATTAAGGACGGTTACTGGTTCTTACCAGTATTTCCAAGGGAAGATACTTTTTTTCTTCATTTAACATTTCAAATACAAAATAAGGATCTTATTCAGGGATGTGAATAACTTAGTTTGCAGACTAAGATCACTTATACTATGTGATAAAATATGGTAAAACCATCTCTATGGCTCACAAAAGGCAAGCAACAGCCTGCTGCCCCCAGAAAGAGCTCAGACCCTGCAGTACTCTGGAGGACGGAGGATGCCACAAGCTCCACGTGCAACCTTGGGAAAATCACATCACCTCCCAGTGCCCCAATTTCCCCATCTGTATAATGCGATTAAGGATGGGGGCGGGGGGCAACAATAAGGCCTGAATTGATTTACCATTTTGTGGGCACATCTACACGTGTACATTTACTGCACTGTAACCTAAGTTACTGCACTGTATGGGCATGCCCGTGCTATGCATTAACAATGGTGACTTGTGCCGACTTGGGTGGAAATTTGACACTTGCATTATGCAGGTATCAAAATTACTCCCGATTAGTTACTGCACAGGAACACACATGTAGATGCCTTACTGCACAGTAACACTGTGAGTGTGGACTGACTTGGGACTAACTTTAGTCCCAAGCCAGACCACACACAGCGTTAATTCACTTTAAAGCCTGCACATGTAGACACCGACCTAGTCTCACTAATAGCGCAGTAAGTTATTGTGCAGTAAATTTAATGTGATGTAAATGCATGTGTAGACACACCCTGTGTGACATGATCTAAGCTCCTCGGATGGAAGCTGCTTTTGAGGAAGAACACAGCAATGTGCATGGGAAGAATGGCATTTTCCTGGGCCTGGCGGGGAAGCAGCCAGGAACATTTTGGGATGCCTTGTAAACCACCTGTATCTTCTGGGGCCCAGGGATTCATCCTTTGCAGACTCCAGGCTTTGATGAACATAAAAGGAAACCTCTAGGCCTCATGGCTGTGGAGACAACCTTGAAAACACTCAGCTCATGATCATAATCCAATGCAAGGATGTCTGCCTCAGACTTTTTCTGTTGCCAACTCTAGAATAATTATACCAGTCAAACTCTAATACTATATAGTTTATGGGTGTGACCTTTTACTGGACACTCTTCTCTGGGAACAAGAAGCCTTTCTCAGGTTATTTTGCACCCTTTCCAAGTGACATGAGGTCATCAGGAAACAAGGACACTTACTCCAGGAGGGAAATACCCACCCTTGGAGTTGTATCACCGTGACTATGGCAGCACCATTATATCGGCATATGGTTACTCTTCATGCGGAACAGCTCTGCCAGGAGATGAGACACCCACATTGCACGCTTTCATGTGTATTTGCTGATAGCAGGTGTACCAGGAGACTTGGGAATCTTTGAATCATAGACAACGAGGGTGGGAAGGGACCCCAGGAGGTCACATCTAGTCAAGCCCCTGCTCCGAGCAGGACCAATCCCAACTAAATCATTGCAACCAAAGCTTTGGCCAGCTCTCACACCAGGCATGTTTAATGGTTATTATGCATCCTACCTCATTTCTTAGGGCTTTATTGATTTTTCCCTAACCCAATGGTAGGCCCGACCCGTTCCATTGCTTGGCAAGACCTAGTAGAGGGCACTTGAAGCTGCATAGCTCGTCTCGCCTCCCTGACAATAGAAGTTGGTTCAATAATAGACATCACCTCATCTCACGCACCTTCCTTCTCTGGCGTCCCTATACCATGGCAAAACCAACGATATCAGTTGCTAATTGCAGCGGCTAATAATACACTCGAACCAGGATGTTACCGAGTGGAAAACACGAAGACCTTGGCAACAGCTCTCCCACCCAGGAACAAAGCCTCCAAGACAAAGGCAGAAAGGGACATGGTAAATGAACCAAAACAAGGAAAACACTTACATAAATGAGAGCGAGCCTCCTCATCCCTGACTTCAAAAGGCTTTCTGCATATCCTATATAAGGGCGGGTACATTTTTTCCCCTCTGTGGTTGCTTTATTTGGCCCTTATTAGTTTTGCTTTCTTTGATTTCCACCTCCCTTGGAAATCCTGGACCTCAGCCACAGCCAGAGATGGGAGTTGGGCTGGGCCATGTTGATATTTTGGGGGCACCATGGTTAGGGACAAGTGTTAGGCAACCTCTGAGGCTTGCTTATGAGCTCAGACACCAGACTGATGCCCAGATTTGGAGCCAGAAATAAATTTTCTCCTAGGTCAAACTGGCAGGGACCACTGGGGTAGGCTGACCTTCCCCTCCATTGGGGTGAGGGTCCCCTTCCTAGGATCACGTATTAGCATAACAAATTCCCCACCAGGACAACGATCAGGATGGTGACGGTCTCCTCTCCGCAGCTGTTTCACGGTTGCAGGGTTTAGCATATGGCAGGGTTTAGCTGTTGCAGGGTTTTATTCTTTACCAGAGCATCCTTTGTGGCTGTAGTGCCTGAGAAGGGCTGGAGTGAATAAACTGGGGGATCAATTAGACCAGCGATTCTCAACTAGGGATCCTCCTGTAGCAGGGGATCCTCTTAAGGGTGCCGCACAACATTAGCACTGCTAGGTGTGCAAGCACCTGCTCATCGTTCCCCAGATAAACCCAGGGGTTTCCAATAGGCATCCACGGTGTCAAACCATTCTGATGTGTTGTGGTCCACGTTCTTTGCAACACAAAAACTGCGGTAGTAATTTTCCATAGTTCAGATACAAGTGAAAGGGAAGAGCTGGCATTTTCTGAAGGGACCCTGACTCGGAGGACCTCTGTGCTAGACAAACGGCTGCTTGCAAAACCTCTGGTCCTGCGTGCCAATAAAACAAACCAGCCAAGCACAAAGGGCAGCAGGGAAGAAAACAGCCAAAGCGCAGCTCAAAACTGAAAGCAAAGCATGTGCAGAGCACAAGTGAGAAACCACCGACTACTGCAACCCTTGAGTGAAGGCAGGTGGCCGAGCCACGAGAGGCCTGTGGAAGGAACAGGGAAGACAAAAAAGTGGAAATCAAGGAGCAAGGACTCAGAAGTGAGGAGCAAACAGTCGGAAAGGAGGGACCCAAATTGCAGTCAGAAGCAAGGAGTTGGAGGGTCGGCTTTGGGAAACTAAAAGCCAGGTAGTTAGTCCCTGGCAGGCAAGCCCACTCAGGTCCATCTGTGCCATCTGGGTGCTAGTTACCCTGCCTAGATCCTGCCACTTGGGCTTTGCTTGGTTGCAAGATCATCCTCAACATTGCCTGTGCCCATTATGTAAGAGATTTCCTGTCCCCTGTGGCGGGATGCCGGGCTAGCGGCTCCGGCACCGCTTAGGGGAGCCGCGGGCTTTGCGGAGCCGTGCGAGCGCGCGGCTTGTGGGGCGGGATCGAGGTAGCTTTATAGCCGCCCTCGAGGTTCGCCGAGTTGGCACAAGTAGACGGCTTAGAGTAAGTAGTTAGTGTCTCTTAATCTATGGGGTGTCCGCTGGTTCACGAGGTTTCAGAGCCAGCCCTTGCTCTCCAACATGGAGCTGGTCCGAAGCTCGGTGCGGCTGCCGGCTCCGTAGTCCCAGAACTGGTCCACGGCTCATGAGTGGGATATACAGTACAAAACTGTAACGCGGTGAATCGTTGTCAGTTGTCGGATTTTCGAGGCCTTTGTCCTCGCCGGGGTACGCCCAGGCGGGGCGGCTAGGAACCGGTCTGCGGGGTGATCGGGCCCACAGAGTTTTCCGGTCATTGTCTCTGCTGCTTCCTGCTTTTTTGCCTCTCTTATTGAAGTTTGTTGGACTGCCTCTATGGCACTAACTACGATATAAGCTAAGCATACAGAGATAGGATAATTTCTTTTACATAATGGTTACTAGGCAGATTCTCTACATAAGTTTCGTTTCTGTAAAACTGACACTTTTTAGATAAGAAGTAAAATTTTACAGAGTACAGGTGTGTGGCCTAGTGCCAGCAGAGCATAGTACCAGGCACTTGTTTAGACTAACAGTAAAAATTGCAAGGCAGCAAAAAGCGGTACCAGGCGCTTGCTTTGGTTCATAGCAAAGGCCTCAAGGTTACATAAATGTGAGAGTTACACAGAAAAGAAAAGAAATATAATATAAAATTGAAATAATATAAAACAGTTACATGCTTAATAATATAGAACAGTTACACCCCCCACCCTTGACGGGCAAGGAAGGGCTCCCAGCCATAGCCAGTTGCCTCCCTGAGCAACTGTCACGTGGAAACTACCTCCAAAATGGTACCCAGCCAGCTTGGTGATGGGGGGAGGCGTTCAGTGCAAGCTGGGAAAGATGCAACAGTGAGGCGGACCAAGCCAAACGCCACACAAATCCCCGGTGTGGTCTCCTGGCTGTGCGAGGGCAAGGGGCTGGTGTGTAAAATACCACCCGCGCCATATCTCAGAGGCAGCTATGCTTGGACATGAGCCTTTGCTCTCAGCCCGAGTCAAGAATGCAACGTCCTTGCACTAGGATCTCCCGAGGAGGTCACGGCGGTGGGAGCTGCTCTGTGGTTCTGGGCACCACCCCAGCCCCTCCGCCATCCCTGCCCTGTGGAGCCCAGCCACTGGTTCAATGCTGGGATCTGGGGCATCACTGCTTCTGGGGGAAAGAGAAGCTGTTCTCCAAGCTCATAGCTTGGTGCAGCCAGAGCGACATAGATGAAAGGGCGGAGGGGCCTGGTTCCTCTTGTGCTTTTCCTTCTCCGGCCATTCCTGCCCCTTCCTGCTTGTTCACCCTTGACATACCTACCCCCAAGCTGTCACCGTCTCATCGTTCGGTGAGCATCACAAGGCAAGAGAACTTGGTACCGCAGTACCTGAGTATCTTGGTACCTCTGAGTTGTTCTTGACTCTCCCTGCCCAGCCAGGATGGAGAATCCCAGCTGGGTGCATGGCAGAGTTCAAGGCCTCATGGAGAGCCCCAGGCAGCTGTTGGCACATCTGTATTTTTGATCGAGTAACTAAAACCTTTGCAGGTCCAACTCCTAGGATGCCCAGGCCCCATGGTCTGAGCCGGCCTGGAGCAGAGCACTGCGATAAGCAAACACGTTACCCCAGGCAGGACTAAGAGCAACAGGGATAAATGAATAGTAATTGCTCGGAGGGTCTGCATCATCTACAGCAGACAAATAAAACCAAGACATTTGGGATGACTGCAAGCCAAGAGCAGTGTCCACTGGAGAGCACGACTAGCAGCTGAGGCTGTGTGATGGGACACACCTGCTCTCAAGCCTGGTTGCTTAACCCTTGCCTCTGAGTTGCATAATTGAACTAGTGAGAAAGCAGCAATTACTCTTCCAGAGTCACGCATTAGCACTGTTTACTAGTGTGTACTCTACAGAATGACAACACTGCTCATTACTCTGCATGGCTTTGGTTTTGGGGGCCCAGCTCCTGGATCAAGTCCGCCTTTGCTTTGGAGGGCCCCCATGCAACTGCATTTCCCTGCACTCATCATACTATATCTGCAGAGACTAAAGAGACCACTATAGCCTGCTGCTCTCACAGCTGTTGCCTCTCAGTCCTGAGCTCCCGGGACTGGCACTCCACCTCTGATAAGCAATCACCAAAATGGAAAAGTACAGGGGAAGGCAGCAGAGATGACTGCAAGGTTAGCAATGAAGAGAGGAGCATGCGTTTGGGAGCTGAAAAGGTTTTAGGATACATTTCTGAGCCAATAGTGTGCTCTTGTTGCAGAAGGCCAACAACACTGAGCTGAATGAACAGGGTTGAAGGAATATTTGCAAATCAAGGGAAGCGATTCTTCCACTCGGTGAGGCCTCCCCTAGAGTCCTGTGTCCAGTCTTCTTGAAGTCCACACCTTAAGGATGTGGACAATGTGGAAAGAGTCCAGCACAGAGCAACAAAAATGATGATAGGCCTGGGAGGTGAGACTGTTGAGGAAAGCGTTCGGGTTATTCAGTTTGCAGAAAACTAAATAGACCCATTTAAGAAGACTGGGGGTGGGTGGGATTTGACAACAGTCTTCTTAAATACATGAAGGGCAATTATAGAGAGGATGGAGACAGGCTTTTCTCCTTGGCCATGGGGGATGGGACTAGGAGCAATGCAAGCTGCAGCAGGAGAAATTTAGGTTGGAGATTAGGAGGAACCTTCTGACCATGAAGGTGGTCAAGCTCTGGACCAGGCTGCCCAGAGATGTGGTGCAATCTTCATCCTTGGCAGTTTTCAAGAGCAGGTTGGACAGACGCTTGCTTGGGATGGTCTACCCAAGGATGACCCTGCCTTGAGCAGGAGGCTGGACTAGGTGACCTGAGGTCCCTTCCAGTCCTACTTCCACAGGATCCTATAATTTAGCAAAGGTGATGCAAATGCCTTTTCCATCACGATCAGCAGAGCCAGCTCTGTTGACACGTGCTGTCAACAGCCCATCTGGATCATTATTCATTTTTTTTCTCTTTGCTGGTTGCAAGTGCATGCACCATCATGTTGGTAGAGGGGAACGTGTTGTTTCCTGTGGTGGAAACTTGCACGTCGCTTTGTTTCATGGGAGGAAGCTGGCGTGAGGAAACGCAACCACACAGCCTTTGCAAGGAGATCTGGGCCCAGGGGCAAGCGAGAACCAAGACAACAGGAGACCTCCTTTTTGCTTCACCCTTCTGCTGTTTTGACAGCTTTTGAGGTCCTGACATCAGCTTCTGCCACTGAAGACTTGGGGTTGCATCCCTGTTCACCGTGGAAGACCCTGCCTGGAGCGTGAGACTCTGGACGACAGCTCTGAGGATCAGTGGGACGCACACGCCTCTCCGCCCTGACAAGACCTTGGTCCAAGGAGAGGATGAAATGTGAAAGCCCCTGGTGATTATCCCCCTCTCAAACTCTCAAGTGCCCGTAGGCCCCCTGCAAAATACAGCTCATGCTCTTGGCTTTTGCAGTTGTGAAACTGGGCAAAGCGCTTCTGAGAGGGGCCAGGGCAAAAATAGCAAGACGTGTGAATCAGACAGAGAATGTAGGTCAGGAAGAAAATACAAGCACAAAGCAACATCCAGATGCTGAAGGGCAGAGCATTTAAATATATATCAAGGGAAAGCCTGCAGCCTGTGTGATACTGGAGGCCAGACCAAGAGTATAAACTGTCCATCTTCCTGCTTTTACCCCATGGTGAGTAAAACTTAGCCACCGTAGCTTGCCCCTCAGTGAAATAATACTACGTTGGCACGGTTTCTCTCTCACCTACCATGGGATAAGAGCCAGGAGCTGGACGGTTATTGCACATCAACTGCTCTGCAGTAAATCCCCACTCCCATTTAACTCACTGCAATTTGTTCAGAGATTTATTCTGTGGCTGATCATCACAGCTCTTTCCTGCAGCAATAACATCTGGCAGTGACTTGCACAGGTTGTTCCAGCATCCTGTGAGAGCGTATCTGCAGGGAAGCCTGTTATCCTCAGATTAGGAGAAAGGGAGCTAACTTTGTTGGCTCTGAAATAAATAAAGTGCCTGTTTCTTCTTAAGTGAATCACTTTATTGGAAAGCTAAACATAAGTTTAACCAGCATTCGGCTCAAACACTGGAAATGCAAAACCATATTTACACCTGCCAAGATGGGTATAGGCCAGACCTTGGGAGCTCTGAGCTCTTGGTAGTTGTTCAGTTCCCCTAAAAACTCAGGTCCATTATTCCCCTATTCCTCCCCAGGTTGCCAGTCATAGCTATACAGTCATTAATGACATGCATCTACCTACAGTCTGATTGGGTATATGTGAATGAAAGGGGTTGAGCATGGAGACTCCCTCCCCCCAAGTTAAGTGAAGAATTTGTGATAAACACACGACATCTATATAACTAGGATGGCCTTTCAGAGGTGATCGGGTAGGGTTGGACTTGACAAGGAGTGATGTTCCTTATGGTTATCTGTTTCAGTCCATGCTTTCCTGTTTACATCAGGGAAAGCATGGGATCTGGCCTTGCTCCCTATTCAAGGTTACTTAAGTTCATTCCAATCTTTCCATAATGGACTGAGTCTGTATTTAAGATGGAGGCACTTATACCAAGGTTTCTGATACATCCCCTACAGTATCTACTTATAATCAGGTGACACCAAAAGGACTCGAGGAGGGCTAGAGAACTGCATGGAGAAGGAGATCATCTGAAGTAGGTAATATTTAACAAGTTAAAAAGGATACAACCCCTTATGTTCAGGGATTAATCAAACCACCCAGTGCTAGTAGTAGGGCGGGAATATCATAATTGCCCAGAAAGGGCTTTTTTGTGCCCTTCCCTGATCCAGGATCATGGCCCAGATTTGACATGGTGTTTTTCATAGGCCAGTCTTAATATATTTGCCTCCAGGAATGTCCACAGAGGCTAGGTACAGTCAAAAAGCCTGAGGCTGAATTGATTCAGTCTTTGCAGGTTAGTTTAAGATGCAGAGATTGAACTGAAACAGAAGTGAACAGACATTTACCGTTGATTCAGAAAATACAGCCACATGCCTGCAGTGGCTCAGGCCAAGAGCTGGTGGGGGGAGGTAGAGCAGGGCTCTCTGGCTCTGTGTTCAATTCCTCTTCCTGCTGCTCCTGAGCCCTCTGGGATTTGCAGTCCAGACTCACAGCAGCAGGACTCTGCAGGGTTGCTTATCATTTCCTCTTCCTGCTTCCAGGTGCCTCTGGGATTTGTAGTCCACAGTTGCAGCCAGCCTGAGGAGTGAAGGAAGGGGTGTTTAACCCCACTCCCAGACCCTAGCTGGGGTTTGCCGGGGGTGGGGCAGAAGCCTTGAGCTTCTGTTCTGTTACAGGTTTAAACCAGTTTCTGATCATCACTTAAACCGGCTTATGTGTCACTTCTGTCACATAGCCAGAGTGATGCCGCCTGACTGAAGGAGTTCAGAGTGGAGAAAGACACTCTTGAATAGTGGGGTTGGCAGAACTGATGTGTGGGGAGATATTCAGGTATACAGTCTGGGATGAGAGAGAGTCAAGGACCCAAAGAGGGCTAGAAAACTGCATGGGGAAGGAGATCATTGGGAGCAGGTAAGATTTAAGTGTTTGCAGGCTTGGGATATTCATCTTGGGATATATAAACTAGGGCCTGGTCCTGCAGTGCATCCACCCGGCAGGAAGTCAAGCATCATTAAGGCATCAGAAATGAATGCATCTAACACCGTATTTGCTCATATACAACATGCATCCAAAATATAACCTGCACCTTGTATTTGAAAGGCATGATGATGACTTTTTCCCCCCAGAGTTACGGCTGCAGAGATCAGGGACAGAGCCTAATCTTCGGCTGATTCACCCTCTGTTTCCTGCTTAACTAAAATCTCTGCTGCTGCTGAAGACTGATCTCTATGGGTGGACCTCTGACCTTGAAAAGCATTGTGAAACAGGGGAAGAAACCAGAAGCCCGTACCGGCACAGAGCAAAATTTCCCTAAGGAAGGTTAGCCTCGTAAGTGGAAATTCAAGAACAGATGGTCTTTAACACCTATGAATCGAAAAACAACAGGCCATTAACTTAGTGATTCATTAATGGGGAACTGACTCAAGAGTAGTACCAGAGCTGCTGCATTGTGGGGCAAGGATCCAAGCAGGATAGAACCAGGCCTATCATCATTTGCGTTGCTCTGTGCTGGACTCATGCCACACTACCCCCATCCTTCTTGAAGTGTAGACGCAGGCCCGAGCAGAAGAATCGCTTCCCTTGATTTGCAAGCGTCAATCCTGTTCATTCAACCCAGAGTGTCGTTGGCCTTCTGCATTATTGGCTCAAAAAATGTATCTGAAAAATCTTTTCAGCTATCAAATGCATGCTTCTCCCTTCTATTTGGGGGAAAAAAAATCAACTTCCTCACTTAACACACAGACGCCAGCTTGTGGGGGATGATTTATGGGGGAAACGTGCATGCCGGTTGCAAGAAAAGATGGCACCTTAGGCTCAGCTTTTCAGATCAGTTAAGTCATGCATATGTGGACAGAGCTAATGGCCTACAAGGGAGAGGATCACAGAGTTTGAGCAGGAAGTGGGTGTCAAAGGAGGAAAAAGTTACGGAAATCTGAGGAAGACCTCCTATGAAGAGGACCCTGTGGACACCAGCCTGACTTCCTTTGGCGTGCATGGGGCTAAGCCGGCGTGCTCCAGCTGGGAACCGCAGACATTAACACTAAGGTGGGAGAAAGAGGTGGGTGGACACAAGCCTGGGTTGTTTTGGACCTGGGGTTTCCAATGATAGTGCTGCTTCTGCTGGATGTGGGCACGAACGAGGAAAATCCTGCCAGGAAAAACCAGGCCTTCTCTACTCGGCTCCTGGGAAAACCCCAGAGCTGCAGAAGGACTTCACATGGGTGCAAGCACACACCACATGGACTCATGCCTGGAAAACTCCCACGTGCACGCTACACACCCTTCCCTTGATCTGTATCTGCCCGTGTGTCACCTGGAACCTGTAATGCTGCTGCCTCCAATGATTATATATAATTTTCCCTTGGAGCATTTGCCCAGATCGAGAGGCTCTGGAGAGAGATGAAGACATTTCTGGTCGTCTTGTTGGCTGCCATCCTGTGCGTTGAGCGAGGTGAGACCCTAACGCTTCTCCTCAGTCAGACGAAGATGCTATAGATGATGGGAAGCCCCAGGATGGGCTGCCGGGTGGCAGGGAGTTGCTGTTGACTTCCAGACGAAGATATGAGTGGGGTGTTGCAGACGGCACGTTCGCTGCCTTTGAGCTTGCAGGCATGGCTGAAATAAAAGCATTTCACTGAGTGTGCAAACCTATTCAAGGGGAGCCGCTCCATTAAATGGCTTTGAACGGTACTGGAGTGCATGGGACTCTGGCTTTCCCTTGGGCTTGGAGATGTAACAGATGCAGAGTACAGATATCTAAGATCGCGGAAGGAAAATGGATCTCGCTCCTCAGTTTTCGCGGTCTTTGCTCTGGGTATTTGTGTACTGGTCTATTCCTGGAGAGAGAGCAACAGAAACGTGAGAACACGTGAGAGCAATCACCCAGTCCTGCAGACTGGATCGGGGGCTGATGTGGTGCCTGAAATGCCTCTGACCACACCAGTGGCAGCTTGCTGGATTCCCAGTGTATTCCTCACTGAACAAAGCTGCGAACCGCTTTGCATGCGGGGTAGAGTTGTAGGTGCTGGAGATTTGCATGCTCTTGCTCACACACGTGTTTTGCTGCTCTCTGACTCACATGCAGCAACTGGCTTCAGAGCATCAGCCTTCCCTACACCTCTTCCTTGCCAGAAAGTGTGTTTGGATTGGGAAGTGGGGGGCACTGATTCTTTCTGACTCCATGAAGCGTCATTCCTCAAACCAAAATCCCACTCCTAATGCTCTCGGTAACGAGCTGTGCAACCTCCTGTTGCAGGGCAGCAGCTTTGGGCAACCCCGGACTGGGGTGGGGAGATGAGTCCAGGATTAGGGGAACCCCATGCAGCGTGCTAGGACTATAGCTCCCTTCCTCTTCTTATACTAATGCCATCCAGCTTGATGGCAAAGTGGAGAGAGAGGTGGTCTCTGCAGTAGGAAGATGGCAGACCGCATGAGGCTCCACTGGTCCCGGGATCCCAGGTGCAGCTCCAGATACAGCAACGACAACCTTTCATCATTTACACCCCCAAACACACAGACGTACAAACTCATCTGAGCATCCCTCTGCCTCACAGGGCAGTATACGGTCTCCCCTGTATTGCTTGGAGGAGGATGGGCCACAAACTGGTGGATGTTCATAAATCCACGGCGTTCACCTATTTCCCCTGGTTTTTAAATACATGATTTACTCTAACAAGCCTCCTCCAATTGCTTATTCAAGTGTCTCTCTGAGAATGAGACTGAACCAGGTGTTGCGTGACCCTGGGAGGTGTCCACTAACTGAAAACTGCGGCCTGGTAAAAACCACAGGCTTTTTTGGAAGGATGCTTGGCTTATCTCTACTTTCTGCCTCTCAACATGCCACTGACCCCACTTCCTAAGTGCCCCTGCAGTTTCCTTTTCATTTGAATTGGTGGTCTTCTCTGGAAAAGCTGGTGGTGTTTTTACAAGCTCTCTCGAAAAAACTTAACAGCCATCCCTGTATTGCAGCACAACGGCATCTGGTGCACGTGGTTACCGCAGTCCCTGTGGCTAACATCCTTAAGCTAGCATAGACTATATTAAGTTTGGCCTCCCTGCATGATGTTTCTTGCAAGAGGTTTCTCTCGGTTACATTTGGTCTCACTGCTGATTTAACAGGACCTTGGAAGGGACTGGGGGGTTGCACTACATGACCTCTGGAAGCCCCTTCCAGCCCTACTTCTCTGTGTGAGTCATTGAGTTCAGGAGACATTTACTCCAACTTCCTGCATGAAAGCAGAGCGAGCTGTTCTTAAACCATCCTAGACAGATACTTATCCAGCATCTTCTTGAAAGCCTCCAAGGAAGAAGATGCTATAGCTTCCCTGGATGTGTTAAGTGCTCCCTTTCCTTCGCTGGCCAGGCCAGTTGTAATGCCTCCCACTGGCTTGTTCTCAGCAATCAAGGAAAGGCTTTAGGGCCTATGGGTTTGACCATTTTTTGTGCAGCTCAACCTAGATCACCTGAGTCTGGTCGAGGCTGGCAACAAAGCCAATATCTTCAATTGCATCAAGAATGCAACTGAAAAGCTTGGAGGGCATTACCAGCAGATCGAGGGCAGCAATTCTTCCCCTCTGTTCAGCCCTGGGGAGGCCACATCTGGAGTCCTGTGTCCAGCTGTGGCCCCCACGACAGAAAGGATGTGGACACATTGGAGAGAGTCCACTGGAGGGCAATGAAAATAGTTCAGGGGTTGGAAACGCTGAGGGACCTGGGCTGATTGAGTCTGCAGAAGACGAGACCAAGGGGGATTGAACAGCAGCCGTCACCTCCCCGCCGGGGGGCTGCACAGAGGATGGAGCTGGGCTGGTCTCAGTGGGGGCAGACGACAGGTCAAGGAACAATGGGCTCAGGCTGCAGCAAGGGAAGTTGAGGTTGGATATTAGGAAATATTTTCTCATGAGGAGGTGGTGAAGCACTGGAACGGGTTATCCAGAGAGGTGGGGGAGTCTCCATCCTTGGAGCTTTTTAAGGCCCAGGTAGACAAATCCTTGGCTGGGATGATGTAGCTGGGGCTGGTCCTGCTTGGAGCCGGGGGCTGGACTAGATGTGACCCCCGGAGGTCCTTTCACACCCTCATTTCCTATGCCTCTAGAGCTCGCAGAGACGCCCTGTTCCCCTAGCGGTCTGCCCTCTTTGGCATCGGCTTCGGCGTCTGAAAGGATGTCAGGTATACTTTTGCGTAAATCACATTTTAGTAGCCCAGCGTGGGGCTGGAAGAAGTAAAAGCTCCCAGCCTCCTGCCCCACAGCATGTGAAAGAGAGAGATCTTGGTCACGAGTCCTGTCCCATCGTTTAGCACGTGGTGGGAATCTGGCCCACAGTGGAAGGGGCCGACTTTGATCACAAATGTGGGTTGTACACAGCCGATACGAGAGCGATTGGGCTTCCACTTCGTTCCCTCAACTCAACATCATTTTCTCAGCGCCGACAAGCCCCAGCACCACCCAGACACGGGGAAAGGTATCTGATTGCAAAAGCCAGGTGGCATGAGACGGAGGTATGCCGTCATTAGCGTCCTGATCCCATGGCAACTCATATTACTTCCAGGTGGGCTTCATACACCCATGGGGCAGCACTGTCTGTGAGAGAGCTATTCAGATTGAGGAGCAATTGCTTGGTTGTAAAGTCCAGACCCTCTCCTCTCTGTGACACACTCCTATCCCACCAGCAAAGCACATGGAAAGCAATGGATAGCCCTGTCATTACTGGAAGAGACATCAACCCACCACGAGGAGAAAGTCATGCGCACGGTATCCGGATACCCAGAGAGTGAAGCCTGCTTTTTCTATCCCTTTCTAAACCCTGTTGTCTGTTCCCTTTGCAGCTTCCTCTCTGCTGTGTTACACATGTGATAGCGAGAGGTACCGGAAGAACTGCCTGTCAGCTGTAACTACATGCAAAGACGAGGACAGATATTGCGTGATCCTCCGTAAAAACATAGGAACTTGTAAGTTTGGGGATCATCTCTCCTTCCCTTTTCTAAGTGTTCTGGCACCCGGGGGCACCAGCCAGGCATTAGATACACATGCAATGAGAAACATGCCCCAAGCAGTTCACGGTCCAGATTATGGCATGACGCAGCAGGTCACCTGGGTGGACCGTGGGACAGAGAACACGTGGCGACAGGCGAGAGCCCCGATCCCACCGACTTCCCATCCTAACCAGGGAGCAGGTTATGCTGCTATTGGCAGAGGCCTCTGCTCACCCCTTGTCATGCTTTTTTGCTCATACTAGCTCCTCAGCACAGGCAATTTGGCTTGGCTGTGTTGAAGTCGAGGTCAGTCGGGCAATTTGTGACAGCTGAAGAGCTGGTCCACAGCATCCGAGGCATTTCTAGGTCTGATCGACCTGGGGTCGAACTCACAGGCAAGCCACATTTTTTCTGCAGGGTTAAGCATAGCTCCGCTGCATCTTCTCTTAGGCCAGTCTCCCAAGCCATCATTGCTTTTTCCTCTTCTTCTTGAAGAAATGATGACTGAGTAGTGAGTTGCCCAACAGCAAGTGGTGATACTTCCTCAGGAGGCTGTCTCGAGGGAGTGGGAGGCAAACCTAATTTACGCTACCAGGAAAGACCATCCTGGAGCCGACTTGCAATGCTTGTGGCTTAATGCATGCCAGCGGTGTAGTCCATGCTGTCTGGGGCACCGTATCGCTTCTTCCTCCCTTGTCAAGCCTCTACCTTGGCTGAAGTTCGGCTCGATCCCCCCGTCCCTTTGGAAAGATGACCCTAGGGCACCCTCGGAGAGAAGTCCTGCTGCCCGTACTGGTTTCCTGCTGTGTCGTAGCATGGGGCAGCCTCAAGGCACAATATCACGATTAATTCAATAGATTAATTCAATAGATGGCTTTCACTTGCATTACCCCACAGGAACTTTTGCACTTTCGAAGCTACATCCTCGCACATGTTGGACCTGACGTGGGATATGGGATGGATTATCTGTGGTTCACTTTATTTGGGCCTATCTTATTTCTCTAGGTTCCTGTATCATCTCCCTTGATGTTTCAGCGGCCATCCCATTTTCCTGGATTGGTCATCCCGGTTGGTCCCAATGGTCACCCCATTTTCAGGAAATGAGGCGTGTTAGAAGCTATGATCTAATGGCCTTAAATATTAGTGCTCCGAATTGAGCACCTCCTCTAGTATTAATTTGCCCATGGTCTGTAGATATTCTGGTTAATAAAGACTGGCTGAAGTAATGACCATCTCTCCAGTTTCATTAAGAAATTATGCCTTTGCTGGTCATATTTTCTGGACTCCTTTAGTGCTGTTTTGTCTCTGATATGAACGGTTCTTGGAGTTGAGGGACACTTTCTAGCAATAATTTTTTCTGTTTTCCCCTTTCCTGGTATAGATCGCAAGCGGCCTAAAGTCCTCACCACCAAGATGTGCGCTCAAGAGTGTCCAGAAATGAGCAGGAAACAAAACAGAACAAGCACCAGAGTTTTTTGCTGCGATACGCCATTGTGCAACGCGAGCGGAGACAGCAGCAAGAGAAACAGCTATGCGATGCTCTCCTTAGGGACTTTGGCCAGCTTTATTTATATCCTCCGATCTGGACCGTGATGGATCAGAAAAAAACACCACACACCCATCCCATGTAGAGACTTGATGGTGAAATAAAATAATTAATTCACTCACAAAGCAGTGCTATGCAGCCAGGAGATGAGTGGGCCTTTCAATGGCACCTCTGGAGCTTTGAACCATCACTCCCTTTTCTTTTCCTTTCTGTAGGAGCCTAACTACCTTGGACAGTCTCCCCCTAAAAGGTGTAAGTCACATCTGATAATCGGTCTCCTAGGTGCTTTGGAAACACTGCCTCTAAATTCACAGGCTTGAAAGCCTGCCATATTCACTTCAGCACAAAAACCATCATCACCCACCCACGCCTGAGTCACGTCAGAGAGTGTGATATTTCCGTTCTCTTTTTAGTGTATAATGTCACAATAATCACTAACCATACTGGGTAATCAGCTAGAACAGCTATAGCAGTGACAAAAACAACCAAACTCCTCCACTTTTGAAATACAACTTTGCATTCTCCTTCTCATTTATCAGCAGGTCAAGACAGGTTCCCCAATCTTTGGCTTCTTCCACTCTTAGGGCACATCTACACATGCATTAACATACTTTAGTTAATGCACAATAAATCTAGTACCTCCATTGTGAGGTACTAGGAAAATGCACATTAGCCTGTCTTAATGCACCTTAGCGGAAGTGCATGTTTTTTAGTGATGCTTTAGTGCACATTAGCCTATTTTAATGTGCATTAGTGAATGTGCACGGTCTTTAATACACATTAAAATAGGCCAATGCACCTTCAAGTGCATGTGTAGATGCACTATTATTTCTCTGCACCTATCTGACTTCTGAGGGGTAATATAGCCCCCCAAACCCTCAGCCCAGAGCTAATCTGAGGTTGAGGCATCCCCTGGTCTGTTCCTGTGTTTCCCACTGGAGGAATAGCACTGATGAGGCATTGAAAGGCTCCTGCCTAAGGGCGCAGCAGTAAGTGTGCAAAAAGGTTGAAAAAGCTGAATATAAGGAGGGAAGGAGAAAAAGCTGGAGGAGAAGGAGGAAGAGAAGGAAGCAGGAAAGTGGCCAGGGCAGGGAGGATGGACACATTCCCCACCATTCAGGGAGGATGACAGGAAGCGTGTGACGACTGAGAACGACTGAACAACCGGCTGTCATGGCCTGAGGCAGCCGAGAAACTGGTTGCTGGAAGCTGAAGTCAGGCAAATTCAGCAGAGAAAAAATTGGCACATTTTCTAAACAGCAGAAGTGACTGATCCTTGGAGGAACTTGTGCAGAGCAGGGGTGGAAACTGTATCGAGGGCAATTTTAAAAGCCAGGTCAACCCATTAGAAGCTCTGCCACCATTATTCAAATCTAGGCATATACTCTCCATCCTTGGAGGTTTTGAAGACCCAGGTAGACAAAGCCGTGGCTGGGATGATGTAGTTGGGGCTGGTCCTGCTCTGAGCAAGGGGTTGGACTAGATCACAGAGTCATAGATGTTAGGGTTGGAAGGGACCTCAATCGATTCATAGATTCATAGATTCATAGATGCTAGGGTCGGAAGGGACCTCAATAGATCAGCGAGTCCGACCCCCTGCATAAGCAGGAAAGAGTGCTGGGCCTACATTACCCCAGCTAGATACACATCCAACCTTCGTTTGAAGACCCCCAGGGTAGGGGAGAGCACCACCTCCCTTGGGAGCCCGTTCCAGACCTTGGCCACTCGAACTGTGAAGAAGTTCCTCCTAATATC
>NW_017728886.1:269187548-269188928 GCF_001723895.1 Crocodylus porosus | reverse complement strand
GTTAGCTTTGCTGATGACTTTGGCACACTGACAACTCATGTTCATCCTAGAGTCCACGAGAACTCGGAGACCCCTTTCCACTTCCGTGCTGCCGAGCAGGTCATTTCCTAGGCAGTAGCTGTGCTGGACATTTCTCCTCCCTAGGTGCAGCATGTTGCATTTCTCCTTGTTAAATCACATCCTATTGTTTTCTGCTCATTTGTCCAACCTGTCCAGGTCTGCCTGCAGTTGTTCCCTGCCCTCCGGTGTGTCCACTTCTCCCCACAGTTTTGTATCATCCACCAACTTGGACAGCATACACTTCGCTCCCTCGTCCGGGTCACTGATGAAGACATTGAAGAGTATCGGTCCAAGGACCGAGCCCTGCGGGACCCCACTGCCTGTGTCCTTCCAGATCGACACCGACCCGTCCACCACCACTCTCTGGGTCTGACCCTTGAGCCAGTTTCCACCCCCAGACTGTGCAATCATCCACGTCACAGCCTCTTAACTTGTTCACCAGTATGGGTGGGATACCGTATCGAAGGCCTTCCTGAAGTCCAAGTACACAATATCTACCCCTACTCCTGTGTCCACGTGTTTTGTAACCTGGTCATAAAAAGAGACTAGATTAGTCAGGCATGATCTACCCGCTATGAACCCGTGCTGGTTTCCCTTCAGCATAATTTTTCCTGCTGGGCTCTCACATGTATGAGCCTTAATAATCTTTTCAAAGACTCTACCAAGGGTGGAGGTGAGACTGACTTGTCTGTAGTTGCCTGGATCCTCCTTCCTCCCCTTGAAAATAGGGACCGCATTGGCCCTTTTCCGGGCCTCCGGGACCTGGCCCGTGCACCACGAGTGCTGAAATATTCTTTCCTGCCAGATGTGAGCTCCTGAGCTCTCTGCACACCCTCCTTTTCCATGACTGTATAAAAATCAGTGGTTTCTGAGCTAGGAGACACTATTGCACCCAGTACTGGTGCAGAGGTAGCTCTGATTTCTGAGTAGGCTGCAGGGAACCCATGGCTTGTAGCAGGGTTGCAATGTTTTTAGTCCTGCATCTATTTCTTCATATCTATTTCAGTTGATCCAGGTGTGGTTATTTTCACTAGAGGCTTTTGCACAATATTTCATGGCAAGCAGAACTGAAGCAGGACCACAGCCCTTTTCTGCAAAGAGCACTGGGGTCACCTTCCCTTTCCAAAGAAACTTCTTCTAAGCCACAAAGACGTTATTAAAACCTGCAGCACCCTTATAGGCTCGGCAGTGCTACGCTGGTTAGCACTACAGAAGAAAGAGACTTGGGGGTCATCATTAACCACAAGATGAACATGAGCCTGCAATGCGATGCTGCGGCTAGTTTTGGGCCCCACAATTCAAAAGGGATGTGGAGAAGCT
>NW_017728886.1:269164811-269187448 GCF_001723895.1 Crocodylus porosus | reverse complement strand
AGTTTTGGGCTCCACAATTCCAAAAGGATGTGGAGAAGCTTGAGAGAGTCCAGAGGAGAGCCACGCGCATGATCAGAGGTCAGGAAAGCAGACCTTACGATGACAGGCTGAGAGCCATGGGACTCTTTAGCCTGGAAAAGCGCAGGCTCAGGGGTGATCTGATGACCACCTATAAGTTTCTCAGGGGTGACCACCAGGATCTGGGGGAACGTCTGTTCACCAGAGCGCCCCAAGGGATGACGAGGTCGAACGGTCACAAATTGGATGCTTATCTTGCTGGGACCCTATGACCCCAGCTGACTTCCTGCCCTTTGGGCGGGGGCTGGACTTGATGATCTCCCGAGGTCCCTTCCAGCCCTAATGTCTATGAAATCTATGAATTAAGACGACACAGAGGGAAGAAGAGCAATCGTGGAGGATACAGAGGAGGAGATCGGATTAAAAGAACAGCCCAGCGGGACGGGGACCATCGGTGGCTGGGGGAAAAGCTGGTCGGTGTTCACAAAGGAGGATGAGCCACAGCGTGTTGGGACCGAGCTACAGACAGGCTTTTGTTTTCATTGCAAAGTCTTAATTTATGGCAGGCCCAGGAATGAGAGGCATCTCCAAAAACCTTTGAACAGGGTTGTTCTCCAGGCAAAAGAATGCATTGTCCAGGGCCACGGAGATAAGACAGCCAGTAAAAGGAAGGGAAACTGTAAGGCTAAAAACACACCTGACTTATTGCGTGTCTGATTGTTCCTGAGTCTGACTCACATCAGTGCAGAGGTGGGGATAATCCTACACACAAGCAGCAGTTACCTGGAATTAGCCATGCTTGGGGGAGGCGGGAGGGGGTGCTATCTTGGATACTTCACAAGTACTTCAAAGTGGGAGAAGGGGTTTGTAGGAACCCAGATTAAAAAAGCTTCATCCCAGGAGAAATCCCAGGTCTGTTTTTAACCTAAAACAGACCCAATCTGTTGGGGGTCCCAGCTGGCAGCACGGCAGAAGGGGGTTCAAAGTGGGCAGAGGCCTGGAGGCTGCGATTTGGCAGGGGCAGGAAGCCGGGAAGGGGTTAAGCCTTGCTGATCTTCGGTGCCGCAGCAGCTGGGTGGCTCTCAAGGGATGTGGAAGACCCCTGGGTATGAATGATAAGACACCTGATTTCGCTTCCTTCTCCTACCGTATGTCAAAGGCGTGCTCTAACAGACCGGCCTGACCACAGACAGCTTGCAGCTTGCAGGGAGACATCGGGGCCAGATTTCCACCTGGCCCCAAGTCCAAACCCACAGCCTCCGCTTCCTGGGTGCCTGCCTTCGCTGCAGGCTTTCCAGGAGCAGGGAACGAGGGAGGCAGTGGCTTTGCAAGGAAGAGTTTGGTTTCCTTTAGGCTACACGGAGCAAGCAAAGGGGAGCCAGGCTCTGTTTGCCCAGGGGCTGGATCCTGCACTAGGAAAAGGGGAAATCCTGAGCTCTCAACCCTGCTCTGAGGCCCCTTCCTGCATTTCACATTGCCATAAACAGTCCTCGAGGCTGGGACTGAAGCCACCCCTCTCTCAGATAAGGGACACATGGGCTGCATTTATTCTTCCCTCCCTCCTGCTGGGTCCTTCTGCCAAGTGGGATGCCCCTACCCACCCGGAGCGGCCCGGTGAACACAGCATCCTCCTGGGAGATGAGCGTGGACCCCCTCCGGCTGCGGGGGGACTCGAATCCAGCCCCGCATTTCATAGATTTCATAGACGTCAGGGCTGGAAGAGACCTCGGGAGATCATCGAGTCCAGCCCCCTGCCCAAAGGGCAGGAAGTCAGCTGGGGTCGTAGGATCGAAGCTGGGGTCATAGGATTTCCGGATGGAGGGCAGTGGTCCTGGCTGCTGTGGTCCATGCAGCGCCTGACCGGGCTGGGGTGTGCGAGGCTCGGTCCGAGAGTGCCCATCAGGAGGAAGTGGTGGATATAGATGCCAAGGTGCTTGGTCCGGCCGAGACGGAGGAGATTTGGGCAGGCACAGAGCAGTGGGGGGAAACCTGGGTGCACAAGGACGTAGGAGGGGACAGGGGCAGGGCCCATTCTTGGACCGCGGTTCCTTTTGGGAATAATGGACTTAAGGCAGCTCACACGGGAAGTCTGGGACACAACTCCTCACCTACTGCCATATCCAAATCCTGAGCTGGACAAACAGGGAGGGGAAGTGCTTGAAGCAAGAGCTGCTTTGCTGGGGCTAAGCCCAGCGCTCTTCTCAAGCTGTGTTTCCTTAATCAGAAGGACGCGGATGGCCTCCAATATCGGGAGGATGCTGTTCTCACACGCCCGGTGGCCTTGGCCCTTTCCCTCTTCACCAGAACTCGCAGGCGATATCACCACCCTCTTGCCTTGCAAAAAATAAAACAAAATATGCTGCAATCTTTCAACCGAAGGATGATTGCCTCTGCTGGCTGGCTCCAAATTTCACAGCTCTTCCTGTTGAAAAAAAGGAAAGAGGGTGAGTCACGGGGACCTTGGAATTGGGGTGTGAAAACATTGGCTTATGCTATTCAAGTAAGCAGCCTGGGGGATTTGTCTGAGGCTTATTTTGAGCTAATGGCTCCATGCAGAAAGCAACTCGGAGCACGGCGGGGGTGTGGGAGCGGAGGAAGCAGAAAAGAGGAAGGCTGGAAGGGCACTGGACTTCTCTAAGTTGTCTAACGTGGGTGACTGGGCTAAGCTGTTACCCTGCGTATAAAGCATGGGGACCTCCAGCCCCAAGCTGTCCCCTCCAAGGAGGGGGCCCAAATTTAGGGCCATCTGCATTCCTGCCGTCTCCCCTCTCATAGATTCATAGACTATGACCATTGACCAGTGAATGGTGGAATCGCTCCAAGAGGATCAGGACCTTCGGCTTGGGTGTGGGGTGCCCTCCTGGGAGGTGATGGGGTGGGTTTATGGCAGACTTGGTGTCCAAGGGTCCCCTAGCAGCTCAGTCCTCCTCTCATCTCCCCCTTTCCCCTCCTCTTGCCCCAGCCCAGTGCTGTGTGGGGCCTTTGCTCTTTGCTTGCTGCTCTCCTCATCCTCCAAGTGCATGGAGCAGCACGGGGCCCCTTCCCCATGGACATGCATATCATCGCAACCCCCCGTTTCCCTGCTGTTTCCAGACATCTGGGCTTAGGTCTGACACCCTGCTGCCATTCCTCCTTGCCGTCGCACAGATTACTTCTCAGCTGCTTTCCGCCTGAAAGGCGGCTGGGACGTCTCTGCCTGCCCATGCCAGACACAACCTGCCTCTGGTGGGGTGCCCGAAAAAATATGCAGCACCAGGGTTTCCTTGCACTACCACCAAATGCAATGGCCAAATGCAGCTGGGCAAAGCCCAATAGCCCCATCCGAAATTTGACTGAGCAGAGCTCCAGCCTCTGCCTGGCTCTGCCACCGGGCAATTATCCTGCCTCCCAGACCCATCGGTCTGGGCCTTTGGATACTCCCCAAATCCAGGCAGGCCTCCTGCATGCCAAGCCCAGGCCTGGAGGTCTTGGGGTTCAGGTCCTTCAGTCTCGCTAGAGGACATAGCACCCATGCGGCTTTGAGCAATTGAAGACATGGCCTCGTTTTGCGTTGAAGTGGGATGTGGGGGCCTGTTATGGGGGGAAGAGATGTCTCCAGAAGTGGCTCCTGGGTTTGGGGAGAGACTGCCCTTGCTCCCTTCTGCTACCCTTCTTGCAGCTGGCAGGCGAGGTTCGTTGGGTGGATGCGGTATCTTTTATCGGACTAATTGAGGAGCTGGAAAAAAGGTCTTTGCAAGTTTTTGGGTGCAGTCGCCCTTCTTCAGGCAGGTACCGGGTGAATCGGGTGTCAAGCACCTTCCTGCAGCTGGGCCTCCCCTGAAGGCGGTTTTCTTCCTGGCAGGGGAAAGCCTTGAATGACTCGCATGGATTAGGAATTAATTTGGATGATTTGACTTGGGATACGAATGTTTTTCCTTAAAAAAAATAATAAATCTGCTTTTCCTCCATGCTCTGGAGCAGAGAGGAGAAGAAACCAGTCTGCCAGGGGGCTGGGAGGGGAGGAAAAGGCAGGGGCTGATGCATCTCTCCCGGGGGCATGGCAACGTGAAGCACGCTGTTCCTTCCTCCTCTGCCCCAGCCCCTGCCATGCAAGCCTTACATGACACCCCCAAACCACGGCACCACGTTATCCCTATTGTACGCCAACGGGACACATACAGTGACCCCTATTTTCAGGTTCAGTTTTAGGAAAACCAGCTGGGTTTTCCTCGACTGTCTCTTGATAACCGAAATAGAGTCCTTGTGCTGTTACTGACCTTCTCAAAGTCCCTGAAGCAGAAGAAAAACAAAACAAAGGAAGAAGCCAGAGGGGGAAGTGCATTGAAAACTAGCAAAGGAACAGTTGCATGGGAAATCATCTGGACTGAGTATTTTAATTGCATGCCACAAGTACCAAAGTTGGGACTGTCGGGGGTTAATGGCAGCTGGCTGATCCCATTTATATTTCAGTGGGATTTTGATGGTGGTTTTTGGAATGAGAAAAGAGCAGGGCTCCTCATCTGAACAATACACAAAAGGACGGGGGAAGTTGTAAATCACTGGAAAGCTGGGAGAGGCCGGAGCAAGGGATGCCTGCAGAGCTGGGGGTGGGGGAAGCGGTGGAAGAAGGAGCAGGCCAAGCTGCAAACAAAACAGGGCCTCCCTCCCTTGCAATGCACGGGCTCAGATAAACGCCCAGCGCCTGGCTCTGCACGTGAAAAAGTTTGCATTGACCTGCCGAGTAAACCACAGGCAGTGTTGGAGGTGGAGTTATATGGATATTTATTCTTATATATAGAAATACATATTTTTGAAAAAAAAAAAGAAAGAAAGAAAGAAAGAAAGAAAGAAAAAAAAATTTGCAGGGATCTTTTGAGCAGAAAGGATAGGACGAGCCACAGGACATCCCTGTGCTCCAGCGAAGAGAAGGGGGAAACCTCCCATCCCAGGGGGCTTGGCATGAGCCCCACGAGCTCTGCCATGGGGCAAAGCCCAGCTTGGGTGGGAGGAAAAGGGGCAGCGTCAAGGGGCTTTTGTCCTAAGCGGGGAACAAGCCAAGAGCAACTTACCATTTTTCTTTTTGGGAAGATTTCTATCAAAACCAGCTGCCCTGGCAGAACCGCCGAGCTCGGTCCCCACCCACCGCCCAGACGCTCCCCAGGTCCCCTGTCTGGCCCCGGCCCATGGATCTGGGAAGGAGCAGACTTGCCCCATGGTCGAGCCACACAGACTGGACGATGGAGCTGTGCTCAGCCCACTTTTGCAACGGGGCCTCCCCCGATCGCTCCAGGCCTGGAAGGGACCCGAGGGTCACCGCACCTGGGGTGCAACACTCGGGGCTCTTGTGTCCGGTGCAAAGCCCTGGGCTCGCCATGCCCTGGCCTGATGTAAGGGATAGATTTGTTCTGCTAACATGCGATGTTTTTGCCTGGGGGCCCTGCAGTTCTTCATCTCTCTCATTTCTAACACCACATCTTTATTTCCTGGAGGGGAGGCGGGGTCCGTGCCCCGGTTTCTATCCTAACCCAGGGGTGGCGGGGTGGGGGAGGTCTGAGCTGGCAATAGCTCAAGAATGTGATTTGTGCAATTGCCTTGGATTTGTGCAGTGGAAGAGCTGCCTTGTTCCAGCAAAACCTCTGGCATGCACACTGCGTTTGGCATTTGCTCCAATTCCTGGACGCCGGTGTCAGAGAAGAGAAATGAAACAAACCCCTTCGCATTTCCTACCCGCAAGTCACCGCCTGCTTTTCTCCTGGCTGCTTTTGAAAGAGGGTTAAAGCACAGGAAAAAAAAAGAAGCCATTCACGTGGGCAGACTCCCCCTC
The DNA here is from genome assembly GCF_001723895.1 of Crocodylus porosus. NCBI lineage: Eukaryota > Metazoa > Chordata > Crocodylia > Crocodylidae > Crocodylus > Crocodylus porosus. The sequence goes on along the minus strand of NW_017728886.1, from coordinate 269,181,627 downwards.
CATCACCCTGGAGTCCCCTCCCACAAGTCACCCAGGCTTTGCAGGCTCTGCTTGCAAGAGCTGCCACCCAAACTGCCCCCAGGAGCAGCTGCCTCATCCGCTGTCTTGAAGGCTTAGCAAAGATGAAGGCTTTCCTCTTTGCCTTGCTGGCTGCGGTCCTGTGTGTGGAGCCAGGTGAGACTCTCGAAGCCATTTCTCTGGGCCAGACAAAGACAACGCAGAAGGGGAGGCAGACAGCTGGGGAAGCAGCTAGACATGGCAGGGATTCAGGGAGGCTTTTCAGCATCAGCAGTCGGTGGCAGGAGGTGGCTTGGCTGGGCTGCAGCTTGGGAAGGGGATGAAAACAGCTGGGATCAGGCACAGGGAGGGATTCGCCTTCCCTGAGATCAGACTTGGGTCTCCTGTTCAGTCCATCCGCTGCATGATCTCAGGGCAGGGGAGGCAGGGGAATGGTCGCTAGCCTCAAAGTCCTGCCCAGGCAGCTCCTAGGTACAGACATTCAAAAAGCCCAAGGCAAAATTGATCTAAGTTAGGTTGGGTTTTTTTTGTAGTTTGGTGAGCAAATTTTGGGCTGGGCTCTGCCATTTTTAAGCCAGTCTGCGTGTACTGAACTTCTGTTACACGTATAGACCAGGGGCTGGTCACTTATGATGTCCGTATAAAGAGCTCTGACATGCCCTCCGACGACTGGGACCCATAACATGGGGGAGCCGTGCTTCTCAGCATCCTTTTCCTTGCAGCTGCTTTTGGCCTGTCTCATCCATTAAAGAAGCTGGCATTTGAATCTGCTCTCAGGGGTAGCGGAGTCCATTGGAAATAAAGGCATTGCATCTAATTAAGTTGCAGCACTGAATGCAGAAGGAGGCTTGGATCCGGCGTTGTGCTTTTATCGAGGCGATAGAGTCGCAATCCAGGGTCCGGTGGGCACCACTAGTTGATTCCCTGGCAGTAATAGTCCTGGGGGTGTCTCAGCCTGGAAGAGGCAGTCTCCAAAGAGAAAAAGCACCTGAGAAATGGGCTTTGGTTTGATGCAAAGCCTAAAAAGAACAGGCTCTGGTTGTTAACCAGCGGGCGGTCAACTCAACAAGGTCCCGCCGTGCACTTCCTTGCTAGCGGGACTGATTTTTAATTCTCCTAAGGTAACTGCAAGGTGTTTCTCCTTTGATGCATTATGTGAGTCAACCCAAGACCATCACTAGATGCCAGGAAAAAAGGAAACTAATTCACTTTCAACCATTTGGGCTTGGGTGCGGGAAATGGGGATACTGGCCACTCTGGGATAGATGGACCTTTGGTCTGACCCCGTATGGCAACTCTAATGTCCCCAAGACATGGCCAAGTCCCCGGGGTCTGTAGCGAGAAGCCGCCATCCAGCTTCTCAGAAGTCTCCATTTGTTCTAGATTTTAGTTTTTAGCATAATATCTAACTGCGTCACAATTTCTGCCAATTCAGGATAAGGGAGTTGGCATGTCCCAGTTTTATCTGGTAAAACTCAGCCCACGGCAAGAGTTATTGCACGACGCGGCGTGCTCCAAAAACCCCTCTGGGATCAGGCAAAGACGGGTGGTTATGGATGCAATGGGAGTATTCCCTTTGCCCCCCAGAGACCCTCCTTCTTTAGCTAGCTGTTTGCTCACCTGTTGCACAGGGGTTTTGAGCTTGCTTTAGGTGGTGTATGAGCTAAAATGACGGTGGCTAGAGGTGGTTTGGGCAGAAAGTCTCATCTGACGGCGAGGGCAGGCAGCGGGAGTTTTCCCTTTGCTCCTCTGAGTTTGGGAGGAGGCTTTCAAAGGCTTCATGCTGTGCCCTTATCTTTGCAAACCAGACCCCCTACTCCGCCCAGTTTTACTGAAGTCTTAAAACTTTCCGCTGCAACGTCTAACTCTTCAGGCTTTCCAGCTCAGATATCTCCCCTGTGTAAAAGGCTCCGTTATCTGCTATCTGCAAGCCTTCCCTTCCTTTTGCTTGGGATGTTTCTCTTCTGTTTTATTCTTCCGGCATGCACTGTGTTTTAACCCCCCTTAAATAATGCTTCCCTCTCCTTCAGGTTTTTTATTTATAGGCATTTAGCATGGGCCCTTTGTTTCCTTTTCTCTTTTGTCTGAGTGCCAAGGATGATCCTTTGTTATGGGGATGACAAGAGCAGGAAGAAGCCACAAGTATGATTCAGGGCCGCACGGTGCCAGGCACTGTACACGCCCATTCAGAGACGATCCGCGTCTCATTGTGTTTACGGACTAAATTGAGACGCGCGACTTAAGTGATGCAACAGTCCATTAAACAGGGATGGGCTAGGGATGCTGTGCTGGGAACGTGGATGATACCTGGGCTAGCTAGACATTTACAAGTCAAATCACCCTTAAAAAAATATACCCAACAATAAATGAGAAAAAACAATATCAGCCATTAGTATGAGCAGAAACGCCCACTTGAGGTGTTTATCGTTACGGCCAAATGTAGGCATGCATGTCTTCATTTATATCTACGAGTACTTCTCCTGTTACTATTAACAACGCAGTGCTCTCGGGAGACGTGTGTGCTCTTTCTTGCTCTGCCGCAGACTGCCTCTGTGACCCGGGGCACGTCACTTATTTCCCTCCATGTCTCTGTGCCCCGTCTGTAAAACGTATCAGGGACGCAGGGAGGAAAAACACGTTATTAAGGATGGTGAAAGCTGTGGGCTACCAAGCTAACAGGCAAGCTGGCATAGGGAGCTTGATTATCTGTGACCACGTATGTACCCAGCTTGCCTGTCAGATCACTGAGTCTGTGGCACTGACTTAAACATGCAGGCTGAAGAACCAGACCTGCCAGCATCATTCGGGGCAATCAACCGGGAGTCGCATTTGTGCTGTGTAGCAGGGCACTAAGGTGCCTGCTACTTGAAGCGTAGGAATGGCCACCCAGGGGCAACCAGGAGGTGCTCGGGGCTCACACCTGTTGAGTGAGCTGACCGGAAGGGGCAGGCCTGGCTGAGGCCAGGCAAGGGGGTCCCTGCCTGCGACCAGAGGAGAAGGAGCTATGCCCTGAGTGGAAAAAGGGGAAAGTGTGAAGGTGGGTGCAGCTGGTGATACGGGGGGGAGAGGGAGCACTTGTGGTGTGGCCCAGAGGATGTTTTAGTCATAAGGCCTGCATTTAAGTTATAGTGCAGAGGCTTGTGTTTGGTGTTTGTTGTTTAACTGGAGCACCAGGTGAGGCTATTAGGGGTTGGAGGAGGCCTCATAGGGGCTCCACGGTAGCGTGGGGACCCCGGTGCCAGAGCGGGCGCAGCATCCGGGGGTGCACTGACCCCAGCCCCGAGGAAAAGGGGAATGGAGAATCGGAGGCCAGGTAAGGCTGAGGCTGCCTGAGCCCAGAGGGGGGTCGAGACCCCCAGGAGGAGAGTTGGAGCCAGGCACAGCTATGGCCACCTGATCCCCAAGGCTGCGGTAACCCCAGAGCAAAGGAGCAGCGAGAAGCCCAGAAAGGGGGCTGCAGAAAGACCAAGTGCCTGTGGGGTGCGGCTGAGAGACAAGGCTGCGGAGGGCCTGACCGCTAGAGAAGGCGCAGAGAGTGAGATAGACCAAACAACTTCCGGTCCATCAGCGAGGCTTGGGGCGTGGTACAGGGGTGGTTGGAGCTGCGCATAGCCCACAAGGCCGGGGTGCCCAGGAACACCCGTTAGCAGAGCTGGGCTAATATATAGGAGGATAACCGTGTCCAGGGAACTGAAGAGGCAGCCTCCCTAATTACATAACTGGCATCAAAGACGTGGCAGGCGAGATTGAGGGTGCATCGCAGACCGACTTGGCACGGTAGGGGGCGCTAGGGGAGAGCACGACGACCCTAGGACGTTTTCCCCTGTCTGGTACATGCTGGATCCCCTTTCAGGGTCATAGATTTCATAGATTTCATAGACATCAGGGCTGGAAGGGACCTCGGGAGATCATCGGGTCCAGCCCCCTGCCCAAAGGGCAGGAAGTCAGCTGGGGTCATAGGATCCCAGCAAGATAAGCATCCAATTTACTCTTGGCTCATCGAGCCATTTATCCAGTGCTTGCCAGTAGGCCTATAGGCATGGCTGATTCAGTAAGGTACCCAGGTTGTAGCCATACTGGTTTCTAGGAAAAAACAATCAGGACTCTTGGTGGTGGCGATATCTTTTATTAGACCAACAAGATTTTTGCAAAAAAAAAAAAAAAAGTTGCAAGAATTTTTTTTTTGCAAAAAATTTAGTTGGCTTAATAAAAGATATTGCCTCTACCACCAGTCCTGATTGATTCAGTAAGGGGCACTCCATCAGCCTCCATGGGTTTTGAGTCTGACCAGCGACTCTGTTACCCTGCAATGCTCGGGGTACCTAAAAGCGCTTTGGAAACCTGCTGAGAAACCAGTCCCTGCAGCCAGGAGCCGCAGTCAGACAATGAAAGATGTGACTACATATGCTGGATAGGAAGTTGTGGGGGTGGAAGTTATTGAACAGGTTCTTTAGCCTGGAAAAGCGCAGGCTCAGGAGTGATCTGGTGGCCACCTATAAGTTTATCAGGGGTGACCACCAGGATCTGGGGGAACGTCTGTTCACCAGAGCGCCCCAGGGGATGACGAGGTCGAACGGTCACAAACTCCTGCAAGACCGCTTCAGGCTGGACATAAGGAAGAATTTCTTTACTATCTGAGCCCCCAAGGTCTGGAGCAGTCTGCCAGCGGAGGTGGTTCAAGCGCCTACATTGAACACCTTCAAGAGTAAATTGGATGCTTATCTTGCTGGGATCCTGTGACCCCAGCTGACTTCCTGCCCTTTGGGCAGGGGGCTGGACTTGATCTCCCAAGGTCCCTTCCAGCCCTGATGTCTATGAAATATATGAAATCTATAATTATTTCTTCACATTGCTTGTCTGCCCTGACCTCAGGTATCCTCCTGAATGTAATTGCATCAGTCACAGATGCTTTTCTTCTCACTGTTTTTAAAATTTCCGCCCGAATTATCAATGCCTTTAAGATATAAGAGTATCTTATTCATCTTGTGTTTATTATGCCAGGTAGCCCCTAGCAGGCCCAGGCACAAGCAAGGACTCTGCTGTGCTCGGTGCTGTACAGACACAGAACAAAAGGACAGTCCCTTGCCTAACGAGTTTGCAATCTTTGTGCTCAGCAATAAAAATAGGGGAGGACTCTAAGTTATAGCCAGAAGCCCCAACACAGTTGTGCTCTTATGGCCATATATATTTAAAAGATCAGTCCTCTCAGGACTGCATGGCCCCGTGCAGAGCCCAGGTCTGCCATCGTGTCTCACCCTGAGCCCCACTAAAATCTCAGCCTTATTTTCAACTGACCTGCAAAAAGCAGAGCTCATGCTTCCTGGCTAGGGTCTGGGGGGCACATCTCTTGGAGGAGACAGTGGCTACATGGGCACGGAGAACGGGGTAGTCCGAGGTGACCGAGAGATCTTATGTCCCAGCTTTAGGCCTGTACAGTTCAAACTACTCAAAACAGATAACGGGTTTGACTGAGATCTGGCGATGGGCAAGGCCAGTTAGCCCACATTAAATACCTGCTGAAGTATCCAGATGGCCTCATGTGTGAACAGCTGTCCCTATTTTGATGCGAGTCAAATCTCAAACTCATCAGGCCCAGATTAAACCAGTTGTCTGTTTTTAGCCTTAAAAACAAACACTTTTTGCTGTAATTTGGAGCCATTTCCAGTTGCACTATCACACCGTAGGGCAGTGCATGATTCCAGAAGGGGATGAACCAACACATGCTTTCCCGTTGCAGCTCACTTGCTGGTTTGCTTCACCTGCAAGGACGCGTCCTCCAACTGGGCCTGTCTGACGCCAGTGACATGCAACGAAGGGGAAAATCACTGTGTGACGACTTATTTCAGCGCGAGCGTCGGTGAGTCTGGGCCCCTCTTCTTGCCTGGCTTCTGTTTTCTGCTCCCAGATGGGGTTGCTGCTCCTGGAAACAACGAGGCGGGAGGTTTCAGAGGAGGAGCTGCACGTCTTGTGCAGAAGGGGCCACGGCATGGAAGTGTGGTAGCGCCTCCATGGTCCGGGTGAAGGGGCAGGACCCCGGGGACATGGGAACGATGTCCCCTTCTCCTCCCTCCATGGACCTTAGGGGAGGGAAGAGGAAAGAGGCATCCAGCTTAGGGATTTTCAGCTGCCTATTTGCAGCCTTGTCTCCACAACCAGCTTTGGGCAAGGTGTCTGCTTCTCTCCACCATTTATAGTGGGGATAAAAGGATGGCTGCCTGTCTCCTCGTCTGCAGGCGGGGAATGGCCTTGCTCTGTGGAGGGGAATGATGGTTGCCAGCCCCCTGCTTTGGCTCTGTCACCCCAGCATATAGCAGTGGGCACGGCTGCCTGACCCCGCAGCTCTCCTGGGAAGGGAGGTTGTGCCCTATAGCTGGGTCCAGCTTGCCCCTGACTAGAAATGGGGGCAAGTGTACTGCCATTGCACAGGCCATTCAAAACCTGCCACCCGTGACCCGCAGCCCTTGCATTGCACAGAAATAAGCCAGGAGGCAGTGTTAAGACACACACTTCCTATGCAGGCAAGAGGTTTCCTTGCATTCATGTTTGCACGGGAGGACGCACAGGCACAGCGGGGTGTGCATGCACAAAAGGAAGCAGGGCTGAAGCCTGGCTAAGGATACTGATTCAGGCAGTGCTGCTACCTTTTTTTTGAGGCACTGGGTCATTGGTCACAGCTCAGGCCAGGGATTTTTGCCCTGCACCGATGTTGGTACTAGAAACCCAGAGGTACCTGGATCTCATACAGGGTCATACCAGTCACCACGTTAGGAGCCAGGAGTTTTTCCCTTAAACCATGGCAGCTTTGCATAGCAGAGGTTAGGGCCCTTTGCCTAGGTTTCTCTGAGCATCTTCTAGGGGTGCACTGATTAGAGGTTTTGGGGGCTGATACCGGTATCGGTAGAGATGCACCGACAGGGATTGTAGGGGCAGCGCTGGGAGGGAGCTACGGCAAAATGTGGGGTGGCTGGAGCCCCCTCTGTAGCCCCTGCTCTGGGCCCAGCCCCTGGCTTATTTTGGTATGTTGGGTACTGTGCTTTTTAGGTTGCAAACATGTTGCATGACATGAACCATTTTACCCCAGGACAAAGTGCAATTCTGCCGTTTTCCCGGGATAAATCCAGAAAGGGTTCATGGGAGAAGAAGTACTAACAGTTCCTCCTGGGGCCCTGCAGAGTCTGTCTGGACTGTTATCCTGGGTCTACACTGAGTCGATGGCAGAAAGGTGGCAGTGCATTTGGGCGCCCACTAAACCCCGATTGGAAGGGTGATTGTGTGTACACGTCAATCCCAGGAGATTTCTGTTCTGGGATAAACCCAGCCACAATTTGCCCAAATGCAGCATCTGTTCCTAACCTTAGATGCGCGTGAGGGTTTGAAGTGGGGATTTTGGGGAGTCCTTGTCCTAACAATAGCCTGCAAGTGCAAGAGAGACTTGCAAGTGCAATAGCCTGCAAGTGCCCTGGGACCCTCTTCCTGCCCTGGGTCCTATGCCTAGCATCGCAGCAACGACCGCAGCAGCTGGGCATCCTTGACGAACAAGAACCCGCTGAGATTAAATCGATTAAGTAGCAGGACGTGCATTCCCCATTGCTCATGCTCCCTTAGCTCCTTCAGTACAGCCGTCCCCCCCGCAAGTTACCTGAACTCCAGGGGACTTTTTAACTTTGATTCTCTCTCTTTCCTCCTCCTGTGAAGGCAGCCAGTCTGGGCAGAGCATCTCCAAGGGCTGTGCACCCATCTGCCCAAACGCTGGGATTAACATCGGGCTTGCGGCGGCCTCTGTGACATGCTGCGATTCCTTCCTGTGCAACATCAGTGGGGCCGGCAGCGTGAAAGCCAGTTACACAGTGATGGCCGTGGGCATCCTGGCCAGCATCATCTGCATCCTCCGGGTCGGCGCGTAACGGGGCCTGGGAAGAAAGGATTTGCTGCCCTGAAGAGCCCGAGCTCCCCCAGTGAGGCTTCAGCCACCCACTTTGTGCAAAGCTCTCTCGGGCTGTGACCACCTATGGTGCCCTTTCTTCCAAGTACTATCCCAGACCCAATATAGCCAATATTTCCTCTCTCACTTGGTGACCAGGTGCCCCACTTCGCGGCTCGGCAGATCTAGAAAGTTGCCTCGTCTAATTCTGGTACTCGAGATTTGGGAAGCTCAGATGGATAAAGACCTCCCCACCCCCCACAGACAAACCCAACTGCACCTACCAGGAAATGGTGGAGGATGCTGTGGTGGGGTTTTTAACCCATCTTCCCAGGTGATAGGGCTCGTTCAACTGTAGTTGGACTCGCAGGGAAAACTTTTACCGGGTACCTTCCCACACGGGGTGCCGCCGCGGCGGAGATGTTTCCACGCGATGGATCTGTACAAATGCCAGATACCAGGAACGCATGATTGCCATGCAAGCCCACCCCCGCCTCCCCGCCCCTCTCTTCTCCTCTCCCCAGGCAGCTGGATTCTGCTGTTTTCTAAATCGTTTCCTCTAACCCTTGGCTAACGTTTCTTCTATAGACGACGGATGAGCTGTATCATGCCCCACTGCACCAATGTGGGCACTAGGCCTGAATAAACCCCTTTCCTGCTGTTGCCTGACCCTGGATGCATCGCGTATTTGTTTCTGTGCTGAAACGAGGGGGTAAGAAGAGCGTCGGTGCAGCGTCTTGGGCCCTAGACTTCTGCTCTGTATTTGTCCCATCACCCATAGCACCTACTCTCCATGCCCCATCACCCTAATGCACCCGCTCTCCACGCCATCCCTCACCTTCGTGCCCAGCTCTGGTTTCTCTGCGTGGCCCCATTTGCTGCCCCCTGTCCTTTCCCTCCACGAAGGGCCTGCCGGATATGATGCACGACAAACTCGGCCCGTTACAAAGCACGAGTGTAAGTCAAAGGCTAGGCTTCAGGAGGGGGACAAAGCCACCGAGGGATTACCCTGTGCCTTGCAATGCCTCAAAGGCTTGCGTGCCTCAGTTTTTCCTCTGCAGAAAAGGCGATAAAGGCTGAGCGGATTCCAGGCCCAAAGTTTCATAGTTGTTAGAGGCTGCGAGAGACCTTACAGATCACTGGGTCCAGGCCTCCGGAGGTAACAAAAGCTCAAACCAGCCTGTGCACATAGATGGGCACCCGCCAGACTGTCTGTGTTAGGAATATGGGGGTCCATAAATGGAAGAAGTGGGATTGAGGTTGGAAGCTCCTTTCCCCTCCTGGCAGATGCCCCCACTCTTGCCAAGATCAGCTATAACACGTGGGTAGCTTCTTCCTCCTGGCTCTGCCAACTCTCCTGACCACACTGGACCCTGCTAAACCCCCAGGCATCTCCCTCCTGGGACGTGTTGAAGACCCCGGATAGACAAAGCCTTGGCAGGGATGGTGTGATCGGGGCTGGTCCCTCTTGGAGCAGAGGGTTGGACTAGATGTCCGCTGACTGGGAAAGTTGAGTTCATAAAAATTATACTACAAAATATCACCGACAAATGCACAGAACAAGGCGAGATAAGTTTGCCATTAGGATTTTCAGAAAAAAAACTCACGAGGTGTCGCTTGCAGCTTATCTTAGTACACCTCTGGTGATTTTAAACAGGCTCCCATGTGTCTGGCATTTGACTGTGTTAAATGTCTATCCTTGATTAATGACTATGGTAAATATACTTCGTTATAATTAACTCACATTTATGTGCAGGAAGGGACATTTTGCGTATGGGGCTTGATAGTTGTCTCCTGATTTACTTTTGTTTTTCCTCTGTGGTTCCCTTGATCTTCCAAGGACAAGTCTTGAAAAACGCTGTGTGTTTCTTCTGGTCGTTAACTCATTTCCTGACACGCTCCAACTCAGCAGGGTTTGATAATCTCTTGTTACCGAGTAAGGTCATCTCTCAAAATTGGGCCTTTCCAATAACGAATAACGAACAGTTGAAAACAGGACCTTCCTGTTCATTATTGCATGATTGGTTGTTTTTTTCACTCATCTACCCAAAATGCTTTGAAAACGTGGAGCTATAGGGTATTAAGAGGAACGAAGCAGCTATCAGGAGTGAGAAACCATTCAAGGCAAGACTTACGTGTCCAGCTGATCTTCCAGCGACGGATCCATGCCTTAAAAAGCTGAAAAGAGTGAAAGCACCTCTTTGCCTGTATTGCTATTGCTTTTACAGATAAACATACTGGACTTTTGCTTTAGGCTCCTTTAATAGTAAATAGTCCTAAGTGAATAAAGCTTTTTTGTCATTTATTGGATCGGCGGTGTCAATCCTTTAATTCCCAGGCCTAGTCTTTTTTTTTTTTTAGGTATGTGGGGAGTAAAACGAAGGCTCAGGGCAGCATGAGATGCCTCCCAAACAAGCAGGAGCAATTAGTGACAGATGGGGGGGACAGGGCTGAGCTCTTCAATGAGTTTTTTGCCTCGGTGTTCCTGAACGAGGGTCAAGACGAGTCTCCTAATGGGCTCTTAGATGGCCATCAGAGGGACGCCAGCCCACCGACTGTCGACGCTGACCTGGTGCAGAGTCACTCGGATGGACTGGACGTGTTCAAGTCGGCAGGGCCGGGCAAGATGCATCCAAGGGCACTGAAGGAATTGGCCCGTGTCATAGCAGAGCCGCTGGCACGGCTATTTGAGACCTCATGGTGCTCAGGTCAGGTCCCGGCAGACTGGGAAAGGGCCAACGTGGTCCCTATTTTCAAAAGGGGAGGCAGGAGGATCTGAGTCATTATAGGCCAGTTAGTCTCACCTCCATCCTTGGAAAGGTCTTTGAAAAGATTATGAAGGATCATATTTGTGGGAGTCCAGCAGGAAAAATAATGCAGCTGGGAAACCAGCATGGATTCGTAGCAGGCAGATCATGCCTGACCAACCTGGGTCACAAAATGCTTAGACGCAGGAGTAGAGGTGGATGTTGTTTTTGGCCTTCGATACCGTATCTCGTCCCATTCTCATCAATAAATGAAGAGGCCGTGACATGGATGTGTACACGGTCCGGTGGGTGGCCAATTGGCTCGGGGGTTGCACCCAGAGCGTGGCAGTAGATGGGTCGGTATCGACCTGGAGGGATGCGGGCAGCGGGGTCCCGCAGGGCTCAGTCCTTGGCCCTGTACTCTTCAATATCTTCATCAGTCACTTGGACAAGGGAGTGACGTGTACTCGGTCCACGTTTGCGGAGGATACTAAATTGTGCGGTGAAGTGCACACCCGGGAGGGCAGGGAACGATTGCAGGCAGACCTGGACAGGTTAGAAAAGCGGGCAGTGCACAATAGGATGCAGTGCAAGGAGGATGAGTGCAGAGTGCTGCACCTAGGGCACAAAAACATCCAGCACATCGACTGGCTGGGCAGTGACCCTCTCAGCTGCACAGAAGAGGAAAGGGATCTCGGAGTCGCAGTGGATCCAAGACGAACACAAGTTGTCGGTGTGACGACATCATCCGCAAAGCTAACTGCACTTTACCATGCACCAGCAGATGCATGATGAATAGATCCAGGGAGGTGACCCTTCCCCTCGATGCGGCGCTGCTCAGGCCGCAGTTGGAGCATGCATCCAGTTCTGGGCGCACTTCAAGAAGGACGTGGATAGACCCGAGAGGGTCCAGAGGAGGCCACTTGTATGGTCGGGGGCAGCAGGGCAGGCCCAACGAGGAGAGACTGAGGGACCTGGACCTCTTCAGCCTCCGCAAGAGATGGCTGAGGGGATCTTGTGGCTGCCTACAAATTTGTGAGGGGGACGCAGCAAGGGATGGGAGATGCTCCGTTCACCAGGGCACCTCTTGGGGTAACAAGGAGCAATGGTCACAAACTGACAGAGAGCAGATTTAGGCTGGACATCAGGAAGAACGTCTTCATGGCAAGGGTGCCCAAAACTGGAATGGGCTCCAAGGGGGTGGTGCTCTCCCCTATCGTGGGGGTCTTCAGGAGAAGGCTGGACAGGCATCTGGCTGGGATCGTCTGACCCAGCGCTCTTTCCTGCCCAGGCAGGGGGTCGGACTTGATCTGTTGAGGTCCCTTCTGACCCAAGCATCTGTGAATCTATGTCTTGCTGACCACCATGCCACCCGGCTTTTAACTGGAGACCCTTCTCGAGGCCTGGGGCAAGCTGTGGGCCACTGGTGCCAGGGATATTGTTGCAGCAAATATCTACAATGGCAAATCAGGGTGAGCAGGAGAAAGGCAGGGATGGACGCAGTGTGCAGCCCATGATCGAAGCACCTCCCCTCTGGGTCTAGACCAGAGCTATGGCACCCTGGGGTGCATTGCTATCCTTTCCAGGGCGATGCACAATGCTAGCTGGGCAATCTCAATGCACAAGATAAACCCAGAGATTTACTGTTGCTGGTTGAGCTGGGTGCGATGAGGCGGTGATCTCTCTCTGCTTCTCCTGGCGTGCACATTTTGCTGGCAAATTCTGCTAGTTCTTATACTGTTTAATTGTATAACTTCAAAGCATTTTTCCTAGGTAGTTGGCCAATTACAGTCCAAATAAACAGGGAGGAAAAGGTGTTGTTCATCATACCATAAGCATTAATTGCCTGGCTGCTGCTCTTGCAATGTCTAGGTGTAAAAATGCGTGCATCTCTGCAGACCCTGCAGTTGTAGGTCAATTTACAGGTGAGGGGCCTGAGCAGTCAGACAGGATACTTCGAGGTGTCACCAAACCTGTCTTGGGGTATTTGGATATCAGTGGAGCATATTTGCAGTAGTTTGTACAGGTGAGGGTTTGTTTTTCAAACTCCAGACATACATTGAATGGTTCAGACATTTTTAACACCCTACACCTTAGGATGCTTGTTGGGAGAAGTGTTTGTCAGGTACAGGGCATCTTTTCTGTATCTTGAACACGTTTCTCTTGAGATGCATATTTAGCCTTTTGTTTCCTTGAGCTGCTCGGGCAATTGAAATGCATATGTAGCTTTCTTGCCTTCCTGGCTTCTGAGACACGCGCACGTGATGAGCGTGGCAGTTCTCTGTTGACCATTTTCTTGATTTGACATAATCTAGCACAGAGAATAAAACCAGTTAGGGTTGCTCTATTTTGTATGGTCCTGGCTCCCACTTTGCATTTTTGTGCAACATGCACTGTTATTTTAATTTGGTCACAAAAATTTTATGTGCAGGCTTGGCCGAGCTGTTGCTGTGTTCACCATCAACAGGACACAAAGCCTCACCTGGGATGATGGACTTGGGGCTGGTCCTGCTTGGAGCAGGGGGTTGCACCGGATGGGACCTCCTGAGCTCCCTTCATACCCTCATTTTCTATGATTATGGTTTTAAATAGGACTCCAGAGTGGTAAAAGGATTTTGACCTGCTGTGGTCTTTCTTTTGAGAGAAAGAGAGAACTGCAGACCTGCTCGGCGCCAGCAGCCGGTCTCAGCAGCTGAAGCGCAGGTGTCTTATGCTCAACACGCCCGACTTTCACAGCTTGTGCTCTCACCGTGTCAGATGTGACAGTGCAGTAGTAGATGCGACATCCTGGAGTCATAAGGCAAAATAGAAACTTCAGCTCTCAGTTAAAAAGGAAAATGTCTTCAGCCTTCCCGGGTCGCAGAGAGAAGCTTTGAAGAGGAGAAGAAATGCAAAACTCTAAAACTCTTGGTTCACAGATGATGACATAATAATAATAAAAATAATGACAGGTATCATCTTTGAGTCAAACATTTTCAAGTTTTGCATTTCTTTTTGTCTCAGACCAACATGGCTACGAAATACATCCTTGAAGATGCGACGTGCCCCTCTCCCCCCGCAGCAAATCACAATCTGATACAGTGAGCAAGCAGGACTAGAAGCAGCCCACATTTATCACTCCTCGCAGATTTGGGGAGGTTGTAAAGCCAAACTCATCACGTTGGCAACAGCGGATGGGGACGTGGGGATTTTCCAACTCTGGGCGTTGGTGGTGGCATTTGCTAAGATCAGGGATTCTCACCCAGGGTGCCACAACACCCTGTGGTGCCTTGAGATCCTTTCAAGGGTGCCTTGGGATGCTACACAGTGTTACCACTGTTAGGTGTGCAAACAAGGTCCACAAGGTAAATTTGGAGACTGTAAATGGGAATCCACAGTGTTAAGGACATTCTGGCCGTGTCCATGCGAGACGCTGCCTACACAGTAGCTCACTATTACTGCGCAGTCGCCTCCATGATGCAAAGCTACTGCATCGCCCGAAAGCCATTCAGAAATGCTACTGTGCATTAGCTCCAATTATTGCATAGTCATTTAGTACTTATGTATGCAAATAGTGAATGATTGCACAGTAACAACTGCGCAGTCAGCGTCTCACATAGACACGGCCTCTGGCACGTCGTGGTCTTTCTGAGTTGTTTGCAACAGGAAAACTGCTCCTTTATTTTTCCACAGTTTAAAAAAAAAAAAAAAGGGCAAAATCTAGGAGCTGGCATTTTCCAAGGGGTGCCTCAAATTTCAAAAAAGGTTGTGAACTACTGGCTTAGACAGGTGGAGAGGCGCGGCAGGCCCCAAACTCATGAGCGATGGGTCGGTTTCTAGATGAATGGAGTTGCAGGAATAGGAATGGACGAGACGAGAGAGCAAGGGGCCAGGTATGCTCTACCCAAAGATTAGCACCACCAAGCACACTTTCCCTAACAGGGGGAGGCTGTCCTGCACCAGACTTCGGAGTGTACTTTGTACTAAGTCAATTCCAAGTCCAGAAGTAGCTGCGTTTCATTTTTCTTTTATTTTTTTCTTTAAAATTTGTATTGCTGTTTTAAAAATGAAACACAAACATCAGCAAAATGCACGTGCACCAGACTATACATACCAACCTGAACTATATACGCATCTGTCCCAAATGATAAGTGATAAAGGGGATGCAGTGGACAAAGAGACCCTAGGATCAGAGAGCCACGAGCTCAGGTAAGCACTAAGGGCCTGACAGACATCAGGACTGGGGGTACCAAGGGCACCCATCGGGGGCTTAAATGTCTCTACAGTAATGCTAGGGGCATGGGGAACAAGCAGGAGGAACTTGCACTAGGGTCAGGTTTTTGGGGCCACGGGAAAACAGAAAATCAGAGGCCACCTTCCAGGGGACCGATTCTGGGCCCTACTGACCTCCTTGTTGTGTCCGGGGCAAGCCAGGGGCATGAGCACCACTGAGGTGAAGGCGACCCTGGCCCCAGCAGCTGTCGCACACCAGAGCTGCGGTCCCCTCGCACTGCAATCTGGGATGGGACCGGGGCCGGGGCCACAGCTGGCTTGGGTGGGAGACGGGAGATCAGGCACAGGGAACCACAAGGCAGATGCATGGGCCCAGGTGGAGGGTCCTGTGCCCCCCGAGCCAGGGTTTGGGCACAGCTAAAGTTGCCCTCTGCCTAGGCACAATTTCCCTTTCCACCCCCACGCCAGCCCCTTTGCACTGGAGCTGGCGTGGTGGACCCCAGCCTTGCTGCATTGCCGGAGCAGAAGTGGGGCCAACGAGCCCACGGGCAAACTCTGCGCCCGCCCGCCCGTGCCCCGTGAGCCCACCCGGAAGGAAAGGGGGCACTGGGCTCTAGGCAGGGTACTAGGAAGCAGGATCACCCTTCACCACAGCTGGCAGCAGCTGGGTGTTCATGGCCCAGTGGGGTCTCGCATAACGTGTCTGACTACGGGTCAGAAGTGTGTAGGGTTGACGCCTCCCTGGCTTGTGCAGACTTTTTTCCAAGCCAAGAGCTCTCTCGTGGCTGCTGCTTGCTGTTGCTTTTCAAGATGGGATCAGAGGAGGGCCAAACAGGTACGGTGGGTCAGGATACAAGGAGGTCGGGGGGGAAAGGGACTTGGTAGTGGGGGTCTACTGCAGACCGCCACGCCAGGAGGATGAGCTAGACCTGGAAGTCCCGAGGCAGCTTTCAGAGGCTGTACGGGCGAGGGATGTGCTTGTCATGGGGGATGTAAACCACCCAGAAATCTGCTGGGAGGAGCAGTCAGCCAAATTAAACTGCTCATGTAGGTTTTTAACCTGCATACAGGACCTCCACCGTCACGGGAGGGATACGAGCCCACGAGGGGAAATGCCTTGCTGGACTTGGTGTTGGCTACAGGGGACGACCTGGTGGGGGATCTGCAGGTACAAGGTACCCTAAGGGGTAGTGACCATCGATTGATTGAATTCACTCTCCAGCAAAGGGTGGGTTAAATAACCGGCAGGGCAGAAGTGCTAGGCTTCTGAAAGGCTGCTTCAATGTGCCCTGGAGATTAGTTACTGAGGCATTACAACTCAAGAGCATTGGCAAAATGGGGGTCCAGGAAGGATGGTCATTCCTTTAGGAGGCGATCCTACGGGCGCAGAAGCAGACAATCCCATGGCGTAGAAAAAGGGGCAAAGGGGCCAAGAAACCCCCTTGGTTAAACATGGACGTCTAGGAAAGCCTAAGGAGAAAGAAAGGGTCGTACAGGCGGTGGAAACAGGGGGTGGCTACCAAGGAGGAGTACCCCTTCCTGGCTCGCACTTGCAGGGAATCAATTAGGAAGGACAAAGCCGGATTACAGTCTAGGCTGGTGATGAAAATTAAGGACAAAACAAAAAATCCTTCTTCAGGTCTATAGGGAGCAAAAGGAAGGTGTGGGATAGCATAGGACCATACAGGACAAACTAGGGCAATTAGTGACGGGGGGGACAAATCTGAGCTCTTCAATGAGTTCTTTGCACGTGTATTGCTAGACACAGACCCAGACATCTCCCAGTTGGATCCTAGATAGACACAGGAGGGACACCCGCTGTTAGCGCAGACTTGGTGAGAAGGCACGTGGAGGGGCTGGGAGTGTTCGAGTCGGCAGGACCGGGCGATCTTCACCCACGGGTGCTGAAGGAACTGGC
>NW_017728886.1:269138327-269162846 GCF_001723895.1 Crocodylus porosus | reverse complement strand
GAGTCCTCCTTAGTCGCGGAGGGAGACGGAGCTCTGTTGACTCCAAGATGAACATGAGTAGTCAATGTGATGAAGTACTTAGCAGAGCTAACCTCCCTTTGTCGTCCCGCAGTATCTTTGCTTTTGCCCGTAGTGTACCCAGGCTGTTACTCAGAGTTTATCCCAACCGGAGAGTACCTCCTTGGCTGGATCCAGGAGGCGATCCTCCCCCTCTGTGCGGCACTGGTCAGGCCGCAGCGGGAGTCCTGCGTCCAGCTCTGGGCGCCGCGCTGCAGGAGGGACGTCGACAGCATGGAGAGGGGCCAGAGGAGGCCACCCGCATGGTTGGGGCCCTATGAGGGACGGCTGAGGGACCTGGACCTTTCCGCCTCTGCAAGAGAGGCTGCAGCCAGCAGGAGAGGCTCCTCTGCTCCAGCAAGGACCTGAGCAGCAGCCTGAGGGGCTCCGGCTCTGCTTCCAGCTCCTGCGACTGGAGGCCAGGCAGCTCGACGTGAGGCCGGGCTCCGGGAAGGTCAAGACCACTTGCAGACTAGAGCAGTGGTGGCTGCGTGGCAGCATTCGTGCCTCCCATGTGAGAGGTCTGTGTTCGAGTCCCAGCTGAGGTGGCTTGCAGTGAGTGGGATAACGAGAAGCAAGTCTTCTTGCAGTGGAAAGGGGCCACCGTGTCTTTCTCCCCCTCCAGGTACCAAGGCCCTATGTTGCCTTCGCATTTTGTGCCCTTTTATATTTCACCAGCCCATATTGTTTGTTCTGCTGTCTGTGTTTTATATTTTGTTAACCCTGTTTTTTGTCAATGATTGTAAGTGTCTGACCTTTGTTGAATCGTGCCCCTCGGGGCATTGTAGTGTGCACTATGCCCTCTGGTTTATGCCTGTTACGTTCCCAGTATTAAAAGGTACATGGCTAAGTGCCCATTGGTGGTCTGGCCCTGCTCTGTAGGGGGAGGAGAGTCCCTCCACCTCCCACAGCGCTTGTGCACCGGCTTTGATCCCTTCAACTGGAGAGGGGCTATCTCTTGGAGTACCGCCCGGGTAACACTGTAAATATAGAAGTTACTCATAAAGTAGGGTGCAAAATGCAGTGGAAATAAGACCATAATTATCTCTTGCCATCTAGAGGGAACAGCCAGAAGCAGAGAGGCCTTTTTAAAGTGCAGGAGTTACCTAGAAATAAGATATCTCTGGATCAGCTGAAAGAGCAAGACTTTCCAAGGACTGAGCACAAGGCTTGTCAAGGGAAGCAGCCTGGTAGCTGTACAGATGGAAGAACTGAAGGAACTGGATGGGGATGAAAGACAAGGTTATTTCGGTAAGTGTGATCTTTTTTATTAGACTAGCTGAATAGTTGAAAAAATTGTTCTTTGCAAGCTTTCAGGCACAAGCATCCTTCTTCGGGCACAGGGAAAGTCTGCTGGTGTTTGTGTGCTTAAGTTTAAGCCACTGTGCAAAATATAGGTCTGTGGAAATGCAAATACATGGCAGAGAGGACCAGAGGGGATGGGGGTTAATGGGTGTGAGACAAGTAGGAAATGTCGACAGGTGATAAAAAGTAGACAGGTAACCCAGCGTTATCGGATGGCAGGCAGGTTATAATGTGCCATAAATCTGATGTCTACATTTAGTCCATGATTTTTTTTTTTATCCAGTAGGTTTATGAAGTGAAGTTCACAGGCTCATCTATGAAAAATGTTTTGTGAATTCCCTTTGAGGATCAGAACGGATAGGTCCAGCCTGGGCCATTGCTGTGGACGGGAATACGAAGGGGCTGGAGAGAGAGCTGGCGGAGACTGCTGGGAGGGAATTGCTCCCCGAGCCAAGAAGAGAGGCGCAGCGAAAAGGACTTTGATCAGAGGCTTGAGGGGAAAAAACGCTGAATTGGCAAATTTCCAAGAAGTCCTGGGCTTATCATGAGCATAACTGGCGGTGAGGAAGCCCGAACCCTGCTGAAAGCTTCGGCAACAGCAGAACGTTGCATTTAAGCACCGTGCTTATACTATAGCAGAATACGCTGGAAAGCTTTGTGGAGAAAATGGGGAAGTTTGACTCCTCAGTAGAATTAGCAGGCGATGCAGGTTGCATTACACTCGTCTCCTATATGCAGGCGGCTGCTAGCCTGGCGGCTGTGGTCATTATAGGCCGGGGCCCCAGGTCTGGATCCCCTTGCTCGGGGCCTCTGCTCTTTATGCATCTGCTCCAGCCCAGCCCTAAGCAGAGCTGAGGTCACCCAGGACGCCCTCCCTTTCCCTTGTGTATCCGGGGAGTCTGTTTCTTCAAGCTGTTCTCTCTCCCAGGGGTTTCTTTGACGTCTTCCTCCCGCTTGAGGCCTGAATTCACTGGTGTCCATAGGCAAACCTGATCCACTGAGTCTGTGATGATGACCCCGTCTCTCCCTTCTGGGACGGCAACTGCAAAAAGCATCCTCACTCCCAGATCCAGGCCAGAGCAGCATTGAGCCATTGCGTCCCTGTGTATGTTAGCAGCCGGCTGAGGGAGGGAAACTGAGGCACACATGAGTTTCGCAGAGACATTACAAACCAGCACCACATTGTGACCAGCCCCGGAGCAGGAGGGCGGCTGTTCAGTTCAGCATTTGCTTCTCTAAGCTTCCCCTGAGAATAAAGGAAGAGGGCCCACCTGTCCCACACGTGGTGTAAGCATCTGACATCATGCTGACATCACAGGGCTGGGAGAGGGAAGACTCAGGTTCAACTGGCTCTGCCACCAGTTGCTTGCATGATCTTAGGCAAGTCATTTGACCTTCCCTGTGCCTCAGTTCCCCAGGAGAGAGACGCAGGAGACAGAGGCGATGGCGCTGCTGTGATAAATGTTATCTGTATCCTCAGGAGTTTGCTACCAATCTCCCTTCTGGCTAAAGGGACAAGATAAGGACTCTTTCTGGCAGGAACTACAGTCATGAGGGTATAATTAATATACAAATCTAGTGGTGAAACAATGCAGGCATCCAGCCTCGGGACCCTGCACAGTGAGCAGATCCAGGATTTTGAAAAAAGGAGGTGCTGAATGTGTAGGACATCATTATGTCCAATAGGACACTTTTTTTTTCCCAGTTAAAGAGAAACTAGAAGCTTTCTTCATAGGTAATGGAGGTAGGACTCTATTATTCAGTTTAAGAGCAGAGCAAAAACATATCTAACTATTGGAGTGTGCACTAGTTTTCTAGATTATATATACATGTTTAAAAAAAGCACAACAAACTAGGCAAAAAATAGACAAAAGATAGTGTGTCACTAGGCCTGCAGTCATTCTAGTTGAATGCATGTCTCTTATTCAGGTCCATAAAACAAAATCTCGCCTTCTTGAGCCCCTGTCTCCAATACTTCACTATCAGTCATTCACCCCAGTTCATATGCCCACACCTGAGAAAAGGTTTTTAGCAAGAGCTACAAACAGGGGCTGTGCAATAGGAGAGAGATGTTATCCAGGACAGCTAACAGTGAAATTGGAAAAGAAAAGATAGTTTGAACAGTGGAACAAAAAAATCATTAGAAAGGAGAGAGGGTCATTAATACCTGTAGAGCAGAAAGAAATTAGCAGGAATTAAGGAGATGACAATGAGCCGTGAAATCAACTGCCTCCTTTAGCCCTTCTTGAACTGAAATGCAGCTGTTAACGCCAGACAGCTGGTTTTAAAGTTTGGGTGGAGCAATAATGAAAAGGTCTGGAGACAACGGCACCCCTTAGATCTGCCCTTGATTTTCACCCCCATTGCCTTGACAAATGGAGGGGGCTGTCACGCTGAGTTCAAGAAGGGACTAACAGACCGGGCCTTGCAAGGCTGATAAGGAAGACAAATGACTGTCTGGAAAGCTAGACATGTGCCCCAGCCCCTGAACCATTTTCATTACCCTTTCCTGGACTCTCTCCAGCTTGTCCACCTCCTTTCCCTGCACAGTGCCAAGCGGAGGCTGGGTGGGCACCTGGCTGGGCTGGGTTAGCATCCTGCCTCGGTGTAGGGCGCTGGACTCGGGACCTCTGAGATCCCTGCCAGCCATGGAAGGCAAAACGCTGGCAGTGATCTTCTCCATGCAGAAACCTCCCCGCAGCCACTGCAGAGTGGGCACAACTTCACTGACTGCTACCCCGGGGGCTGCACCAGGAGTGCACATCTGCAAGGGCTGGTCACTTGCTGGGGGGTCGCAGCCGGGCTCGAGCAGTGATGAAAAAGGGTCTTGTTTCCAAAGGACACGATTAGGCTGGAAACCCTTGCCTAGCTTCATAGTCTTTTTGGCTCAGCTTCTTCTCCTGGGGACTGGGACAGTCAGTGCGGGGGCAAAGGCCCTGCTAGGAGGTCGGGGATGTGTCGTCGCCTGCAGGGAAATCCATACAAGCGTCGGCCCAAGTTCACTCCAGGCTCAGGCCCAAAAGGACCACAGATGTACATGAGATGTGTAAAAGGCAATGAGTAAAGCCCATAAAAGTGTTATGTTTTAATAATAAATGATTACCCCAGACAACTTCCCATCTGAGGCTTTGATCACAGAGGAGCATCTGCCAGCAACACAGCGATATCCAAGGCCCGACGGGCACTTGGGCTATGCCAGCACAAGGGGCTTCCCTACGGCGGTGATTCTCAACCTGAGGCCATGAAAGCCTTTTAAGGGTTGCTCAATCTTAGCAAATGCTTATGCATGAGTCATAAAACAAAACCAGAGTTACGTGGGCTAATGCCTATGCATAATTCACAAGATAAACCCAGAGATTTCAAATCGGAGCCGTGGGGGCAAAGCCCTCCTGCTCTGCTCTGGGTTTGCTGAGCTTTTTGCAACCGATGAGCTGCTCTAGTAACTTTTCTGTAGTCAAAAACCCAACCAAAGCAAAGAGCTGGTATTTTCCAAGGGGCGTCTTGAGTCCAATGAGGACCCACTGCAGTATCTGTGCCACCTCCCTGCTTTGCAGTTGGGTCAAGACCAAGGCTTGATTTCATGCCTCTGGAGCCCCAGCAAGATGCCTCGGCCATCCTGCCACACTTCCCTGCAGCTGCAGACCCGGCTCCGTAGCCTTTGCTATCAGCACTTTATAGCTCATACTTAACATTAAGTCAACAAAGAGCTTGGAGGTACGACAACACCACAGCTGCTTTATTGCAGGAATTCAGATCCTTGCAACGCCCTGTTGACAACACTGTGTTCCCCACTCAATACCCGGTAGAAACCAGAACGATAAACTTATAATAAAATCAAGCCTCTGAACTGTGGCCAGCAAAACTTGTGTAACAGGGAGCTCAACCTAAGCTAGGGACTGGAGTCAGGCCCTGAGAGCAGCAATACTTTCGTGGCACAAAGACCTTATCTGATGCATTATATACTCCTGCTCCCCATCTGTCCTGGACTTAAAGGTCATCTCTGTTTCATAACAGGACCACACTTTGCAGAGCGATCTTATGCGGCTGGATAAAGGGTGCTACCGAGAAATTGCTCTGACATGTGCCTAGGTGACGCGTGGCAGTAGCTGAGCAGCTGTGGAGCTGTGACTTGCCTATGGCCATTGCACCCTCACTTCTATCTTGCCCTCCCACTACGTGTTGGCTGCAACTGCATTGATGTCGTGCGGCAGACTTTCCAGGTAGGATGTTGCCTCTCAGCCCTATTGCAACAAACATCCTGAAAAATGATAGCATTGCTTCTGAGAAGGTAGAGCCTTGGGTTTCTGATAGAATCGGGACCAAAAATTATCCACTGATCTAGCCAAGGAGGTACACTCCGGTTGGGATAAACTCTGAGGAGCAGCCTGGGTACACTACGGGCAAAGGCATAGATACTGAGGGACCCTGAGTATCGTGAAGCCATGCAGCCTTACTTTATAAAATAATTAGAAGGTGTTATAAAGGTAATTATTTGCTATTAATAATTGCCGCGTAATTGGATTTCTGCTATTTTTAACACGGCTGACTTAGTTGTGCAGAGCCTTCTAGAGCTGAGGTCTAGTTAACTGGAAAGCCTAATCACATCTTTAAGATGTGCTGTA
Source organism: Crocodylus porosus (assembly GCF_001723895.1). Lineage (NCBI taxonomy): Eukaryota > Metazoa > Chordata > Crocodylia > Crocodylidae > Crocodylus > Crocodylus porosus. The sequence continues at coordinate 269,156,862 of NW_017728886.1, read as the reverse complement.
TCTCAGCAGCACTAAAAGGTCTCAGTCAAAATATCACGTACCATACCTGATATATTCAGGTATAGTACAAACCCGTCAGGTGGGGCAGCTGGCATGCTGAGACCCTGTACCCTGAGGACCAGTACCATCAGATCATAGGGAAGCAAGGGAGGTGGAGGCTGCTATTCAATCCCCCTTCAGTCTCCTCTTCTCCAGGCTAAATCAGCCAGTTCCCTCAGCCTCTCCTCACTGGTCCTGTCTCCGACCCCCAAACTATTTTCCTTGCCCTGCACTGGACTCTCTCCAATATGTCCACATCCATTCTGTAGTGGGGGCCACAGCTGGATACAGGATCCAGATGCGGCCTCCCCAGTGCTGAATAGAGGGGAGGAATCACTGCCCTCGATCTGCCGGCACCGCTCCTACCGATGCAGCCCAGGACGCCGGTCGCCTGCCTGGCACCAAGGACACACTGCTGGCTCTTGTCCATCTTCTTGTCCCCTGTCCCCCGCCCCGGTCTGATTCTGCAGAGTTGTTGCTTAGCTAGTTTGTCCCCAGCCTGTACTTGTTCATGGGAATTTTCAGTCCTAAAGGCAGGACTTTGCATCTGTCCTTATTGAACCTCAGAAGATTTCTTTTCATAGTTTCATAGTAGCTAGGGTCAGGAAGGACCTGAACAGATCATCTCACCTAAGGCAGGAGTGAATGCTGGGTTCACAAGACCCCAGACAGGAGATCATTCAACCTTCTCTTGAATTTGCCCAAGGCAAGGGCAAGGACCACTTCCCTGGGAAGTTGGTTCCAGATTTTGGCCACCCTAACTGTAAAACATTTCCTTCTGATCTCTAACCTAAACCTATTCTCCATCAGCTTATTACCGCTGCTCCTCGTCACCCCAGGTGGTGCTGGGCTCTACCTATTTGCTGCTGATCTCCCCTGATGAGTTTGTAGGCAGCCACCAGGTCCCACCTCAGCCTCCTCTTGTGGAGGCTGAACAGGTTCAGGTCCCGTCGCCTCTCCTCGTAGGGCCTGCCCTGCTGTCCCCGACCATGCGAGTGGCCTCCTCTGGACCCTCCCCATGCTGTCCACATCCCTCCTGAAGTGCGGCGCCCAGAACTGGACACAGTCCTCCAGCTGAGGCCTGACCAGTGCCGCACAGAGGGGGAGGATCACCTCCCTGGACCTGCTCGAGATGCATCTGTGGATGCATGACAAGGTGCAGTTTGGTCCATTTTGGTCCATTCTTCTAATGTATTGAGGTGTCTCTGAATCCTAGCGCTTCCCTCCAGCGTACTTACTATTCCCCCCAGCTTGATGTCATCTGCAAACTTGCTGTGGGTGCACTGCATCCCATCTGACAGGTCCTTGTAACTGTTTCAGAAAGAACCTTAGGGTAAATAAACCAGGGCATTTTTATGGGCAACATGTAGCTCCCATATACAGTGCAGGTCAGAGCCAGCCTGCCATCCATATATGCTAGACACACGTACTGTCCTAAGAAGTGCCATAGCTCATGACCTCGCCCCACACAGATCCTGACAAGGCTGGCAAATGGGGTGGAGGACAGCATGCCAACAACGTGCAATTCAGCAGCTGCAATTTGATTGAAAAAAATCCCATCTCAGAGAGTGCAGTGTAAATATAGTTGATGGAAGAATTTAAGAGAGGTGAATGTGAGGTGATGAATTGTTCCTGGTTCTAGTGGCAAGTCAGTCGTGCAGAAGGAGGACACATCCTGATGAATTTTGCCTCTTTTTCTGTTCCCACATTGGGCCCGAAAAAAACCCACTGAGGTTTCCCCAAATATTGCCTAGGTTGTTGCAGACAGGGTCGATCTGCCTGGAGAACGAGGTTGGACCTGATGACCTCCTGAGAGCCTCGCCAGCCCCACTTTTCTAGATTTCTAGGCAGTCTGATTGCATAGTGGTAGCCATCCTGAAATCCCCACCAGAACAAAGTCTGGGTTAACAACCCCCTGTCTTCCTTAAGCCTTGTTTTGCTTAAAAGATCTTTTATTTGCCTTTAGTGTAAAAAAAATAGGGCTGACATGGGATAGATATTGTACCTTAACTTCGTGCTGGCTGCTCTGCCCAGAGGGAAGCCCTTTCCCAAAAGATTTCAGCCGGTAGCTTTTGACCTGTAATGTATCCACAAGGAGTTTATCAGGAGTGATGAGTAGCCAACATTTGAGCGATTGGATTGAGTGGTACAGAGCCACATGGAATAATTCTGCTTTCTGACTGGATGGTCATAACTCTTAAAATGGTGTTTCAGAGGCAAAAAGGCAGGATTTGCAAACACCAATACATTGTTCCTCGGTATTCAGTGAAAGCTGGCTCTTTCTCTGCATGCTTTGTACTAAGTGGATCTACCTGAATTTACGCAGGGTGCATAGAGAGTCGGTGCTGTGCTTAGCAGAGAGGTGAGGAGTCTGTTGTCTTCATACAACACATCTCAAACCACAGTGTCTCTCCCTGGGTGCATACACACATACTAAGCCAAATTAAAATAAAGCTATTTAACTATGCCCACTTAACTAAGCCGACTTAAGTTAAGCCACATTCAGGGATTCACGCGTACATCTCCTTGACATGGTGGTAGCCATCTCATGAGCTAAGTCAGCTTAACTAATGTGGCTCAAGATAATGCACTTCAGGGCACATCTACACAAGCTGCTTTAAGGAGTGTTATCCAAATTTAAGGCGCATTAAGGTGCGTGTCTTCACATGCACACCCTTAATATGCTTTAAAAATGGTGAATTTAAGCTTTTCACACCTAAATTTGATACCTGCAAATGCAGGTATCAAATTTAGGCACGAATAGTTAAAGCGTATTAACGGATGCGTAGGTGCATTAAAGCGCACTAACGCTGTGTGGGTGGACTGACTTGTGACGAACTTTAGTAAGTGGGTCTACCTGAATTTACGCAGGGTGCATAGAGAACCTAACTTCAGTCCCACGTCAGTCCGCATACCATTAATGCCTGCATGGGTCAACGCCTGCCTAAACCCGCTTAATGCACATTAAGCTAATGCTCATTACATTTAGGTGCACTTAAATGCACATGTAGACACACCCTCAGAGGTGTATTATCTTGCACTGCATTTCATGTGTGTGCACGCTCTGACGGTTATGTCTGCTTTATAAAAGTTAAGCTGGTTTAACTGTCAGAAAGTTAGTACGTATTTACACACCACAAGTGGTATGTTAATATAAAGGTAGCTGTCATGGAAGGTGTCTCACATCCTGCATTGGCTCTCTTTCCCTCAAGTGGAAATTCAGTTTTCTTTTTTCTTTGTCTTTTTTAAACAAATGTTAATCCAGAAAAAAAATTTAATCCAGGCTGTAAAAGCTATGTTGGTTCTTTGTGGATGGAAGATGTCACAGAGGTGAAACAAGCTCTTATACAGTTTCAAGCTGAGATTTCATAGAATTGTAAACCATGGCTCTCAGGAGGTCCAACCCCCAGCTCCAGGCAGATCATCCCTGTCTAAACCATCTCAGCCAAGTGTTTATTCAACCTGCCGTTAAAAACTTCCAATAAGAGAGATCCAGCAGCTTTCCTATGTCATCTCCTTGGGACTTTAACCACCCTCATAGTTAGAAAACTAATACCCAATACCAAACCTGGCTTTGCCCCTGGTTATTTCAGCCCATTATCATTGTCCTGTCCAGGTGGACACCGAGAATAGTTGAATTGCGACGCCTGACATTTGCAGTAAGATACGGACTGGGAATGAATTGGTACAGGAGGATGTGGATACAGGTGAGGGGGTCAAAAAAAGGAGATGGGTGAAAGCAGAGAACTGCTTTGCTCCTCAAGGCAGCTGAAGGCCTCTGTCTAGTCACAGAAAGGCTGTAGAAATGGCAGCACAGTGCTAGCTTTCACGTGCACTGTCTCGATTGTGACCGGGAAGGAGAAGCTGTTGGCTGCAGATGGTCTCCTGAGACGATCCTTAGCTAGCTCGTGGCCTCTCTTGCTAACTCTGAATGAAGAGGCATGAATATATCACCAATGCAGTGCTCTATGAACAGGACTGAGACTCACCAAACTCATTTCTGGAAGTTCACCAAGTAGCACTTGGATGGTAAAGACCACGGGCTAAGCCTCGTTTAGACCTGGCAGCCCAGTCAATAGCCCACTCTCACACTAGACAACTGCTTTAAGTCCCACATCTCGCACACCAGCCCCATGGAGCTATCTATGGAAGGGGAAGGGGAGGCTTGTGAAATAGGAGTGGAGATGCAAAGACTAGGAGGGAACAAAGCCACAAACCAATGTTGATAATGGAGTGAAAGCAGCTGTGCTCTATAGAGAAGGTTTTGCATAAGGTGACTTGCAAGGGCTCTGGATCAAGGAAAGGAAGGGAAGTGAAAATCCAAGGGGATACTGTTAATTTTATATTTATCTCAGGTATCCAAGTTGTAGCCATATTGGTCTAGAGGAAAAAAGGCAAATCAGGACTCATGGTACAGGTGGTATATTTTATTCCAACTAGATTTTTGCCAAAAAAAAATAATTCTTTAATTGCAAGCTTTTGGGCACAAACCCTGAAGAAGAGTGTTTGTGCGCAAAAGCTTGCAATTAAAGATTTTTTCTTTTTTTTTTTTCTAATAAAAGATATCACCTCTGCCATGAGCCCTGATTCCTTTTCCCCACTATTTATGTACCCTCCATACTTGCTTGAGAGAGCTCTGCTTTGAGTCACTCTGCTCCTCTGCATACAGGTTATGTTCAATCTGCCATGCTTGCAACCTACTGCTCTTCCTTTGTCTTCAGGTTCAAACTGTTGGGCTACCTTTACAAAGAATACACTGGCTTCTTTTGTTGCTTGGCAATCAATGCACTGAAAAACCCCTCATCAAACTGTTGGGAGTAAGGCCAGAAAGGACCATTATGACTTGCATGTCTGAGGTCCTGCATAACGCAGGCCAGAGGTCTCCATCCAGGAGCTTTGGCACAGAGCTCTTGATTTGTGTTTGAGTTCGAGCAGATCTTTAAGGAAGACATCAACCCTATTTAAAAGGCATCAAGTTGATGGATGATCCCCTCCTTACCCAGGCAGCTTGTACCCTCATCTTCTGTCTAGCCCGTGTTTCTAGCTGAGTTTCAGTTTCCATCCACTTGATCCCATCTTGCTGTATTCTGCCAAATTCAAGAGAGATCGACTGCCCGGACTCTCCTCCCCTTGCAGTGCCACTGTCTATAAGCTCATGACTTTAGATTAACATGACTAACCATTTCCGATTGCAAATCAAGTCAGATCTTACCCTTCTCTTGATAAAGCAAATAGATTGATCTTCCTATGCCCCCTGGATTTCTAGACCCCAAATCATCCTTGCAGTTTTCTTCTTGCCCGTGATCTGCTTGTTGCATCTCTAATTTAGTTTTGTTTTGAGTCTTTCCCATGTATCCCTAAAACTTTGCTGGTTTCTTGTTCTTTTTGTGGGTGCCATATACTTATGTGCACTTCATACGTCCCATTTAAACTCCTGGCCTTAAACCAGTTTGGTTCCATAGCTTTTGTTGGAGTTACACAACTTGGGGCGGGAGAAGTGCCTGGGTACCATCCTCAGTCGTGATATTGCAGCTCTTGCTCAGTAGCAACTAGAAGTCTGCCATGTACTAATGGCAGCTCATTAGGTGAGACAGGGGATGACCTCTCAGGCCATCAGGATATCAACAACCAGCTGATGAGCTGCGCGTTTTCCTTCCACAGCTTTCTCTCTGCAATGCCGTGTGTGCAGCACTGAAACCGGCAGCTGTAGCAGTCCGACCAACTGCTCCGAAACCGATCGCTACTGCATAACGTTGAGTATCAGTAAGTCCCAGCATCCCTTGTGCTTACAGCGGGATCCTGGAGCAGGATGGGTTCAGGCAAAGCCTACGCGGATTCAGCTGCACGATGAGAGCGTTGCTTAGGGGGCAACTGGGACTGGAAACTGGGAATCCACGAGACCCATCCTGCATCTCATCTAAACTGTTGATGTTGACCCTGAGCTAGGTTAAGAGTTTGTTGAGGTAGGGGTTATCTTTGTCTTCTCACTCTGTATCTGCACCAAAGTTAATAGATGTACAGGGTGCAGGATTTTCAGTACACTGGCCATCTCCACCTTCCTGACCCTCACTAACTCTGGATGAAGGCAATGAGAAGGAGGGAACTGGTGGGGGACACAGCCAGCATCTTTGATTTGGGGACTGTGTCTATGGGCGGATCTAGGATTTTGAAGGGGGGGGCGAGGTGCATCGTCACAGATAAAACAACACATTTTTATCCAGTTAAAAAGAAACGAGAAGCTTTACAACTGTGCTAGAGGCCTAAGATTGTAGCATTCAGTTTAAAGTTAATGCAAAAACAAATGTAAGTTCATTGGAGTGAGATAAAAGCAATCTGCAGGGCTGTGAAATAGGAGCTTCATGACCAGGAGCAGGTCACAGAGAGCAGAACTAGGGAAGAGAGGCTAGCTTGGTTGTTGGAGCATCACGGTCATTACAAAGAAGAGGGGGTCGTTAACACCTGGGGAATGAAGAGTGTAGAAGGGATCAGGTAGTTGATAAAGAGCTACAAAGTCAATGGATTCCCTCAGCACGGCCTCACTAGAAATGCTGCTGCCACTGCCAGGCAGTTGGTTTTAAAGTTTAGGTGGAGCAGGAATCAAAGTGGGGTACAAGCGCAACCCCCACCAGATCTGCCCCTGAGTGCATTGAGGTTCACAGAAACAGAGAAAATGAGGGTTGAAGGGACCTCAGGAGATCACATCTAGTCCAACCCCCTGCTCCAAGCAGGACCAGCCCCAACTACATCATCCCAGCCAAGGCTTTGTCTACCTGGGTCTTCAAAACCTCGAAGGATGGAGACTCCACCAGCTCTCTGGGTAACCTGTCCCAGTGCTTCACCACCCTCCTAGTGCGAAAGTTTTTCCTAATTATCCAACCTCAACTTCCCTTGCTGCAGCATGAGCCCATTGCCCCTTGTCCTGTCCTCTGCCCCCACTGAGACCAGCCCAGCTCCGTCCTCTGTGCAGCCCCCCGGCAGGGAGGTGACGGCTGCTGTTCAATCCCCTCTTAGCCTTCTCTCCTCCAAGCCCAGCTCCCTCAGCCTCTCCTCACAAGGACAGGCATATAGATTAAGGGTGACTCTAGAGCCACATCCGTTGCTGCTGAATGACCCTGAATTACTGAATTACACCAGTTAACCCAGTTGGCTTTTTAACCTCAGCATCAGACGGAGAGGTTGTGACCTTGCCTTTTGGGTGCAAGTCTGGCCATGGTTCATGCCTGCCATTATGACGTGAGGTGAAACTCCTGGAGTGGGTGCTTACAACCAGTCACAGCCTGGGATCCCACTAGAGGTCCTGTGCTCCGGGGTTCAGGATGGCTGGGTGGAGTTTCACAAATCTCTTCGTTGCCTGTTTAACCAGGAACTAGTGAATGTGTCTCCTGGGAAAAAGAGATAACCCCATGGTTTTCTGAACCTAATGGCATTTAGGGTCAGTCCATGTGATGGGGGAAAAATGGTTGAGGAGACTTTTAAAGAACATTTAAATGCTGATTCCTTCCCTCTTTCTTCCCTGATTTAGACCTCAACTCCATGTATTTCCTGAAGAACTGTTCCTCCGCATGCCTCCTTACCGCAGGTCAACCTTATCTTTGCTGCTGCCAGACTGATCTGTGCAATGGGGCTAATGGCGTGAGACATGGCTGCTTTGCCTTGGTAATGTGCATATTTGCTGGCTTCTTTAGCGCCTCTTTCAAGACTGAAGTGTGATGTGCTGGGCAGAGTGGGCTTTGCCCCACGAGCCAAGGAAGACTTAAACCTTCTTTCTGCATAATGGTCACTTGGGACCAAATGAGTCTTTTCTGCCAAGCATTATTTCAGATCCCATCACCAAATAGCATTTCTGTTAGGTGACTGTGACCTCACTGTCAAGTCCCATCTCTCTTACCAGGTCCGTAGCATTATCTTCTGGCTCCTTGGGAGATGGGAGACTTATGAAACTCAGCTGAACAGTCCTATATCTACATTTGAAACTACCAGGAGAGGCAGGGATGTGTTGACTGGAGTCACCTGGAGAGAGTTACTTCATTTACATGGCTTATTTCCTGGTGAACGCGATACAGAAATGAAGCTTAGGATTCACTGACAAATATTCAATTCAAAATAAATCTATTTCCAGTCTGTTCCCAGGTGTGAGGCCATTTATTTCTGTGACGTCTCGGCAGGGAAGTGTTGATCCCCAGGAGCACATGTTAGACCATAAGGTAGGAGAGACTGGGCCCAGACCAGAGTGACTCATCTCCAGCCATCCTGGTTTTGTCTAACGCCCCCCAAATAAGAGACTAGTGCCCAGATTCCAGCAGTTATGCTGCAACTGCCCATTTTGGGGAAAGAGGGTTTTTTGAGCAAAGTCTCCCCGGTGGCTTAGGAAATCCATCAGCTCTGGAGTTGTTGATGATGTAGGACAAGGTATACAAGGCCATATCTTCAGAGTTGCTGAGCTTCCCGTGCTACCAATGGGAGTAAATGTAGTTCATCATCTCTGGAAATTGGGAACTCTGTATTCTCTGGCTCCAGCCGGCCTTTGCATACGCCATGCTTTTTGCCCCTTCTTGCACTGCAACAGCATGACTGTTTGCACCAGTGGGTTTTCCGGCTGCTTTAAAAATCTTTCTGGCACATGAAATTAAAACTCCTCAGGTGTAGTTTAGTTTGGCTTGCTGGGAATTGAAGTGTCTGTGCAAACACAAAGGCACTCAAAGGTGTGTAAGGAGCCCTTTGTCCACCAGATGGCACCGCGACTTTTTTTGTAGTTCACACCTTCAAATTGCTTTGGCTTTGGAATTGCTTCTGCTTTTTTTTCTTTAGCTTGTGTGGTTTGCCAGCTCCCCACTTCCACAGCTGCATGGCAGGGCCGGGGGGCAGGGGGTCAGTGCCGGACTGTCCCGTTCTCCTGCAGCACTGGCCAGGGACCTGGCTTAATTCATTTGAGAACCTAGTATGTGTAAGCATAAACGCTACACTCCAAAATAAAGAAGTTTAAATTGTATAAAACTGTTTAATTTAATGGGGATTAAAACTGTGGTGTGTCCAGGCACCCAGCTTCTCCTACTGGTAGGACCCAGGTGATGTTACTTACCCAGTATTGTAAAACAGGTCGATGGGCACAACTGCAAAATGTGAAGAGATCCATTTTACTTTTGCTCTCCCCAGGCTGCTGCTTCTCCTCTTGTCTGTGTCATAAGCTACATATATTTCCAGATGGCTCTTTCCTTTGCTGCAGTGAGGTCCTCCTTCATACAGGTCTCACCGAGGAGTTGGCAAACGAGCGGGTGCTCCATGACCGGGCACTTCAGCACATTCGCATGTATTTGTGTGCTCCCCAGCCTAACTGCATTCGTTTCAGGCAGTTACTCCTAATTCATGCTGGGGTTGGGCTCACAACTGGCTGCAAACCATACGGCCAGTCGTGCGCACAATATGAACACCAAATAAACGAGTAGCTCTGAGAGCCCTAAGTTTCCAGGCGACGGGCTATTTTACAATGTTCATATGGTTTATTAGCCTGAGGAATGGCAAACGTTCACTGTATAACAGATTAAGGGTCCAACTTTTGAGAACGCATGGACAGCCCACTGTTTTGCATGGGATGGAGACTGATTACGAAGCTAACACATTCGTTCCCAAGATACCCCAACACAGCCATACAGAAACAGAAGTCTACACCTGTAAATAATGGGAATGAAAGCCAACACATGCATAACAATTAGCCCGCTCCTTCCTTCCTTCTTGGGATTTTAGGCTGGGGCAATTTTTGTTTTGTTCTCCTGACAACAGGTGGTGCCACGCACAGCCCCATTTCACCTTGGCTTCGGCAAGCCACATTCAGCTTCCTCCACCTGCAGGGACATGGACTGAAATGCCGAGCGTGGAGGAGATGGGGATGAACTGGGACCCCCAAAGGATAAAATAGTGTTGGACAAAACCCCTCCTCTTTTCCTTTTTAAAATAAGCCACTTGATGGCTTTGTTTTTGCCCTCCTCATTCTCTCTAGGCTCAGTGAGAAGAGATGCAGATACACAGGCATTTTTTGCCCCTGCATCCAGGACCTGAAAGAGGGCAGTGGGTAAGTAACCACATGACAATGAAGCTAGACACTTCTCCACCCCTCTATGCTATTGAGCTGTAACTCTTCTTAGTGAGAAATCAGAGATTAAGAGCTCCTTTGGAAGTCCATGGGAGGGGAGGTGTATATTATACAAACTTAAAAAAAAATCAACAGGAAAAGTCCTACCACAACGAAAAATCAAAATATCTGAAAATGCCAAAATGGGATGTTTGACATCAGTGGAATAGCTGAATTGCTGCGGTGGATACTCACCATCACTACACCAAAATGCAGGAACCACATAGAGAGACCCAAGCTCACTTGGGTACTGAGCGCTGTGGCTGTATTAGCACACTGCTCTGCGCAAGGTACTTAGAGCTGCTAAGAAACATGGTATAATCCCCGTGGCAATGCATAGCTTGCTAGCATCACCGCAGTGTCTCCAGTCACACGTTACACTTAGAACGTGTTAACTGCACTAAAAATGCAAGAGCCCACGTGTTCAAGAAGTAAAATGTGGGCTAAGCGCAACTCCATCCTTGCAACGTTATAATGTTTTGTGGGATATTGGTGGTAGCCAGGTTGGTCTAAGCAGACCAGGTTCTTTGGGTAGATGCACTATCTTTTATTAGACCAACTAAATAGTTTGAGAAATAGTTGTCTGCAAGCTTTTGGGCACAAACACCCTTCTTCAGGCAGCGGACTGGAATTGCTGCACCCTCCACCTCTGTAGCGGGTCTAATAAAAGAGATCACATCTACCCAAAGAAACTGGTCTGCCAATGCTTTATGGGAGAGGTCTCTCCAGATCATATTAAGCAACGTGCTCAGCTATTATCAGACTGCTGTATGGAAATAACACGACTTCAAGACAATTAGCTGATTGCCAGTCCCAGCACAGCCAGTTCAAGACCCCCGGGCGGTGCTGGGACAGGGATTAGGCACAGCCCTCCAACAGGGGCCAGTGCAATGCTCCCCAGGGACCTGTGAGAGGGATTTGTAGGGGCCTGGGAGTTGTTATAGGATTGGCTTTGCCTTCTCGCTGCCCTATTGCAGGGAGATTACATTCCCTCCAAGCAAAGTGTAAGTGGCCCGTGGGTTAGCCTGAGTGGCTAATACACCTTAAACCGATCATCATCTGGGGCTGTGCTAGGATTTGGCCATGTGCCAGCTCACACGTGGCAAACATGCACTTATCTTCCCTTGCCTGGCTACACCTGGACAAAATGCCGAGCAGTGGTTGCAAGGAATCTCTCAGTCTCCATGCTCAGAAGTGAATCCTCAGCCCAAGGACAGAGCCGGAGAGACTGCAAAGCTCTGCTAACTGGAGGCTTGTGAAGTCGGCCTCAGATACAGCTGGATCTTTGCCATGCAGCAGAAGGAAATCGTATGAGACCAATTAGCAGCAAGAAAGCCGCTCAGAGGAACCGGCTAATGAGTAACGAATGGGTGGGAAAGCTGTCAAGAGTGCTAGAAGGGTGGGGCGGGTGATGGCATTATCCCCCAAGGGCAAACAGGACTTTTTCATTACATTTTTGCAGACTTCGCTCATTTAGAAAGCTGATTCCTGTCACTGGAGTCAATGGGGCAAAAAGCAGTCTAATTTATCTCTATCTCTCTAGGTCTGCCTGTGATTTGGCCAGCCTAGTACCCCAAGTGCCTATGTAGTGCAGGGCTGTAGGTTGGAGCTGTGTTGATCTAAGGACATAGGCAGACAAGAAGAATTTTTCCAACTGTTTAAGTTGGTCTAATAAAAGATATCCGATTTACCCAAAGATCCTTGTCTGTCCATATACAGCATGGCATATGATTGAGGGGTAGGAGGGAAATTTCACAGTACCGTAACCTATAGCACTTCTTGGATATATGCCTACAGATGGCTTTGCAAACATCAGCTCATCCCCAGGGGTGCTTGACATTAAAATGACTTGCCTTGTATTTTCATGCAAGCTCAAGAGTAATAAGAGCATTTGAATGTGTGTCTTGTTGGGCATCCTGTTCCTCAAGTTAAATCAATCAATCAATCAAGACTGCTGTATGCAAATCTCCATAATAAAGATGGGGAAACTCAGGCCTGGGACACGAAATGACAGGTCGAAGGTGAGATGTGAATCAGTGGCAGCTCTGCAAATAGAGCTCATGAAGACTTATCTCTTGGCACTGAGCTCCTTTGTACTGCTTCTAGCACCTCGTGTGTTTATCAGCGATGTTCAGAAAGGACCTTAATAAAGCAGAAACAGTGTCGACAGGTTAAATCATTCAAGCTGTGCAATGCCGTTCTATTTCTGGCTCTTTTACTATCTTGCTGTGTGACTTTAGGACAAGTTAGATCACCTCCTGGCATCTCAATTAGAGATGATAACATTGGCGTGTCGATAGTCATAGTGCAGACTATACCACGGCAGGCTGTGTGACACGATGTGAAGTGCTATGATGTCATATTCACAGATACTGCAAGCAGGCCGTACAAAATCAAGACACCAGCATGAAAAATAAACATAAAATCGAAGACGAATATTTCATTTTGAAATAGAAAGACATGGGAATCCTGAAACAAAAGAAAGTTCCATTTTCTGTGTCTACAGAAAAAGACAGTATACAACATGCCATGGGGGTTGCTTGCATCCCATAGCAAAAGAACTGCTGCAACCTCCGCCTTTGCTAGTGGTTGCATTCCTTGAAATAGCTCTGGAAAGTGAATTGTGAATAGATCAGACACAGAAGACTCATTGCCTATATGATTCTTACGCTGGGTAAGAGTTAAAAAACCCCCAAACAGCTTTTGTAATAGCATCTACTTTTGTTGTATAGCAGTTCCCTACCATAAGGGGTACAAGAGGCCTGCTTTTCTTCCTGCATCTGTGTTATGGTCAAATATGGGAATCAATTAGAAATGTGTGTGTGTGTGTGTGTGTGTGTGTGTGTGTGTAAATAAATGATCAGAATACCAGGAAGTGCTAAACCAGCTCGTCCAGGCGAGGCAGACACCTGTTCAAACTCTGCACCAGCACCCAGGAGCTGCCAAGAGGTAATGTTTTATTCTAAATTGCAGTCTAGTGAGTGGTTCTGCGTGTATGTCTCAGCAAATAAATGCTTTGACATTACCAGAAGAAGCAACTTGACCCCCGTCATGTAGCCACAGCACTTTTCCCTTCAGCTCTTGCTTTCTAATCTCAGAACCTAAGGGCGCCTGGCGAGGCCACCTCCAAACCAACATGGACCAAGTCAAATAGGTTTTACATTAAAGTTTTCTTTTTTCCGCCCAATGAAAAATAGTTTCCAATCCATTTTGACACCATATTCATTTTTTTCTTTCTCCTGTAACTTAGTGGCTTCAACCGGAGCAAAATAAAACAGATGCTGGGTGCGTCTACATGAGACACTTACTGTGCATTAGCCTAATAATGCTGCGCAGTAGTGTGGTGGTTAAAAACCGTGCTAATAGCCTACTGCACAGGGCTATTAGGCTGATGTGCAGTAAGCATCACAAAGTAACTGCATAGTAACTCTAGCTACTGTGCATTAGGTTAGTACTTCATTAAGCAAGCACTAAACTAAATGCACAGTAACTAAGGCACATTAATGAACATGTAGACACATCCACTGATTCCAAAATGGGGTGCACTTCATCTTTGAGGATTTTGGATTCTCATTTAGACCTGAACCAAAGCCTTGATTTAGCAAGGTGTTTTAGCCCATGCTTGACTTTAAGCATAGAGAAGTGGGGCTGGAAGGGACCTCCAGAAGTCACATTTAGTCCATCCCCTGCTGAAGGCAGGATCATCCCTATCCAAACCATCCCATACAAACCATCATTTAAACTCTACATAAGACTACTGTCAACAGCTATGTAGCCTAACGTGTACAATGCCCTGAGTGACCTTATAAGACTTCCATAACTTAATTAGTTCAAGGCCCCCAGTAGTTTAAGGGAAGAGAAATAAACATTCAACCTCAGCCACGGGAAAGCTACTCTAGCATTCATAACTAGGCAGCACTGAGAAATGAATGCAGCATCTCAGACGCAGCTGGATGGGTTATGGTCTGTCACAGGATGAACACGAGCAGCTAGTGCAATGCTGTAGTCAATGAGCTGATAGCACACTGGGTGCATTAGCTGATGCGTCGCAAGCCGGGCTGAGGAAGTGATACTTCCTCTCTACTCAGCGTTGGTGAGACCCAGCTGGAGTCTTGCGGCCACACTTCACAAAAGACATGAAAGGGTCCAGAGAAGGGCCATGAGAAGGATTAAGGGCCTGGACGACAAACCTAAGGGATCTGGGACTGTTCAGCCTGGGGAAGAGAAAACTGAGGGGGGACGTGGTGGCCATCTGTAAGTATGTAAGAGGTGAATATCAGGAGCTGGGAAAAAAACTGTTCACTAGGGCACCCCAGCAGAGGACGAGGAGCAATGGCCATCAACTGTTAGAGGATGGTTTCTGGTTGGATGAAAGGAAGAATGTCTTCACGGTAAAGGTATCCGCCATCTGGACTAGACTTCCCTAGGAGGGGGTGCAGTCCCCAACCTTGGAAGTCTTCAAGAGCAGACTGGACAGACGCCTTGCTGGGATCATTTCATCCCACTGGACTCGATGATCTCCCGAGGTCCCTTCCAGCCCTAATGTCTATGAAATCTATGAAATCTCAGCAGTATTCCTGCCCAGAGCTGGGGGGTTGGACTCGATGATCTTTTGAGGTCCTTGCATTTCTATGCTTCGATGAACCGTGCCGGCAGAAGAACAAATGAGCTTAAACTAACCAGGAACACATTCAGATTGGGAATTAGAAAGAGGTTTCCAATCACCAAAGCAGTGAGATTCCTCTCGGTCGCATGGGAGTGGGAGAGGATGGGAAAAGACTGACCGGGCAGCAGCATTGCAAGGGCAGATGTGCAGGTTTGGCAGATCATAGATGCCACAGGAGTCAGGCATGTGATACTGTTGAAAAAAACAACCACATGCACATGCGCACACACAGATGCATGCACACGCACGACATCTTGGGTTGCATGACCAGATGCACTGGTGCAAGTCATGGGGAGATGACAGGACCACTCTAGTCAGTGCTGGGTAGGCCCTAGGTTTGGACACCACGTTTTAAGAAGGATGTAAAGGAAGTGGAAACAAACCAGAAGCAAAGCAGCAAAGATGCTCAAGAGTTTGGGATGCAGCCTCATAAGGAAACGTTGAACAAGGTGGCCATCATGGTCCACCTGCTTCACCTGTGGTGGGTTTGGGTGTTGTGTTGTGTGGTTGTGTCGAGGTTGACGGTGTAGTTTTGCTAATAGATTCAATGAGTGGGTTTGTATAGGACGGCTTGGGTAGGGGTGATCCTGCCTTAGGCAGGGGTTGGACTAGATGAACTCTGAAAGTCCCTTTCAGCCCCGCTTCTCTATGACTTTATGAACGGGGTGTGTTTACTTTGGAGAAAAGAAGATTAAAGGGGAACCGGACAGCAGCTTTCAACTACCAGCAAGGCTGCCATAAAGAGGGAGAAGGCCACAAGAGACAGGACGTGAGGTCATGGGTTTATAGTGCAGTGAGGAATATCCTGATTAAATTATTTCTCTAAAGTCTGCCAGAGCAGTAGGACAGAAGAACAAGCTGCCTGGTGGGATCTCCTTCGATTGAGGCTTTGGAGAAGTGGGGGGATGGCCTGGTGCCAGGACCCAGACCAGATAGTCCTTGACATCCTTTCGAATCCTAAGCTCTAGTAGGAGAAAAAAGAAACAGATTAATAAAACTTTAAAACTTTTAACCTGCAGTTTTGGCTTTATGCATGAGGCAACTGGGGTTTCGAACAGCCCATGGTAGAATTGTGTCATCTGTCAAACTTGGCCTTGCCATCTGACTATACCAGGGTCCAGGGGAGGCCGAGATGGGTGACGATTGCGCTCTACAAATCCTTCTGTAGGATAAACACCGTGCGGGGAAGAGAGCGATTTAAGCAACAGGATAATGCCGGCACGAGAATGAATGGGTATGAAGTGGCCAGAAATAAAATTAGGGTGGAATTGTCTAATCCTGTAGATGCAAGAGGGCTGGGGACACACTCCCAGAGGAGAAGTGGGAGCAAATATCTGCAGACTTTTAAGATGCAACTTGATCAGCATGGGAAAGATGGCTACCTGTGATGTCAGGGGACTGGAGTCAATAATATCCTGTGCCCTTAGGTAACTTGTGGTATAAGAAGCAATTTGAAGTGCAAAAAGCAGTGATGTTTTAGTAACGCGAGGTCTCAATTATGCCTTTGCTTTTACCTCTCCCTGTCAGCATTCATCTGTTGGATTAAGCAACCGGGAATCATAGCATCTGGTCCCCAAGGCTTTGTGGGACTGCCCAGTGCTTTGCCCACGCGAAGCACTTGCATGTGCTTTATGGACTAAAATAAGGGTGAATTCTCAACCAGATCTGCTGGTGCAAGACAGGGACTGCATGAGGGAGATGGCTACTGCTTTCAGGCTCTGTAGTTTGGCCTGTCCCAAGACCTGGACTAGGCTAGATGAGCCCAGGACCTGCCTCAGGTTTGGGGGTCAGTGGGTGGAGAAGTTGCTGTCATCTGCTGAGAGCTGTTTTCACTGGAAGCAATGGCAAATAGGGCAAGAAGCAGGCTTCATAGGTAATTACTTAGCCTGCTAATAACACGACCGACCAACATTTCCATTATGGACCCAGATTTGCCCCAACCCCTGATGGAGTTCACAGTTCCCTAATTAGCAGTAATCAGGACTCCTGGTAGAGATGATATCTTTTATTAGACCAAGAAGATTTTTGCAAAAAAACCCCAAACAATTCTTTAATTGCAAGCTTTCGGGTGCAAACGCCCTTCCTCAGGCATCGGAGAAGAGACTGTAAAAGTTCTAGAAATATAAGTTCATATTTCATAGGATTTCAATAGATGGAAAACTCCTCCGGCCAGTCAGTAAGTTATTGACCTAAACAGATACCACTTTTCAAGGAGCCAAATGTTGTGGTAACTCTCTGCCCTCCCCAGTTTTCTTATCAGCGAGTGCCATGCCCTCTGCAAACTTCCAGTCACCAGCTTTCCTTACCCAAGACATGTTAGTAGGTTTGACAGCACTGGAGAATCACGGCACCAGTTACCCAGAAAAGCAAGAGGATTTCAGCGATCCCGACAGCGTGCTTGAACACTTTCAGGACTGAAAAGGGCCCTCGGTGACTGCCTTCCCAACCCCCTTTCACTGCAGGCACGGAGGATAATTAGCAAAGCCATGCAAGAACGGGGATGAGCCCTTACCCAAACAAACAGGCAGATGAGAAACCTTCCTATTCATATGGCTTATGCAATACATCTGATTTAGTTGGTCTGTAACAGTGCACACGTCTACTGGGTTTCTACACATCGAGAACGTGTCGTGAACATTGTTCTGTGCCAAAGACTATTTGCATTAGATCACCTTTCAGATGTACCAGTGCATCGGCTCGTCTAGCACATATTGTTCTGGGCCATTTAATACCAGGGGCTATATGAATCACACGCCTCATCCTGCTCCTGCCTAACAACAAAGTAAACACAATCAGATATGCTCACCTTCAGAGTAAGTACATCTAGTTCTCAGTCTGACAGGTGGGGAGCATGAATACTGCACACCAAGGGCACAGGGGTGGACCTTTCATGAGATAATACTTTGGGGATACAGGAAATTATCGGTGATTTTGTTCATAAGCATAGTCATAAGCAATGATTGCTTCTTTTGTTCATATGCAGCAAAGGGGCAATGTCAAAATATGGAAGTCCGGTGCATGAACAATGAGAATTTATAGAAACTCATTAAAAAAGGCCTGCAGAGGTATTGCTGGCTTGTAGCTCATAGTATACCCCCTCAGCTGAAGAGCCGGGAACCTGAATGGGGCTTTATTAGTTCAAGCACAGTTGAAGATCTGTGGGCTTATAACACTTGCCATGTTCCTGTTAGTAGCCTTGTGCGTGAACCCTGATTTCTAACCTGAAGAAATAGCGATCTCGTATCACTTGAAATGAAGCAAGCAAACTGGTGGCAGCAAAGTCACAGAATCACAGAAGTGGGGTCGGAGGGACCTGGTAGATCTTCAAGTCCGACCCCCCGCCTGGGCCGGAGAAAACCGGGCTCAAATGATCCCAGCCAGGTAGGCATCCAGCCTCTTCTTAAAGCCCCCCAGGGTAGTTTCCAGCACCACTTCCCTTGGAAGTTGGTTCCCGATCCTAGCCGCCCTGACCATGAAGTCGTTCTTACGGATGTCTAATCTACACCTCCTCTCCAGCAGCTTGTGGCCGTTATTCCTTGTTACTCTGGGGGAGCGCTAGGGGAAACAAGGTCTTTCCCAAACCCTTCTGGTCCCCCTCGTGAGTTTATAGGTGGTCACCAGGTCCCCCCTCAGTCTCCTCTTGTGGAGGCTGAACAGGTTCAGGTCCCGTCGCCTCTCCTCGTAGTGCCTGCCCTGCTGCCCCC
>NW_017728886.1:269121839-269137747 GCF_001723895.1 Crocodylus porosus | reverse complement strand
ATCAATGCCACAGTTGCCCAATTTTTTAATGAGGATGGGGTGGGAGACGGTGTCAAAGGCCTCGCTGAAGTCCAGAAGGGCGACATCCACGGCGACACCTGCATCCACTGCTTTTGTGAGCTGATCATAAAAGGCAATCAGGTTGGTCTGACAGGACCTCCCCTAATGAAACCATGCCGGTTGCCCTTGAGCATCATCTCCGAGGCCGGCCCAGGAACGAATGCTGCCTCTGGGTCTTGGTGGGTTTTTTTTTCCCATTAGTAGCTTTACTTGATGCCAGATCTATGTATGTCTATACAGTGGGTAAAGGCGTTCGAGCATCAGCCATGGCGAGGCTATGTGAGCAGAGATCTGTGGTCCCTGACCGAGAGGACGGCTGTCAAGGAATCATAAATGAGCTGGCATCAGCTGTGGTTTACAGACAATAAAATCTAAAATCAACACTTCTCACCGGGCATAATTTCAACATCTGCTTCCCATGGACAGTCAAGACAGATGGCTTTTGCAAGCCCGTCACGTATCAGGAATTGCTGATGCCCCGTGACCCCGGGGGACACGAAGGTCAGTGCTGAATAAAGTTATCTTTATGTGGCACGAAGAGCCAACCTCTTTCCCCACTCCATACTAAAGGGGATTTGGGTGGGGGGACCCAAGGTTTTAAAGCATCCCACTCCAGTCTCTGAAGCCATAGGGACAACGGTTGCACGCCCAGCTCCCGAACTAGGAGTCAGACCTATGGTTAACAACAGGTGCGAGACCGTAGGTGCCCTTCTTGGTGGGTGCCACTTAGCACAGCGTCTCTGCAGCCAGGGCTCCAAACTCAACCCCTGACCCTGGACGTCCAATTTAGCCGAAAACATGACTTGCTTTCTGGTTCAACCTGATCTCCAGTCTTTGCAGGGCAAAAGCAGGGAAGGGAAACCCCACGCGACTTAACCTCCTGCTGCCCGCGGCCACAACAGCTCTCCTCTTTGTAGGAGGCCGCTCAGGTGTCACTAAATCGCCAAAGCAAAGCAGCAATGCCCACAAAGTTCAGAGGCATTCAGACACACCCAGGATTACGCGAGCTTTGCTTTGTGTGCAGGGGGGTCCGAGGGTGACACCTTGTCGAAAAGAATAGGCTCTGCTATTAAAAGCTGCATTTTCATCTCCAAAAGCCATGAAAAGAAAGGTCACGTAAAACAGGAGGTGGGGCCGGGTACTTAGAACAAGTTATGCTTTTATCACTTAAACAGACTTGTTTTTCCGGTAGAATTAGGTCTCTGGGGTGGAAGAATACTTGTGGAGACCAGCAATTGGCACATCCCTTGGAGGCGTGACAATTAAAGCCACCACTGAGGGTCTCTGGGCACGGAGTGGCCGACCTGCACAAGATGAAGATGCTCCTGGCTGCTCTGCTGCTGGCCGTCGTCTACGTGGAGCTTGGTAAGACTTTGATCTCTGCATCCAGCCCTTGCAAGGTGTGGAGGGCGAAGGGGGCAGTGCACAGAGCATCACTTAAATTGCAGCCAGGGGGATTTGGGTTGGATATTTAGGTGGGTAATTAATGCAGCAGGCTGCCCAGAGAAGCCGTGGATTCGCCATCCTTGGACAAGCTGGAGAGCAGGTTAGAGGCTTGGCAGGGCTGGCTTGGACTGGGATGATCCTGCCTGGGTTGGACTTTTGTCAGATATGTGCTTATTTCTGTGGGAGCAGGTAGCAAACCTCACACTCCCATTGGCTTTAACTGGAGAAAGGCCAGCTTCTTGGACATAAGGGAGGTGGGGAGGGAAGTTGCAGGTGCTGATCTGAAATGAGAGAAAAGTGCTCTGTCTCGCCAGCCAGATGTTTGGCCGCACGATGCAGTTTTGGGGCTGGGACCCCTAGCTCAGAGCCCATCCTTTACCTGATGGGAACAGAAGCAAGGGGATGATATCTGCATCGTGCTAAGTCTCTCCCCCCCCATATTTGCTTTACTGTCTAATTTTGTTAATCCTATCCGTTTGGCCTCCCACTTGTGCTCTGAACCTTTACTGCTTCTTCATCTGCTGTTTTGGGGATTGTATCTCCACCTCTCTTCATACCCAGATGTCTCTCTCCCCCTGAATGCACGGCCTTTCAGCAGCCTGCCTCCCATTTTTAATTTTAGAGCATGGAAATTATTGCAAGCTTTGACAGCTGGGGTGAGGCAGGCCATCCCGGGGCTTCCCCTGCCAATCTAAGTGACAGGGATTTTGGGGGATACTCTGGGCCTGATCCCATTTGGCTCTCATTCAGGTCAAACTCCCTCCTTTGAAAGTTGCCTCCCCTATATTGCCATTTCTCCTCAGCTCAGGGCAAAACCCAGACCATCCCAGTGCAGAAAGCCTAGGTTTCCTCATTCCCGTAACAGCAAGAAACATTTTTTTCTGACGTGAGCTGTCATACAGGAGCCGGGAGCTCATTAGATGCGATACCCCTGAGCTGCATCTCCCTCAGGCGCTGGCTGCAGCGTATGTCCCGGAGCTGCTTCCCAGTGCTGAGAAAACCAGATGTTTGCAGAGGGATGAGTGAGACAGCCCCGAGCTATCGGGTCACAAGCGTGTTATGGCGCAGACCCCGGCTGTTGAGAGCGAGGTGAAGCCTTGTGCGGGAATTGCTTCCTGGCAGGTGACTTCTGTGCAGCTGTGGGGGACACGCAACGATGGCCAGATGTTGCCCTCTCTTGTCCTCTTGACAGGCGATCCCCACGACCCTCCAACCCCCGTCCTTACCCGCCACTCAGTCCCTTGCCTTGCACATTTAGGAGGCCAGGCTTCTCCTAAAATTTAGGAGTTTGGCAGACTCGGGGGTTTGCTCTTCTGCTCTCTTCCCTATGAAGGGCATGGAGCTTCTCCAGGTTGTCCTCCAACGGGGACCTTGTCCTCTCTGGGGTCCTACTAGCTCTTTTCTACTAGTGCTATTGAAACCCTGGTTTTCCACCCAGTCCATCTGTCACTTCACCGCGTCCAGCTCGCCAGTGTGAGCACGCGTGTGCATCCCAATCTGCATCGCCCCCACACCATTTCTGTTCCTCCTCCCCGTGTCTGGATCTGTATTTTCAGTTGCGCCCTCTCCGGGCATCCCATCTTCACCCGCTTTGGTTGTGAGACCCCATCTGCTTGCACTTTCCAAGCCCCTTTGTGCATCTCCCTTGCTCATGGAGCTGCTGAGGGAGGCGGCCTGTATTTTGCACATGCAAACAGGCGTACCAAGAGCTCAACCAGGATTGGGGTTGGATCTAAAACACCGAGGCTGCCGGGATGCAGGTGGCTAGGCCATGTGGATGGGAAGTTGGATGGGGAGACTCAGGGGGGATGTTTCACCTTGGGTCTGGACTGTTACCTTTCCTTCCACTTCCAAAAGCCTTGATCCTGGACGCAAGGGGTATAGATCAGCCGACGGGCTTCCCCTGTAATAGCGCTGATGTGGAAGTCAGGTTCACCCCCAAACATCTGAGCACCCTTCAGGTCCTGGTCCCTTCCAGACACAAGTCATGGTACTGACTTTTGTCTTTGAAGGGGTTTAGGAACCTCTCTGCTCCTGTGGCACCTGGAGAGCTAGGATTAGCAGAAAGGCTTGAATTTGCCTTCTCTACAAGGTATCGGGTGGGAGCCGGACATTGGACATGAGGACCCTTGATGCCCCCTTCCCACCCTTGGATTTTGATGCAGATCCAGGGAGTTTTGGCTAAGGCTCTTCTTTCTCGGCCTTTCACCCAGGAGCACTTCTTTGTTTGGAGTCTGTCCCATCCTCTTTGAACCGGCACTTGGGTGCAGTTTATACAGAAATAATAAATATGAAGGTGTGCTAAAGTTAAGGTGGCCTCTCTGTTTATACAGCGCCTGGGACAATGAGTCCCTTATTTACAGGGCTGGCTGTAATACAAAGCAATAGTCACACACCTTAGGGCAATGAAATGGTGCTTCCCTTTTCTTCTCCCCCTCTTTTATACAGCGTACAGCTCTGGGCACTTCAGATGCATGGAGAAGGCCATTCAGATAGCACCAGTAGTTAGTAAGAGGCAGGAATGAAAGACTTGCAAGGGAAAATCCTGCTTCCAGCTTGATGGCTATGCTCAGCTCTGAGCTTTCTGGCTTGGGAGGCTGCCTATAAAAGCACCTGTACTCACAACCTGAATTAAATACAATGCCTCCAAATATACTCAGGTATCAGAACTGCCCCAGTGCTTCCTTGTATACCACCCCATTTCTCTGTCCGTCTGCAGGTAGGAGCAGGCACGGCTTTGCTCAGGGACTGCGAAATGAGGAATAAAACCATCTACATTGCACGTGAGCTGGTGAAAAATAGGACGACCTTGTAGCTGGGGGAACAGCCCCCTGCAAGAGCTGATGCATTGCAGGGACTCCCAAGAGGTCTGTCCGCTTGCAGTGCAAGCACCCAGTCCTATTTCATTGCTCCAAGAAGTGTGATTCTTGCTGAAAGATCGAGCCATATCTATACGAAGGAGGGCCGACCCCATCAGCGCAGATACCAGATTTTGAGAGTTCAATAATGAAGTTTGCCTCTAATACATTTGCCTAATACACTGTGAACAGCTCAGAAAAACCATCCCCTCCCTGCAGGGAATGGAGCATGTATCTAATGACATATTCCAGATGCTTTAATTCATCTGTTTCAATAGAAAACCCTCCTGAGTCAAGGCATGGCTCTCAGAAGAAAGTTTTCTCCAGTCTTGACGCAAGAGCCAGCCAAGCCCCTTTCCTGGGAGGCTGCTCCTATGTACAGTCACAAGCTGAATCTTATTTCATACCTGAATTCATCAAACTTTTACTTCCAGTCAGTTGATCTCACTACTTCAGAAGAAATGCCCCAAGCTTTTAGCTCATTTCTCCATGGGTAAACACCTGGGTAGTTACGTTAATAGCCATTATTGAGCTTAGTCAGCCCTATTTTGATCAAGTTTGCAAATCCTAATAAGATGATTAAAAACAACTGGCCCACACCCTAATTCTCCCAGGCACTAAAATCTCTTAACCCATCCCCTTAGAGAAGAAGCAGCTCAGGAAGACAGAAATCAAGGAAGCTGACAGAGCAGCTACCCTGAGGCTAGGCTCAGAGCTTTGGAAGTCACACGACCCAGCATTTTTGCAAAAAAAAAAGGAAAGAAAAAAGCAAGGCAGAGCAACTATCCACCCATTAAAAGAACAGAGGGAGAACAAGAGAGCACTTGGGTCTGCTTTTATCAGGGAGCTGATTGGGTTTTGTAATTAAAGTTGGAGTCTTATAAGTGGGACTTCTTCACACCTGAAAGACTGTTTCTTGGGGAAGATCAAAGGTCCTTCGAGGTTGATATGTCAGTCTCATACAGGGGTAGAAAGCAGATGCTCGGGGGTTGGTACACTGGGTATGGCCAGGTTTTTCCCACTCCCTGCTCCTCTTCTATTGCAGTTCAGGAAGTTTAATTTCTGCATGCAGCATTAAAATCTCTTTTAGGTGCTTAGAAAGTACAGCAGGGTGCAGGGTTTGCTAGGGCATAACTAACCAGAGCTTCTCCCAAACAGAAAAGTGGCACCTTGGAGATTAACCAGTTCAGGGATGCATGAGCTGTCATGGGCAATAACCTACTTTGCCATGGATTTTTCTCCCAAATGGGAAGACTTATGATTTAACATTGATGTTGCATTTTAAAGGTTTGTTTCTTTTTAATTGACTCATTCATTTATTTTATTTTATTTTATTTTACATGAATGAAATATCCCAGCGCAGCTCTCCCTCTCTATAATAGTAACTTATACAGCTATGCTATTGCTGGCAAATACTGACAAGATATTCAGCAAAGGGAAAAAGAACAACCTAAAACCAGCCCTTGTTGTGCACAAGTGCAAAGGGCTGATTCTCACTGATAACTAAAGTCTCCTTCCATCTCTGCTAATACAAAAATGTGTAAAATGACCCTGGTAGGAAATAGCATCAGGCCTTTGGAGCCAATTACCCACTTAAATGATTCCTGCATTGCTGAGCTCCGTGTAGCTAATCTAAGCATCTAAAAGAGATTTTAATGCTGCATGCATGTGATGTTTGGGTGT
This sequence comes from Crocodylus porosus, assembly GCF_001723895.1. Classification (NCBI taxonomy): domain Eukaryota; kingdom Metazoa; phylum Chordata; order Crocodylia; family Crocodylidae; genus Crocodylus; species Crocodylus porosus. The sequence goes on along the minus strand of NW_017728886.1, from coordinate 269,131,700 downwards.
ACAAGATGGGTTTAAGGAACTCAAGACTGGCTGCTAGCAAAGGTTTCCCTAATACGGGGGCCTGGCCCAATGGTCTGACCAGTCCTGTTAGCTGTGTGCTGGAAAATGGAGAAAAAAAAGATGCTATAAATTGCAGATCCAAAGGAGAGGATTTAATCTAGCGTGTCTCAGCTGGTAAGAGGTGGCTGAATCATCAAGAGGACTTGTGCTAGAGTCATTGCAATGCACGACTCTTGCCACCCTCGTGCTTACTAGGAGCCTCAGCCCTGGGCCAGTTGTCTTGCCTTCTGCTACCAGGCACAGGAAGAGTTGGATTTGGAAATAGCAGCCTGGGTGAAGGTGGGGAGGGAAGCTCTCTCCATCCAGCTTTGTCAAAGGAGCCCTGATTCTCCCTGAGACTGGAGGCTGTTAAGTGAATTACACCAGAATTCATTAGTGACTTTGGATCAACCAAAGTTTCACTTTTTGGGGACAGCTTTACCTATTGACTGCCCCGTTTAATCCTTTGGTTGGTGCTGAGTGCTCAGGTCACAACTATTAAAAACCCCATAGAGAAGTCAAGCGCATCCCTCTACCACGAAACATCCAGCTGTTTACAGATGTGGGCTGCAGTGTTAAGGACATCAGGAGGCGCGACTTCACGGTCAGGGCGGCTAGGATCTGGGACCAACTTCCAAGAGAAGTGGTGCTGGCTCCTACCCTGGGGGGCTTTAAGACCAGGCTAGACAATCACCTTGCCGGGGTCATTTGACCCCAGTACTCTTTCCTGCCATGGCAGGGGGACGGACTTGATGATCTGCTCAGGTCCCTTCCGACCCTAGAAACTATGAAACTATGGACAAAGACTCGCGGACATAGCGTGGTTTCTGGTCTGGTCCTTTGCAGGGACTCTCCAATCTGTGTGACTCTCCAGAGGGTGTGGATGGCTAGGACTCCATGATCACTCTATCAGGGTCCCCCCCTGTGATGTGGGGGTCTCTACTGTCCCCTCAGCAGGCCTCTGAACCCAGGCCAAAGAGGCCTGTGATGGGTGTTGCCACCTCACCTGCTCTGCTCTGTTCACATAATAAAATATTACATAGATTGGAGCCTTGGTTCTAATTCTGGCTCTGCCGGCTTTACTCACCTTGGGTGACTCGGTGAATCTGTCTGTAAAATGGACATAAACACATTTCACCTGCAATTGTATCTTAATTTGCCCTGTACACTGGGCACTCAGTGCTTCTTTCTTTTTTTTAGAACCTAGTGACTAATTAATGGATCATACAAATCAAAGGAGCCCCACATTAGCATGGCGATTGGGCTCCTGAGACTGGAGAGACTGGGTGCACATACATGTACAAGTCTGCTGGCCTGGGGCTGCTCCTCCCTGGCTGTGGAGGGGCTGGCTGGCGCATGAGGGTACTTCAGTGTGGGGCTAGCTGGCAGGCATCCCCCACGCCGAAGCACTCGTGTGCCCCAGCCAGTGTCTACACGTGTGCTGCTATGCAGTAAGTTAGTTTACTCCAGGCTAATAGGGGCACATGTGTAGATGCATGATGTTTACTGGGGTGTAGGTTGTAGCCGTGTTGGTCTAAGGACATAGGCAGACAAGAGTCCTTGGGTAAATCTGATACCTTTTATTAGACCCACTACAATAGCTGGAAAAATTCATCTTAGCAACCTTTCGGGCACAAGCGCCCTTCGTCAGGCAAACATTTACTGCACTGCTAGTTGGTCTACTGTGCATCAGGACCTCTTGGGTTTGGGCGCTGAGCAGTTTGTTAGCTGTGAGGCCATGTCAAGATGTTAAACGTCCCCTCTGACATAGCGTGATTTACATGTTGCAAGTGGACCACACTAAGGGCACTTTCAAATGTGAACATCTGCACGTTCAAACTCATGCTCTAAGGCAAAGGCTAACTTGGGGCTATGCCACCTAGCTCATGTTATGGTAACTTCAGTCCACTCCATAGAAATAAAATGAGCAATTTGCAGTCCTCCAGCATCCCAGGATGCATTGTTTTCAGCAGCCCCCCCACCCCCGGCCAAACAGGGACTGAGCCCAGGTGCCTTGACTCCTAGCTACACCCATGATTGCCAGCCTGTAGTGGCAAGTCAGAGCCATGCAGGCAAGACGTGGTATTAATGAACCCTGAACGTGTGATTGCTCACTTTACCATTGCTTCTTTTGCACAGATTTAGTACAACCTAAGTGTAGCATGTAATTTTGCCTATGCAATTGGGCAGGAATGGTGTGTTGTGGGAGGGAGTTTACAAGCAGTGCCTATATGGTGGGAGAAGGCATTGATGGAGGCTAGGCATGGAGGGGCTGCCATGTGCTACTGCATCACATCCTCTAAAGAAATATCTATAAGCAGCAGAGGTTTCTCTGAGCGGGGTGCGTGGAGGGGCAGACACCGCACCTGTGGCGTCATGTCCGGACAACACCCCCTGTGTTTCTCTTTACAGCTCAGTCCCTGTCATGCTACACATGCCATGAGCCAATCACCACATCTGCGTGCACAGTGATCAGGAACTGCTCTGACAATGAAACCATGTGCAAGACGACGCTGTACTCCAGGGAGGACGGTATGGACGTGCTTCCCAGCAGGCGGGCCCTCTGCTCACGTCTAGGGGAGGGAGGAAAGGAAAGTCCATCAGGTCCACCATGTCCAGGGCAGAATGGTTGGGTGACAAGGCACTGCTGGGACTGGGCATTGTAAATCTGGGGTGATGGATCTACTGGCTTGACCCACGTAGGGTGACTCACTGAACCTGTCTGTAAAATGGGCACAAACATACTTCACTTGCCATTGTAACCTAATTTGGCACTCCCAGGGAAAAATCATTATTGGGGCTGGCAGATTTGCCCAACAGAGCATGGGTCAGGCAGGGACCTGTCACCGGTGACCAGACAGTGTCATAACAGCAAGCCCTTCAGAAGTCCAGCCAGCAGCCCCCTGCTGTTTCAGGCTGAACGATAAGTGGTGCTTGGTTTGGACATTTCCCCAAAGCCTGTTGCAAAGCCCCGGGAGGTGCAATATTCCCAAGTGCCCTATGCCGGCCTGTCTTCCTGCCCACAGCTGGAGTTGGGTGTCTTGTTAGGGACTGATGGGCCCAGAGTTGAGTTGAGTGCTATTGCAAATCCTGCCCCAACCTCTAGCTCTTGGTCACAGGGGCTCCATCCATACTGTATTATACAGCACTCAAGCCCCCTCCCCACCCCCGCCTCTCCTCATATGCTGAGCAAATAGTCTGCAGTTGCTTTTTGGTGCACACCTGGGGCTATTCTAGGATGCTCGGGGCATGCGTGGAGCTGGAGGGAGAGACTTGTTGCCACCACGGTGTCCCCATGCATCGTTCAGTGCAGCCTAGACGTGTCCATAGCAAATTTTCCTTTGACTTACCTGAATTAGCATCCCTTCTTGGGATGTGGCCTTCCCCCCGCACCTGTCAGCAGATGCTCTTCATTGAGCAAGGAGGTGCTTCCTTCAAGGAGAGCAGAAACAGCATGGTTAGACAGTCCTAGCTACGATGGGGTCAGCGGTGGGATGTGGGATCAGCCGGCAGGGCATTTGCAGAGCTAGAAAGGGGCATACTGGACCTCATGCTCTGATGCAGCCAGAGAGAGCCCTCCCATTCACTACCCTACATCAGTATGCCTGGGACATCCTTTGCCAGCAGGGAGTATGGTCCCATTGCTAAGCGGTCCTGCAATCTGAAGCTTTCCAGTGCTCTCTGGAAGCCCCCGCAGACCCTCATAACCCCTTTTCTCTCTCTTGCTTTGCCTGCTACAGTTTACCCCTACCTGGGTGACTCGACCGTCACAAAGATGTGCGCCCCGCGGTGCGTCCCGTCCGACGTGGATGGCATCGGCATTACACGCCCCGTCACCTGCTGCAACACCGACCTGTGCAACAGCGACGGGGTGGCCAGCCTGCAGGCCAGCCCCGTGGTGGTGGGGCTGACCACCACTGCCCTGTGCATGCTGCTCAGGACTGGACTGAGCTGGAGCCCGTTGGGGGAAGGGCTGTGGCCCTGACGAGCTGCACGTGGCTTAGGTGGATTCATAAGAGGAGGTATTTACTCACTTCTGGGTAGACACTCCTGGCCCTTCTGGAAGACACAAACTCCTGCGCCCGTTGCCGCCGACATGCAGGACCTCCCTCAGTGCAAATCTGTGCATCGCCAGCTGCCAGCTCCTTGCACATCTGTCCTGGGATTTCTCAGCTGGGCTTTCCTTCCTATTCCTTCCCCGTGATTTACTCCCTAAATATTTAAGTGCGTGACCATCATGACCCCCATTTCTAGCCCCTTCCCTGACGTACGGCGTTGCTGAAGCAAGCTCTCTTCCTGCAGCGCAAGCCCTTTGCATCCTAACTCTTACGCCACCTCTTTACACCAACTCCATTTCAGTTCAGGAGGACCTCTATCTTCCTCCGAAGCAGGAGGCAGGATCCTGGACTCGACCTGCCAATGATCTGATCCCCGGCTGCTAAAATCTTCTCTCCTCTTGTGCCCCTGTTCCCAGAGGAGTGCTATAGTATCTCCATGCATGGATTACCCAAGTACCAATGCTCACTAAAATTCAGTTGTTTTCTGATTAATCTACTAGCAGATCTTGTTGTTGTTGTTGTTAAACGTGTGCGTCGTCTAGCAGCACATCCATGCTTCTTTGCCAGATCAGGGCCGGGCTGCTAGATGACAAGACGGCTGTACCACCTAGCACCACGAGAGACGTGCCAGTGGCTGGAGATGCAGGGGACATGGGCAGAATAGGAACAGAGCATTTGGCAAGGAGCTAAGACCCTTGCCCAGCATTTACATGCAGCAAGGCTCAATGGTTAGTGCTAGAAAGCTGTTGCCTTGCAGTCACTGCATTCGCCATTGTTTCCAATGGGAAGAGAGGCCCAGAACACCAAACAAACGCTTCCTAATTTATTTACTGATTTATAAAGACCATAACTAATTAGCAAGAGCCAGTCTAGGTTACTGATTCTGGGTTTGCTGCAGTGATGCAGCCACCAGACTACAGCAAACTCAGCAGATACAATCCTAGGCCCTATTAATACTCCACAAGTCTTCAGCAAATAGCTCCCTAGAATTCAGGTAACTCCCACTTGATTATTTTAAAGCATAAATACAAAATGCCAAGATACCAGATGCACAAATCATCATTATTGGGATCCATCTGACAGCCATAAAAGCTGCAATAAAAACGCGGAAAATGCACCAATCAACCCGGAAAAAAAAATCCCTGGTTAGACATGTTTTTGAAGAGCAGTTTTCAAAACCAAAGGTTGGACAGAGTTTAGCGAAGTCTCCCTGAGCATCAGTGGGATTTCTAATCACAGGGCATCACGTAAAAGGCCTGCACCTTTCTTACAGACGCGTGAATTAAAACAGAGATTTGATTCTGCCTAACAGAAAATAACTTATAAACCTCGTGTTAGCTGATAACATGCACATACGGCTTCACCCCTTGTGTAATTATATTCAAGTTTCTCCTCTCCAAAAAAAGGGAACTGACTGCTTCAGATGTTTTCCCCCCTCTTAGAAAAGTGCAATCAAACAGCCCTACAGTGCCTGCAGCTCTTTCCTCCAAAAAGGACTGAATAAAGCCCCAAATGGAGAAGGAAAAGTCCAGTGGTGCTGCTACATTTATTTGGACCGTGTCCTGGCATTGCCTTTCCCTTCTGCAAGAGCTGACACCCCGGCCGGCTCCCCTGAGCTGTCAGTATTGACCTGGGTCCTCTGAACGGTGCAGAGAAGCTGTGCCCCTGCCCTCTCTTGCCCAGGCAGAGCAGGTGTCATCCCTCTGCCAGGGGCAGGTGCAGTCAGCTCTGCTCCCTGGAAAAGCAACGGTGCCTGCGGCGGTGGAGAGCCTCACGCTAGCCTCCCCCATGATCTCGGTGACACCCCCAAATTCCCACCCCTCCAGCTCCAGCCAGCACAGGGTGAGACCCCTGCCTTCGTTTGCATGTGCACAGACCCCCTAGCCCACCAGCTTCCTAGTGCACCAGGGAGCGTGCATGTTCCCAAAGCCCAAGCCTACCCATGGGGACTTGTTTCAGCATTTTGCTTTATTTCTGGGCTTCAGTTTGGATGCTCCTGTCTTTGTTTTATAATCCTCCAGGACCCTGCCTGTCTGTCTCAAGGAAACCCGTCCTGCTTCCTACATCCTTCCTCTTCCTCACCAAAGCTACGTCTATCCTTTTGCTTCCTCTGAACAGAGCTAGTACTCTGAGACCTAATATAGTGCCTTGGCAGCACTTTAATTCCCACCACCCCCGTCAGGCTGACGTGACACATATGCGGTGCCAATCTCCTGAGCTTGCATCTCTGCAGGGATGAATTTTCCCCAGTACAAAATGGACAGCAGTGGGGGAGGCTTCCCGTTCCCTCCCAGCAATATGCCTCTTCCCTCTTGTCTCTGGAGGTGGAGTGAATAAACCATGCCTACAAGCCTTTCTGCCATGTGTTGCTCCTGTACTGCATGAGCTCAAGGACGCACAACATGCAAAGGCTCCATTTCTAGCATAACTTTCATGCCAGCTTGTTCCTCCCAGGGCACGATGGCCACCAATAAACAGGGCAGGGAGGAGAAGCTGGGGAGCGGGAGTGCATTTCCAGTGAGTGCTGGCTGTGGAGACAAAGAAGAGCATGTAGTGGGCCAGTAGGGGGCGCTCCTGTGTTGAGCCGCCCACCTCCCTGCACCCGCCCACCTTCCCGGCTCCAAGTGCCTCCCTCGGGGTGCCTTATGTCCGGCCGACCCCCTTCCCAGAGCACACTCGCTAGCCTGGGGTAATGTAGCTGCCACCACCCTGAGAAGGGACTGTCTCAACCCTGTGTCCTCGGGGAAACACAGGCCTAAAGTCCTACGGGTACTCGACCCAGTACAGGCACTTGGGGCACTTCCCCAAGTTGGGGGCTAAAAAGGAAAGTCTCTCTCAGTCTGCAGACCCAAGGGGCCTCTTAGGCATAATTTAGACCCACCCCTCAATAAGTCTCCCACACCGGTCACAAAGGAGAACTGTATTGATTACAGGGGTAGGGTGAAAATAGGGTACAAGATTGAGAATATCACAGAGATCTCATAGAGCAAAGCAGTCTGGCTGAGGTAGCTTTTTGATCACACATCTGAGTTACTGCCAGCGAGATATCTACCCAGATCTCGAGTAGCTTACTCACAAGCATCATCCTGAGGCTGTTGGCAATCCCCTCTGGAGGCACGCCGCTCCTCGCTCGTGAGTTATGGGGGAGAGAGCCAGTTTCAGATGGTAAAACTCCTCTCTCAGTCTGAGTCCCCTGTATGGCTGCTTCCCCTTCCTCCTGGGCAGTCTTAACTCATATAGCCCCTGTGACCTCATCCACCTGGTCCAATGGAGGCCAGCTCGGGTTGGCTGTTAGCCAACCAATTTGAAATACATCACTAGTTTCCAGGCAGACTCCAGCCCACTAGGTAGATGCCCCTCACCCAGGTAGGTGATACCAGTCCCGTAGGCAGACAGAGCAGGTTCCCCCTCCCTCAGGACTGCAGCCAGCTCAGGTGACCTAAAGAGAGAGGGTAAGGGTGTGTCTCCTCTGCTGGGCCTGTCCTCATCACATTGTCACAGCACAGAGATTTTGGGGCAAAACAAAGGTGGCTTCCTGCCACAGAGCAGAGATAATGGGGGGAAGGCAGGAGCTGCAGCAGTGACAGGCAGCAACGGGCAGGGAATTGTATCGCAAAATGGTTTGCAAACAAAAGCTCCAGTGTAAATGGCAGCTCTTTGCATGTGTGCGTGTGTGTGCACTGGCACGCTGAGCTTTCACGTTTTGGACAAGAGTCCTCAAAACACTTGCTACAGCGGTAAAACCTGTTACCCTCATCCACAGGTAAAACCTGTTACCCTCATCCACAGGTAAAACCTGTCACCCTCATACACTCCCCCCTCTGCCTGAACCCCTATCCCAAGCTGCCTCCTTCAAATAGCAGATGCTCAAAGGTGCAATTCTGTACAGCTCCATCCTCTGGATGATAATATTGCTGCTTAGTCACTTTGAGACCTGGTTTTATCTCACATTGTTTTACTGACCTCCATCATGGCAGTATCAGCAGCTCCCCGGTGAAGCCAGACACCGTGGCAGAGTGCACACTTTTGTACATCTCTGTGAGTGTGTGCTACCTACCAGGGGTGGGGAGGCAATCTGGAGCATGTGTGCCTTTGTGTGTGGCACACGGCAGATCAGGGAGGGGACAGGCAGTATACCAGCAGGCAGCAGAAAGCAGAGCAGCAAAGCACATGGGGACAAACGACACAGAGCAGGAAGCAGAGCAGCAGATCGCACAGAGCAAGGGGATCAGAGTGGCACTTGGAGACGGTGCAGGGCTAATTTGTGGTGCGCCTGCCAAAAACGGTTGTCCCCCACTGAAGTCGAGTATTCAGCAATGAGGGGGTGGGGGGGCACTGCTTCTGCCCCTCAGGCTTTATCACCTCCTGTTTAGACCTCCCCACACTGCAGGTCCCGGGGAGATTCATGACTTGGGAGGAGTGAGGAATAGCAGCAGCGCTTGTTCCAGTCCTGAGGAGCTTGGCGGCCGCTCATAGATGTCAGACGTCATACATGTCAGGTGTGACAGATGCCAGACTCCTTTTCTTTTCACAGAGTCATAGGAAATGAGGGTGTGAAGGGACCTCAAGAGGTCACATCTAGTCCAACCCCCCACTCAAAGCAGGGCCATTATGTAATGGGGGAATTAGAAAGGACCTCGTGGATATTTCCAGGGATCAATGCAGCAGGCAGGGACTCAGTCGAAATGCCAGGGTGCCAGCAGTTAAGTGACAATTCAGGCAGCAGGGTTGCATGAAAGTACTGGTGGTGGAGGAGGCTGATGGACTAATGCCGTGGTTTGCAGCCTGTGGCTGGCTGAAAGGGCAGGGCACGGATGGTAGAGTTAGGTCTGACCAGATACTGGAAGTGCTTTGTTTGGGGTAAGATGCCCCACTTTCAAGCTGCAAATCTGGTTATACTCTTGCCAGGGCCTGAGTCAGGCTGTTGAGAGCTTCCTCGGGCATCTCTGCCTGGCAGAGATATTTGAGGCCCACCTCTGCTTTCATTAACGCAAAGTTTGTATTGCTTTTTTTTGCAAAGAATGAACTGAGAGCAAGGAGCACAATACAGACTGGTCCTATAGATGTCCAGACTGGACATAGGTGTAATGTAGGTGCTTAAGTTTCAAAGAGTGTTGCAGGTTGGCCATGATCCACTGCCAACAAAGGGCATTGGGTGCCTGTATTCATTGGGTGCTTGCATTTTGGACAGCAAAGGCCCCAGACACGCACATCTGGGCTTCTCTGTATGTACAGCAGCAGGCCAGTTTGAGTACCTAGAGACCTGACTGCATTGCATTCAACACAGAGTGTGTCTACATGAGATGCTTAATGCGCAGTAGCCTAATAACACTGCACAGTAGCACGGACAGTGCTAATACGCTACTGCGCAGTATTATTAGGCTACTGCACAGTAGCGACACTAAAAAGGCATTTGCCAGCGGTACTGTGCAGTAAATCTAGTTACTGCACATTGAGTGAATACTTCATTAAGCAAGTACTAAATTAAATGCACGGTAACTACTGCACATTAATGAACGCGTAGGCGGGCCCAGAGTATAGCAGCCAAAAGTGCGTTCACTCAAGACACGCTGCTGCCTCTGTGTAGACATCCTCATAATACAGTCTCCCATACTGGACATGGCACCCCAGTTCAGGCCTATCCCACACCAGATAAGGGGGTACTTTTACCTGGTCCGGTCCTGCAGGGAGCAAACCAGGAAAGCCAAGGCTGCAACTGAACTCCAACTAGCTTCAGGCATCAAGGACAACAAAAAGTCCTTTT
>NW_017728886.1:269095859-269102632 GCF_001723895.1 Crocodylus porosus | reverse complement strand
GTTTTGTTTCAAAGCTGTTTTGACGTGTCTCGAGCTTGAAACAGTGAAATTGAAATGAAACAAAAGGCTTCAAAGCAGCTTTGAAACAAAATGAGGGCACTCGTTTTGAAACATTTCGAGTTTCGAAGCCAGGGTTGCTTGTAGCTAAACAGTAACTAAGGGTGGGGGGAGGGGAAAAAGAAAGGACTGCTCTCATATTGCATATAGCTCCATGTTTGATTCCCCAGCTCTCTGATTATTTCCCCAGCTCTTCCTGGGGGGTGCGGGTCCCTGGATCTGCATGTGGGATGACAGGAGACTGCCGCTGCTGGCAAGTGATAAACGTTTTGCTTTGAACAGTTTGAGGTGCAGTTTCCCAGGCACCCCTGCTCCTATCTCCTTGAAACTTGGCAGACATCATGCCCTCAGAAGGGGCTACCATCCCTGCATTTTTATCTGAATCAGGCAAGAAATGACAAGGTTATAGGCATTTTCATGAGTCCCTATTATAGCCTATGGGCAAAACGTTGAAATGCGTTGAAACAGAGAAATGGTTTCGATGAAACAAAACAGAACAGTGCTTTGAAACAGCAAAATGAAACATTCTTCCCTGGAAAGGGTGAAATGGAAGTCAAAATAAAACAGTGCTGTTTTGCACAGCCGTAATGTCCAGCACTACCTGGCAGGGAGGAGCTTCTCTGTGGGCCATCCTTGGCACCTGCACAGGTGCTGCATGAGGTGGGCAGACGTGGTGCCCAGCACGTGTTGTCAGCAGAGCAGCAGAGCACTGACAAAGCTGTTGTGCGTGTGGACGAAGCACTGCTCCAGGTAGAAGGCATGCAGGTCCCAGACCAGCAGTTGTGTGCACACCTCGAAACGAAGCAACACGTGCAGCGTACAAGTGGCAGCCCAGCCTGGCCTGAGGACTGAAATACAGATCTGCCTGCTCTGAGCTTGACTGGGGTCTCAACTGACACCTTTCATAGAAGCAGCACGGTGGCTGCTGTGGTTCCCCTGCTTTATCTGTGGCAGGCTCGGGTGTCTTGTGCTGTGCCAGGGGTGTCAGTAGTTTTAGTAAGAGTTTAGATGATGGGTTTGTCTGGGATGGTTTGGTTCGGGCTGATCCTGCCTTGGGTAGGGGGTTGGACTAGATGTGACCTCTGGAGTTCCCTTCCAGTCCCATTTCTCTATGATTATGATTCATCTCCACATCCCCAGGGCTTGCTGCTTGCAAACACGCTGGTTTAGCACAGACATGTGCAGGGGTTGGACTGGCTGCCCCTGGAGGTCCCTCTACATGGTCAGTTTATTTCAGGGTGAAGAAGATGAGGGGAGACACAACAGCAGTTGCAAATATTTTAAATCAAGTCTTCAAATCAAGGGAAGTGATTCTTCTGCTCTGATATAGTGCCATTAGTCCCATAGTTGTTATAATTAAATGCACGGCTCTCACTCAGATTCATAAAGCAAAATCAAGCCTCATTGAACATCTGGACAGTGCCTCCAATACGTCAGTCAGTCATTTATGCATCTGAGTTAATATTACTACACTGGAGTTAAGGCTTTTATCTAGAGATAAAAACAGTTTGTGGGGCTCTGAAGTAGAAAAGAGACATTATCTGGAACAGCTAATGGACAAAACTCCAGAAGAAAGGATAGTTTGAATAGTGGGACATCAAGAGCCATTAGAAAGGACTGAAGGTGTGGAGTAGAGAGAGATTAGCAGGATTCCAGGAGATGACAATGAGCCAAGAAGTTCATTGACCGTCTCAGCCCTGCCTGAATAGAAATGCCACTGCCTTTCCCAGGCAGTTGGTTTTAAAGTTTGGATGGAGCAGCAATCAAAGGGGTTGCAACTGCACCACCTGTGCAGGTTGTCCAGAGAACCGGGGAATCTCCATCCTTGGAAGCCTTCAAGAGCAGTTTGGACAGACACTGGGCTGGGATAGTGCTGCCCGAGCAGGGGGTTGGATGAGATTTGACCTCATGAGGTCCCTTCCAGCCCCATTTTCCTATAATCCCATGCTCCCAGCTTGTGGTGTTCCCACCTGCACCAGTCCCACAACTATCATGACCCTGGGCTATTTGGCATCTGGTGGGTGCTGGAATAAGGCAACCTTCCTCTCACCATCTCTGCCTCCTGGAAGTGGGGGCATTTAAGGGCGCAAAGGTAGAGGGGGATCCCTCACAATGGGGGGCTGCTTAGATGGCTGGGACCCTGCTGAAATGCCCTGCCAATCTCCAGAGCCCCACTTCTGCCTAGATTGAAGCTGGTACTGATGGGAGGAGGGACCTTTTCTTCCAGCCCTTGTGCTACGGACATCACTGGCAACTCCAAGGCATTGATTATCCCAGGGGTAAATGGAAGCTATGTGGAAAGAAACACCGGTGGACGTGACTTTATTTGTGCAGAACCACTGGACATGATTTTATTTGCCGGATACTCACAGCCCTGCCAGGGGCAACAAGAGCCTCTAAGCTCCCTCCTGCTGCCAGCTTACCCTTCTTGGGGGACCGCATGGAAGGGCTTTGTGCATTGCAACAGTGCAAAGGGGGAAGTTCAGCTCTTCTTCACGATGGGGCAGGAAATACCTGCCTGCTGTCCTTCAGGTGTGCCTTCTTTGAGAGCAGGGACATGCTTCCCCTTTGGCCCCTTGAACTGTCAGGCTTCCTTAGGAAGAGGTGGCTTATGAGTAGGAAACGAAGGAGCCCTGGTATCGCCGCACGGAGACCTTGTTCTACCTGTTGGGAGTCCTTCTCCAGGGCTCGCAATGAGTCGGGATGCTCCTGGTTACCAGTTAACTTCCTGCCGACCCACGGGCTCTCTTGGTGGAGCCTCCACGCTTGTTTTGAGTAAGGCTGGAAGCCAGGTCTCCTGATGTTTGGACCAAAGGGTTTGCTGAGCAAATTCCCGAGAGACAAGGAGCAGCCCCCACTGATTTGGGGTGGGATCAAGCAGAAAATCTGTTTCTGGGACACCAGGTCTGGGGGTGGCAGTGCTTTGGAGCTGGGAACGAGCAATGAAAGCGGTGCAGACAGAGCTGAGTGCACAAATCAGCTGGGCGTCCGTGAGAGCTGGGAGCAAAGAGGCTCAGATTCCCCATGCACCAGCCAGCCATTATGCCCCTTCCTGGACTCATTGGCTGGTAAGGTGAAGTCATTTTTCCCCCCTGTTCCTGCTACAGCCCCAAAGCAGAGCAGCGGAGAGAACAACCCTCCTCACCCCCCACCCCCAGATAGCCTGGCCCTCCCTGAGCTCCCATACCTGCAGGGCCAAGATAGTAGGATGCAGCCCACCCATTTCCAGCCTAGTAAATTTTGCTGCAGGGTTCAGCATCTGGGTCCTCCCAGGTCCTTTCAGGTTCAGTGCCATGGATCAAACCATGGTTAACAAGAGCAGCTTATTTCCACGAGCGCCTAAATATTCCACGTGCCGGAGCCGCTCAGTTCGGGGGGTCCTGTCCTGGCACCGGGAGACCGCCTTACAGGGGGGCCTTGACGAGGATGCAGAGGACAGCAGCCGTAATCCCCAGTGTGGCGTGGTGGGCTTTCAGCCCCACAACCCCATTAGGGTTGGAGTTGCAGAGGTCAGTGTAGCAGCAGGAAACGGGGTGCTTTTCCCCAATTCCCCAGGGAGAGGATGGCACGCACCTTGAAGAACAGCCTCTGGTAATGGTGATGTTCCCAAAAAATGGATAACCTACGGGGGGGGGGAAAGAAAGAGAAACAGTGAAAGAAGGCTTATAATTTGGTGGGGGGCCCTGATGCTCATTTACCATATTTATTCATTGACCATATTTATTTAGCATATTTAACCACTTATTCTTTTTTATTATGTACCATATTTATTATCATATTGATTCATGTACAATATTTACTTACCATATTTATTCACTTATTGCTTTTATCATTTACCATATTTATCATGTATCGCATTTACCATATTGATTTACCATATTTATCCATCTTTTACTTTTATTATTTACCATATTTATAATTTATCACATTTATTCATTTACAATATTTATTTACCATATTTTATCCACTTATTATTTACCATGATTATTACTTAATATTTTTCTTATTGACCATGTGTATTCATCTACCGTATTTACCATAGCCCCCTGACCCACCACATTTCGAACAGAAATCCATCATTCAAAAACATTTCTGCCCGGATGTGGTCTAAGTTTTTTGCAAGAGAAGAAATGCTCACATAGTTTTCTATAGACAATAAATGAGGGAAAGCGTCTTCTGAGAGGAGGCGTGAAGTCCCAAAGTGTTGAGAACTGCCATGTTACAGCATGTATAAGCATTAGCTTTAGCCTGTGGTCTGCATCTCTCCAGGGCGAAAAGCTTCCCATAGCATTAGCAGTCTTTACTAGAGTCTGGGGTATACATGGAGGTCTCTTTCAGTCCACCCCCACTCTCATTTCTGGCAGGGGGGTTTCATCTGGCTCTTCTTCCTATTGAAGATAGCTAGCAACGTGCCACGACCAGCTGATGGCAGCTGAAATCATGAAGCATTTCATCCACTTTGAATGCCAGGGTATGCTGCAGGCTTTCTGGATGGTCTTGCTGCTTATATTCCAAGCTCATTTCAAAAAGGGTCAGGGCGTGCAAAGCCTCTGTGCTCAATAACCATGTGTTGCCCATTGGTACCCTCAATGCACCCAATGCTGGGGCTGCACATAGGGAGACTCAGTCTTCTTCCTCTCTTATAGCCTAGTTCTGGACTTACTTCATTGCAAATTCGAGGGGATGCAAGTTTGTGTGATGCCAAGTTGCTTCTGCCACGCACTGTTACCCCCGTGTGTGGCAAGTCAGACAGTCTGAGATGCTAGCAGGAAATCAGGGCCGGCCTTTTCTTTTTTGGCACCAGAATTTTTAGGGAAGCCGAATGAAGAGCGGCACCTGAGGTCCCCACTTTATTTAGGGCTTGTTTCTCCATGATGATGGGCCCAGGCTAGCAAAGGAAGCCTGGGAGATGGCATAAAGGAAGCAGAGATGTGAAGTGCCACCAGCCCAGAGACAAATGGATTCTTCTCTTTTCCCCCAATGTTTCTTTCAAATGTGGGTCTGGACTTTTCCACCCGCATTCCTCTTAGCTGATGCCATACCCTTGTAGGTTGTTTTAGGTTAACCCATTCTATAAGGTGAGGGATCTATTTTAATAGTTGCAATTAGGATGATAAAGGTGTTTTCTGTGTTAGCATACAAAGGTGCTTGAGCATCTGAGTTCAGAGGCTGAGTTGAGCTATATACAGTCTTTAGTTTTGCAATATAAGTCAAGCTATATACAGTCTCCCAGTTTTCTTGCTGGGATCCTATGACCCCAGCTGACTTCCTGCCCCTGGGGCAGGGGGCTAGACTCAATGATCCTCCCGGGTCCCTTCCAGCCCGAATGTCTCTGAAATCTATGAAACCTATGAAAAATGTGTTTGGCAAGTGCATCTCTCTTAGCTGACTGCTGTGCTTCATACTCTTAGAAATGCCACTTTAGATTTCCAGGCAGATACCATTTATGCTGATTTGTGCCCCAGGCACTTAAGTACCCATATCTTTGTTCTGCTGTCAAGATAACTAGGTGGGGGGTAGCTGAAGTTTTAAAGGCTATGGGTTGTGAACAAGTGGTGTGTCAAATAGGGGCAGGTAAAACTCATGCTCCATTTCAGTTGCTACATCAGCACAACAGAATAATATAGTTCATTATATACTATATACAGGATAGTGTAGCCATATACTTTATTATTGATTAGTGATTTACTTTACTAGTTACTCTATACAGAATAGTATACTTTATATATACTTAGTATACTTATATTAGTTACTGTACAGGAACTCATGGAACCAGAGGGACAGCCTTCCATCTTCAGCTCCCTTTGTGCAAAAATGAAGTTTATTTCCTATCTATGGGGACTTTTTACCATCTCGTACCATCTACGCTTTTCCCAGAGCCTGACGAAGGGACTTTGATCCCAAAAGCTTGCAGAAAAGGACAATTTAGTTGCCATTTTCCAGTTGGTCTAATAAAAGGTATCATTTTGGAACCAAGAGTTCTAGTTTTTTGTATGTATACAGACTAGTAATATAGTTTATATATTACTGATTTGCTTTATTAGTTACTCTATGCAGAATAGTATACTTTATATATACTTAGTAGACTTATATTACTCACTATATACAGACTAGTAATATACTTTACTTACTACTCATTTGCTTTATTAGTTACTCTATACAGAATAGTAATATACTTTATTATTTACTAGTGATTTACTTTATTAGTCACTATATACAGAATAGTACACTTTGAAACACCACTTAGGTATGGGCTCTAGCATCCTAAGAATGAAGGTTGGTTATTGTCATGGAAAAATCTTAAGTGTATGCTGCCAACACAGAAGAGCTGGGACTGACGCGCGCATTTAACTGTGAGCGGAAAATCCCAAGGCTCACCCAGCACGTGCCCCTGGGTGACCTGAGGACCTGTCAGTCATTACTGACCTACTTGCCACACAGACGCATGCTCAGTTACAGCAGTGGTGTTACCTCTCAGCTCCACGTTTTTGGGGACCCTGACACAGGACGCAGACTGTCTGACTCACAAAGAATCGCCCCCCCCCAAACAGAAGCTGATTAAGATGCAGTGCGAGACGCACCTAAAACCCTCCAGATAAGGGTGACAAAGGTGAAACCACTGCCTTAGGTCTCATTTGCGTCTGAGATGGGGCCAGATGACCATTCATTTACATGAGAGATGGAGAACAGAAAGCCTGAAGCAGAGACTGCAGTGA
>NW_017728886.1:269093369-269095759 GCF_001723895.1 Crocodylus porosus | reverse complement strand
TGAGGGCTTGCAGGGGGAGACATACAGCTCCGTATAGAAACACCAGTAACACAAGAGGCACATTGACAGAATTACCAAGACCCTAGCCCTCATACATGAGCACACCCCAAAGTAGCGGGCAAATCTGGTAACAGTGGCATGAGGTAATCTGACCAGAAATTTCTATTGAGAATGCGTTTTGATTGGCCACTAAATTGGTATAAAAGTTTGATGAGCCCCTCCCTCGGGGGGAGACCCGCTTAACTGAGCACAGAGGCTGTTAACCAGGGACCGCTCCTCAGCCAGGCTCCTTGGCCTCCTGGTCTCCTCCCCGCCTGGCTAGTCGTGTCGTCCTTGATCTCCTTCCGCTCCCGTCCTGTTATACTGCTCTTCTGGCTCCTGACTTACCTTTGGCATCGGTCCTCCACCACCGACCCGGATCATCCCTACTGCTCGACTTCAGCTCGTCCTCCATTTACCTGGCTTTCGACCTTGGCTTCTTCAACGACCACCCGATTATCCTGGTGCTGGACTGGCGTCACAACTTCGTTCTCCAGCTCGACGAGCTACACTTCTGTCCCCTTGTTCGTTTACCCCTACGTGAGCTGTTGGCCAGCCCTGGGACTTAAGGAGTGGGCAGCCGCCCCTAGCCCTCCTCCGGGCTCACGCCACAACCCCGTGGGCCAACAGACCCCTTCGCTGCTTGTTTGTTCTTCGTTTCATCATGACTGTCACTGAAGAAAGCAGCTCTGCCTACGCCGCAAAGCGCAAGCTGAATAAATCCACCTTTGTTTGAGACCATACGCTTCCCTGCCACTCCGACTCCGCCGCCGCTAATCCCACCTGTTCGTGCTCCCATCCGCCACCCTCGGCCCACCGTGGCCTTGGGGCCTTCGTTTGGTTCCGGCAGCTATTAGAAATGACTAATTGTCAACGTGATTGGCGGCGGGAGGGGTATTATAAGGGAGGGATCCAGCAGTGACTGGGAGTGAGGAAGAGGATGGGGAGGTGACAGATGATTTACTGGGGAGGCATCATTGCCATGAATCGGGGGTGCGGGCCTTTTGTCGTACGTGGGGTGAGACTCACCTGAGTCCACAGACAGCTCTGTTGTCCTGCACGCATTCTCATTCAGCTTGCAAGTGGCAATCCTGGTGCATCTACGAATATCCGTCGGCGCTCTGCAGGTGTAGCATTGCAGGGACCTGGCTACAAAGGGAAACCAGATGGGCAATGCTGGCAGTGAGCAAACCAAGCGCTGAGGATGGCCCTGTGTGATTGCCTCTCATGGAAGACAGTGCATTGCTACTGCCCCACCCATGCAGGGTGCATTATGAAGCATAAAGGAGAGGCTCAAGTCACTAGTCACACTTCAGCTGCAAGATCAGGGCCCAGCTGGCCCCTGTGTCCCCACATTGGGCCCCAGGTCACCTCTGTGCACAGATCCGGTGCGCTCTCTGCCCCGGGGGGCTCCCCACAGGTCCATAAGTTTGCAATGGCTGCTATCATTTAAAGGTGTGGTGCCCAACATACAAAATGCACCCATTTCTCAGGCCCATACTCCCCAGGAATGTTTCAGCTTCTGTTCCCAGGCCCCTTTTCACAAGAATCCAGAAACAAATTCCTTTCGGGGTGATATTTCCTAGGTAGCATCTCAGCTCACAGATGAACGTTTAAGCTTTGGGACCAACTCCTTATGAGAGTGACTGAAAATGTGCGTGTGCATGTATGTATGTGTGCGTGTGTATCGGTCTCGGTTCTGATCCAGATTAGAAAACGGGGAGATAAACTACCGTTTTCCATTGGCATAGCTTAGGGCAGAGTCCAACTGGGAGACTCTCTCTGCCTTCATTCAGGTCTGCTATTGCTCAATGCAGCTGTTGCTGGTGTATGATTTATAGTGTTGCTTTATACCAGCTGCTGCTTTGCAGAGTTAGGTCTTCACACATGCTGCCACATGTCTGCTGGCCCGACTCCTTTGTATAAAGCAGTTAGAAAATGCAACATATATCTCCCCTGCCACCTTCTGGCACTAAAGAAGAGCATCATTTTTCCCCTTCCTAATAGTACATCACTGGGCATGAGGTGCTCAGCTAAAAGGGTCCTCCAAAGCTTTGCAGCAGTGGCTGGGATTGACTCATTGAAGCCCCCAACTGTGAGTGCATTTCAAAGGCTATCAGGACTCCTAGTAGAGATGATATCTTTGATTAGACCAACAAGAGTTTTGCAAAAAAAGTCTTTAGTTGCACGCTTTCAGGCACAAACACCCTTCATCAGGCATTGGGCCCCTGATGTGTTTCATAGATTTCATAGATCTCATAGACATCAGGGCTGGAAGGGACCTCGGGAGATCATCGAGTCCAGCCCCCTGCACAAAGGGCAGGAAGTCAGCTGGGGTCATAGGATCCCAG
>NW_017728886.1:269071366-269092969 GCF_001723895.1 Crocodylus porosus | reverse complement strand
CAAGCTTCTCCACATCCTTTTTGAATTGTGGAGTCCAAAACTGGACGCAGGACTCCAGCTGCGGCCTCACCAAGGCCGAGTTTCATCCCCTTTGTAAATCTGAGCTCAAACCAGTGCAGGGAGAGCTCTGCTGAGATTGGGGAATATTTTCTTCTCTGCTGTGCACAGGCAGAAGTGACCTAATGAGGGGCAAAGCCAGGCAGGACTTGGCCCCATGGGCCTGCACTTTCAGCCGGTGGAAATCGGTGCAGTGGCAGCAGTTTCAGGAGCTGAGGCTCCCTTAGAACAGGAAGAATTGGACTGAACCAGGTCCCAACTAGCCCAAGGTCCTGTCTTCAGCAGGGGCCGGGGGCAGCGACAGCCGAGGGACCCATGAGTATGCAGAGCAGGGCTAATCTAATCTGCTTCTCGCCTTTGCAATCTGAGCCCCGCTCCTGATCACTCCAGATTCACTTGAAACCAGAAGCAGGAGCTTCTGGGCTGCTGCCCAACCCATGCTCCTCCTCGCAGTATAAGCACCTGCACTGGGGAGTCGAGCGGGAGTTGTGCATCCTGCCCTTAACCAGTTGGGCCAAGCAGAGGCCGTGTCAGCTCTGATCAGTCTTTGGCCCTACTGCTTTGTTCCCAAATCTTTTCACACGTGCACACGCACATGCACACACAGCCCCAATAGATTACGGTTGGGTGGGATGGTTTGGACAAGGCTGGTCCTGCTTCAGGCAGGGGTTGGAGTAGAAGTGGCCTTTGCAGGCCCCTTCCAGCCCCACCTTTCTGGGACCCCTATGACAATCCCTACATGTCTTACCTGGCTGAAGCAGCATGGGATGTCCCTAGGCTTTGTTTCTTTCTCCTCCTTCCCCTAGCGCCCATGCTGACTGGGCATGCAACACCAGTGTCCTGACTGTGAAGTGCTCTGCATTTGCTTTCTTTGCTTTCCACTTCATTTGCTTTCCACTGTGCCTGACAGTAAAGCAGCTCATGATCGGAGCACCTCTCACTGATCTAACAGTGCCCCTCTCCCGCCCAGCCAAGAACAGAGCCCACCCTGCCATCCCTCCTGAAAACCAATCCTTGCAATCTCCTATGCCTGATGAAGGGTGCTTGTGCCCAAAAGCTTGCAAATATATATATTTTTGGGTGCAACTATCTAGTCGGTCCAATAAAAGACATATCACTTCTGACGTGAGTTTTGATTCCTATGCCTCTTCTTTTGCCTTCTTGCTTCTTGGAAGAAACACATCCCCCACCATCCTCAAGCCTTTCCCAACCCCACCACGTACCCCAGCGAAAAGCCCCTGCGGTCCCATCTTACCAGGCTGTACACATGCAGATGCAGCCACCAGAACAACCAGAAAGGCCTTCATCCTCAGCAGGTCCCTGTCGCTGGGGTGGTAAAGAAAAACAGCTCCCCGCAAAGACCCTCCACTGCCTGGAGAGCGAGGAGCAGCTTCCTGGCAGCTTTATATTGTCTCCAGCCCCATGGGTGGATTCTCCGGGAATGATGGGAAGCGGATCCCTTTGTTTCTCATTGGGAATTGCAGCAAAACGAGTTCTTCGAATAGAGAGGCAATGAGGTCACTTGGCAGGGTGCTGCTTCCTTTCTTGCCACACGCTGGCATCTCCCCAAGACCAGGGCCCCAGAGGCAGAAAACAAGAGAAAAACAAAAAATAAAAAAGTAACAGCTGCAGCAGCCTGATTTTCATCTGCAGCAGTTTAGCCTGGGGACCTCCCGACCACACAGAAGGGGCTGGGAGGAGCCCACTAGCTTAAATCCAGGTAGCCTGGCTGACGGCGGTAGTGAAGATGCAGAAGAATGGAAATCAGGGGTGCTGGGGATAACCTGCAACTGGTGTGGGAGTCTCTGGGGTCAAGGCTTTGCCCTTGCATCAAGGCTGGCATGGTGATGCAGCCGGTGGCAGTGTGGACGCACTCTGGGATGATCTCAGGAAGCTCCTTCCCATGCAACAGCACGGCTCTTTGCCCCGAAGCTCCAAGACCTGCTCAGCAATGGTTGCCGGGCTGTCATGCACCCTCTGGAGCATGGTCGGTCTGGAGGAAGCTGCATAGAAAGCTCGGGCAGCAGCAGAGCTGAGGGCAGGGTGCGAGCCTGGACGACCCCTGAGGTCCCTTCTAGCCCTGTGATTCCAAGGGGGCTGTGTGTCCTGGTCTGATGGCACAGGCCATGCAGCCGTGATGTGATGGCCCATCCAGCTGTGAGCACATGTGGCTATGCTTGAAACACCTGGGCTGATTCCCTCCCAGATGCTCAGCAACACGGGGCTGGGAGCGGCCGTGATCTCCAGTCTGCTGCGTCCACACGTCCAGAAGGCCATGCTACTCGGAGCCCTGTGCAGACGTGGCAGACGCTGTACGATCTTGTCTGATGTTTCCCTGGTCGAGGCAAAGCTTCGCCAAGCATCGGCAGCTCAGGCAAAGGGAAGTCAGGGTGGCAAAGATGCTGCCCTAAATCCCTGGCACGTGGGTTCAGGCTTATGCTACCAACTCCATGTGCCTTGTTTGGGGCAAGCTGCTAGATTCCTTTAGCTCAAATGTATGTCAAACATACAGCTCACGCCCAGTGCCGTACCTAGATGCCTGGCAGCCCCAGATGAACTTTTAATATCGGGCCTCCCTTCTGCAGAGATAATGATTTTTTGGTTGCAAAAGTCTTTATCACATCTGTGGTACTGATGTCTTTAAACAGTTCATTCTTAATTGATAACACTGCCAGTCCCTCATATGCGCAATATTAAAACTTTTTTTTTTGCAATTGTATTTTTTGGTTTTTGTAAATTTTCAGGCTCTCTTCCTGTCTGGGCCCCAGGTGGCTGCCCGGTTTGCCCATGCCTGTGTCCGAGTCTGCTCATGGGCTAGGTCTGTCTGGCCTGTGTGGTCTGGCTTGCAGGGCGCTCGGGAGCTGGGAATTTGGGGTGATGGCCTGGAGTATCCTTAGCAATGCATATTGGCAGGGGCAAGCAATAGCTGTATTAACTCCTTTCCTGCTGCCTCTCTCCTGCCACAGCCACGTGGATCCAATAGCCCCGCAGTCTGGATCCGGGCCGGGAGGCAGGGTGAGTTTATCACCTTGCTCCAGCCTTTGCTCCTGGTCTCTGAAATGGTGCAGAAGTTTTTCCTTTTAGGAACTGCTCAGAATTAACTGGTTAACAAGGGGTTGAGGGTTTATTTATTTAAATAATTTTAATAATCAACATGAAAATGTCTTTTTTTTTCCCCTGAAGTTTTTAACCATTTTGATGACATTTCATTCTGAAAAGAAACACAAACCCAAACGAGCACTTCCATGACAGTAACATGCTCCATTCCAACATGTTTTGAATGGAAATTTTTCAGCTGGAGTTTTTTTTGGGGCGGGGGGGGGGGCGGGGGTTGGTTTCAAAGTGACTTTTCAAGTTTTAAATTCCTTGTTCTGAACATATACGGTTTTACAATGAGGACCTTTCGAAGAATATATGTGTCTTGATCTTGCAGATAGAAATGCCTTGATTTCACTAAATAAAACGTTTCATTGAACTCAATGAAATAGTTTAAAAACAATTATCCTCCTCCTCCTCATCGTTCTGTTCCCTCATAGAAAAAAAAAATCAGAGCAATTCCTCTGAAACAGAAGCAGTCTAAATCACGGAAAAATCAAATCAAATCAAATCAAATCCATTAATGCTTGTGAGCTACAATATAGGGGAGGCTATAAGTTAATAGGATGTTATTACCATTTTCCCCATGGGGACATCAGTGTTGCATCAGCCTACTGCAAAAGTGTGTTAAACTCCTGCCCTGGAAGTATTTGCTTCTCCTATTCAACTGCAGAGGAGTTTTAAACAATGAAATGTGGTCGTGCCCTCCTGTTTATATCTTAGATTGCCACTATGGGCAACCTCGGAAATAACTGGAAAGACGAGTAATTTGGATTTCTACTGCCGGCAAACACAAGACGAGGCAGGGTCGAGCACTGGGGCGGGAGGTTAGGTGGGGGACGGCAAGAATTGGACCTCCTTCCATGTGTTCCCATAGTTTTAGGCTGGAGCATGGAGAGTGGGGAAGAGAACCACTTGATGTGTCAAAAAAGGTTTTGGCCTTCTGTCTACCAACAGAAAGGCCAATGTGAAGAAGAATCAGAACAAATGCCCCACCCTGGGTGTAGCCTTGCCAGGCAATGAGGAGTTATACAAAACAAGCCAGCAGGTTGGGTGACGTGCAAATAATTTCTTGCTACATGGGCAGGTCAAGGCATACTCGAGCAAGAAGTCATCCATGCCCATGACCCAGGGCTCTGGATGCCAGGGCTGGTCTGAGCAGCATCAACTGGGAAGTGCGGGATGGATCAAAATCAAGCCATCACACCTGCTTGATGGGATTGGGACTAGTGGCTACAGCCCAGGTCTGCCCCTGTGCTTTGCTCCAGACATATCCTTGTACCATGGTCAGCACTGTGGTGCCATCGGGGCCAGCCTGGTGCCCTGTAGTACCTTGGTTCTTGACTCTGCCGACCCCAACTCATCGGGCCACCCTGGGATCCCTTCAGACAGTGTCCAAATGGGGCACTCGTTTTGGTTGCTTTCATTTTTCAGGGCCCAAGCCCCGGGCCTTCCTCAGTGGCGGCACCTCACTGCTCCCCTCCCATCTCTTCTTGCGCCCTTGATTCCCAGCTGCATGCATTAGTTTCTGGATCGTTTTTTAGGTGAGGCCAGCTCATTACATGTCCCTCCTGGCACTGTGTTACCAGAGACTTTGGTTGACTTTGGCCAACGCATCTTCATAGCAACCCTGTGAGGAACAGAAGCAACATCCTCCCTGCTTGCACCGACTGGGATGGCGTCCAAAGAGGGAGAGGAGGTTTCTCAGGGTCTCCACAGGACAGAGATGGGGCTAGAAGAAGAGGAGACAAAACCAAGGGTACTACCCTAACTCTATATCTGCACCACCAGAGATGCTGAACCATGGGGGATAGGCTTGGGTTGGAGCTACCAGCTATTTTCCAAGGGGTAGGACATCACCATATCCCTCCAGCATCCAATGTCCATGGGGTTATTTGGTCTAGCTCCTCATGGCAGCAGGAAAGAGGAGAGGTGGAGTCTGCCCCTTCAGAGAGGCAAAGCATGCATGACTGTTGGACCTCAAAGGAAACGTGGCACTACTCAATGACACGATGACAGAGGATGCATTGTACTTGGGCTTGAAGGGTGCAAACATCCAGGGACTGGTGTTACATAGAAAATATCGATGTCAGCTTATCCGTCCACCGCTGTGGTGTCTTGAGTCCCAAATGCTCATGCAGAACACCGGGGGAAGTAGTGAATGGTAGCAGCAGTTGTCACCCAATACCCATTAAACTCAGGGAAAGTCTTTAAATTGACTAGGAAGGGTTTTAGATTTGGGTGTAGAGGAGAGGGAAAATCCACTTCTCCGGTGTTTGAAATGATTGAGGAAATTCATTAAATACTGGAGTGGGGACAGGGCAGAGATGTGCTAGACTCATCTTGGGGGTCAGTGATCCTCCACCAGCTTTTTCCAGCGTGCCATGAGTTTCTCTTACGGGTGCTGTGCAATGCTAGTGCCATTAGGCGTGTAAACACTTACATGTGATTCACAAGATAAACCCAGAGGTTTCAAACAGGAAACCGGAGCGGCAGACACCTTCTGACCTGTTGTGGGCTTCTGGAGGTCTTCGCAATGGAAGAGTTGCTCTAGTATTTTTCCATAGTCAAAAAATGAGTCAAAACTAAGAGCTGGTGTTTTTCTGTGTGGTGCCTTGAGTCCCCAAAAGCTGAGAACTGCTGTTGTAGGTGATGAGAGACAGGTGAGGATAAATCTTAGCTGGGCTTTCTACCACCACCCTAAAGGGTGTGAGAAGGGCAGCTGGAGAGATCCGATCTCTGGCATTTAGGTGCTGGAAAAACAGGCTGGACAAATACTGGTTGGCTAGAGACCAATTACCTCCATTGATAAGCCGTCCCAACGGTGAGTCACGCTTGCTATTAGAAATGCCATTTTTTTGTGGTAGTCTGAAGCTTTCTAGATTCAGCTTCCAGCCCCTGGATCTTGTTAGATCTTTGTCTCCTAAACTGAGGAGCCAGAGCCAGCCTTTCTTTTTGATTGTCTCCAAGATGGAGAACCTGGAGCCTTTTGTTCAGGTGCATGTTCTCAATGTTTTAATCACTCCCTTGGCTCTTCTCTTCACCTATGCCATCTTAGCAACATGTTGCACATGAAGCCCCGTGGATCTATACGACACCTCTCATGCCCCAAAGAGGGAGAGGAACAGATGATAACATTATTCAAACCCACTTTGTTGGTAGGAACATCCTAAGGTTCATGAGAACTTGTAGTATGACTTATGAGAAGAGGCTGAGGAACCTCAGCTTATTTAGTCTAAGATTGATGGGGGATTGAATAGCAGCCTTCACCTGCAGGGGGGCTGCAAAGAGGATGGAGCTGGGCTGTCCTCAGTGGGGGCAGATGACAGGACAAGGAGCAATGGGCTCAAGCTGTAGCAAGGAAAGTTGAGGTTGGATATTAGGAAATACTCCCACTAGAAGGGTGGTGAAGCACTGGAGCAGGTTACCCAGAGAGGTGGTGGGATCTCCATCCTTGGAGGTGTTTAAGACCCAGGTAGACAAAGCTGTGTCTGGGATGATGCAGTCGGGGCTGGTCCTGCTTGGACTAGATGTGACCTCCTGAGGTCCCTTCGACTCTCATTTTCTATAGTTTCATGACTAGTAGCAGTGAGACTTATTACCCATCACCCCTGGGGAGAGAGACACGGGTCTTCAGTCTTTTTCAGTGTCTCCACTTCCACCCCATTCAGTCTCCTTCTTCATTTATTTGTACACGAGTTACGTCCCTGACCACAGCAAGACAATGGTTGTCTCTTCCGATTGGGTAATTTCAAGTTCTTTGCTTGTTTGGGACCACTGGAAAAACAGGTTTTAATTGGCCCTGCCATGATAGTTAGTTGTGCTCATCAGACAAGACTGATCACCAGCTTATTTCCTCTTGCACTTAGGCTGGCGTGCTTTGCTTGCTACCTCTGTGCTTCCTCCCTTCCTTTCACTGGCTTTCCGGTTGCACTACAAATATTAAGTTGTGCATCAACATACGCGAACTTTTTCATGTCTGCCTCAAAAGATTCTTGGAGTTTGGTGAAGGAAGCTTAGCACAGGTCTAGAGCTGCACTTTTCAGCCACGCAGAAACCCCTTGAGGTTATGTTCTTCTCTAATTACTACCCCTGTACTGCAACAAAAATCTGCAGCTTAGAGACGTTCCTGGGTGTTTGTGATGTTCAAACAACCATTGATGTGACAGGTCAAGCTTCAGGCTTTCCAGCAGGCCTCACTGGTTTGCTCAGCCTTTTTCCCAATGGGTGTGGGAAATATCACCTGTGCCCATGGTGATATTTTTAGCTTCGCCTGCCCAGCTTGCATCGCCCGCCTCACGGCAGAGCGCTGAAAGCGGAGGCTTGTCTGGGTGCAATGGCTTCCCACCCATCCTGCTGCTGCTGTGCTCCCATGTAGAAAGGCATTCAAAGCTTAATAAGCCAGAAAGAGATGGGACATAAGCGAGCATGAACCTGCATTTTATTCCAGTGCTGCTCTAATATAAAACCCAGAAAAAATCTCCAAGTAAAACTCAAGAATGCAATTCCTTGAGTTTGGCTCTGATGACTGGGCTATAGTCACACACATGCTTGCTTTCCCTTTATGGCCTAATGAATTTCCAGTGCCTTTTTGCCTACTGGCACAGCTTCCGGAGACAGGTGTAGCCAGCTGCCTTGCACCTCCTATAGCATTGCATTTAGGCAGCCTCCCAGGTGACAGCCACAGCTGGTTTGACTTTCCTCGGGCAAGGGTGGGCGTTGAAACTGGATGTCTCACATCCTAGGTGAACACTTAACTAGGCATCTGCTATATAAAAGGGGTGAAAGGGCATGCGGGTCCGTCTCCAGGAAGGGTTTCAAAGCTGTGCATGCTGCATGGATGCATTTACTTCCCTGGAGTGGTGGGTTGGGGGCTGAGAGGAGAGGCATAAAACTCAGCTCAGTCCTGAGCACTTCCCTAGTGAGCACTGATAACCGGGGATCCTGTTTTTTTCCGATAAAAAAAAAATCCCCAATTTTTTTATTAAAAAAGGGAACCCCAAATCCACATATTTCTGTAATCAAAGTGAAATGCCACTAACATATATATACAGTGGTGATCCTAGAAAAATGTGGATTTGGGGTTGCTTTGTTTACTGGGTGCGTACAGGTGACGTAGCATGGGATCCACAGCAGGGAACTTGCTGAGCAGGGAGTGCCCCATGTTATAGCACAGATCCTGTTTCTATTCTGATAAAAAATCCCCAATTTTTGGATAAAAAAGGGATTTCATAAATCTACCAGCAAAATGCCCATCAAGACTGACGGGTTTGGTGGCGTGGACAGGGGCACTCCGCATCTGGCCGCACGCAACCCCCTCTGGCGCTCTGTGTCCGGACCTGTGCGCCCCTTCCACACCTCAGACACACACCTACCCACACACACCCAGCCACACGCCACATCCCCCCACCTAGCCACACCCCGCATCTATCTATCTATCTATCTATCCATCTATACATAGCTATATCTATATATCTATAGATATAGATATATATAGGATAATATATATATAATATATTGATATATATTAGTGATGTTTCATTCTGATCATGGAAAAACATGGATTTGCGATTCCTTTTTTCATCTGAAAATTGGAGATTTTTTTTTTTATCACAGGAAACCAGGATCCCTGCTGATAACATGGGGCAGTCTCTGCTCAGCAAGGTCTCTGCGGTGGATCCCATGCTACATCACCTCAATCCACCAGGTACTATTCAGGAAGCCCGGCCCCGCACCCAAGGTCTGGATTGCTCTCTGGGCACCTGCATATTTGGTGTCGAGTACTTCTTTCCACTTCTACATAGTAGCTCATGGTCTTGTGACCAAGGCCTGCCCTCCTTCCCTGCAGTCGTTACCAGACAATCAGTTCTCAGCTGATTGCAGGTGTTTGTGTCACTTGCTCCACAGTTGATGAC
Organism: Crocodylus porosus; assembly: GCF_001723895.1. Lineage (NCBI taxonomy): Eukaryota > Metazoa > Chordata > Crocodylia > Crocodylidae > Crocodylus > Crocodylus porosus. The sequence continues at coordinate 269,083,901 of NW_017728886.1, read as the reverse complement.
CTGGCATGGTGGGTTATTGGAAGTTCATCCCACTTCTATATCATCAGATCTCAAAGTTACCTAATTCTTTCTAGATCACCTCTCCACCCTCCTCTGCACCGAGGATACCTCCCAGCTCTGCATCATCAACAAATTTTATTAGCTCACGTACTTCTGGTACCTCATCATTAATGCAAATATTAACGCGATCACTCCCAGGACTGATGGTTAAGGGGGTTCCACCTGCCTATAGCCTAAGGCTTCACCTTAAAACACCAGCTTCTGACTCATATAATTCCTACACTAGTCCCCGTCTTGTCCAGCCTAAAAATTATCTCCAGTGAGGCACCACATCAAATGCTTTGCTGCAATCTATGAGAATGAAACCAAACACATTTCAGGTCAGGTAATTTCTCTACATCGACAAGCCCACATTGCATTTATCCTTTGTTTTATTTACCTCCCATGGGCATGTAGCCATAGAGTTGGGATGAACTTCTACTTCTGTTAATACCACTTCCACTTCTGTTAATACCGAAAGCCTTGCCTCGGTGTAAGTCAGAATAATAGGCCTGCAGTTGCCTGCTGCCTTTTTCTCCCCCCTTCTTAAAACGTGAGTATAGGGGTTATATTTTCTCCTCCCTACAAATGTGCTTGCTTGTTTCCATACCTGCTATTTCACGGGCCAGCTGTCTCTGGATTCGGGGTTGGAGTGTGCCTGGTCTCTCCAACATGTGTTAATCTCTTCGAGTTTTCCTCAGCTTCAAATGGGTTAATTTCCATACCTTTTTCCTATTATCCAGTCTGCCTTTGTCTCCACGTTCAACATCGTCATCCATACCGTGAACGATGGCAAAATATTTGTTTAGTTTTTGAACTACTAGCTCTAAATCTCTGCCCCTTCCTCACTGCATAGCAGCCTGGAGTCTCCTCCCATTTACATGTTTTTTCCCTGTTTGTTTTACTCTCTACTGTTAAGTCCATCTCAGCTTTTTTGTGTGGATTTGGCCCTTTTGCCAGCTAAATTATGGCAAGGGAAGTTGAGTTTGGATATTGGGAAAAACTTTCTCATTAAGAGGTTATGTAGTGGTGGTGGAGTCTCCATCCTTGGAGGTGTTCAAGACCCGGGTAGACAAAGTCATATATTCATTCATAAATTCATAGATGTTCAGGTCAGAAGGGACCACAACAGATCATCGAGTCTGGCCCCCTGCCTGGGCAGCAAAGAGCGCTGGGTCAGACGATCCCAACCAGACGCCTGTCCAGCCTTCTCTTGAAGACCTCCACGGTAGGGGAGAGCGCCACCCCCCTTGCAGCCCATTCCAGATTTTGGCCACCTTTACCATGAAGAAGTTTTTCCTGATGTTCAGCCTAAGTCTAATCTCCATCAGCTTGTGGCCGTTGTTTTTGGTTACCCCAAGAGGAGCCCTGGTCCCTTGCTGTCTCCTCTGATGAATTTGTAGGCGACCACAAGATCCCCTCTCAGCCGTCTCTTGCAGAGGCTGAAGAGGTCCAGGTCCCTCAGTCTCTCCTTGTCAGGCTTGTCCTGTAAGCCCCTGACCACACGAGTGGCCTCCTCTGGACCCTCTGGATGTGTCTGTCCATATCCTTCTTGAAGTGTGGCGCCCAAAACTGGACGTGGTACTCCAGCTGTGGCCTGACCAGCACTGCACAGAGGGGAAGTGTCACCTCCTTGCACCTATTCATCTTGCATCTGCTGATGCAGGATAAAGTGGGGTTAGCTTTGCTGATGATGCTGTCACAGCGACGACTCGTGTTCATCTTGGCTCCACTGTGACTCTGAGATCCCTTTCCTCTTCTGTGTGGCTCAGAGGGTCATTCCCAGCCAGTCGATGTGCTGGATATTTTTGTGCCCTAGGTGCAGCACTCTGCACTCATCCTCCTTGCACTGCATCCTATTGTGCACTTCCCGCTTTTCTAACCTGTCCAGGTCTGCCTGCAATCATTCCCTGCCCTCCTGGGTGTGCACATCACCCCACAATTTAGTATCCTCCACAAACGTGGACAGAGTACACATCACCCCCACGTCCAAGTCACTGATGAAGATATTGAAGAGTACAGGGCCAAGGACCGAGCCCTGCGGACCCCGCTACCACATTCCTCCAGGTCGATACTGACCCATCCACTACCGCACTCTGGGTGCGACCCCCGAGCCAACTGGCCACCCACCGGACCGTGTACACATCCATGTCACGGCCTCTTCATTTATTGATGAGAATGGGGTGAGATACCGTATCGAAGGCCAAAAACGACATCCACCTCTACTCCTGCATCTAAGCATTTTGTCACCCTGTCATAAAATGAAACCAGGTTGGTCAGGCATGAATTACGGTCTTGTCTGGGGTGATGTAGTTGGGGGTGATCCGGCTTTGAGCAGGGGGTTGAACTAGATGTGATCTCTTGAGGTCCCTTCCCACCCCCATTTTCTATGATTTCTATGATTATTATAGGCTTTGTGCTCATGCCTAAACTTCTTCCTGATGTGTTTATTCATCCAGTTGGGTCACAAACCCTTCACCACAACTTTTCCCTTTGCTTGGGAGGCAAGCCCCAGAAAGTTTATGCCTCTCTGACTGTAAGCAATTCCCACCCTCCCTTATACATTCAGGTCCCTGAGCTTTTCAGTCAGGTTGACTTCACTAAACTGGCCCCTTGATTTCTCACTTTGCCCTTCTGAAATGAAAAACCTTACTGGCAGAGCTACTTCTGCTAATCCTTCCATTTAATGTAAACTGAATCAACCCAGGATCACTCATATCTGTCCGCTGGGAAGGCAGCCCTTGGTTGGGCCCATCAAAGTGTCAAAGGCGCTTTGAAAAGCATCTGTCAGAGGGGGGAAGCCAGAGACTAACAGGCGTGTGTGCAGGCGTACTGGGCTGTCAGGGCATCAAACGATGATGGAGCTGTGCGGGCACCCAGGCACTAGAGGTGAGGACGAGCTGGATGGTGATGGACATGTCCAGGGAAGTCAGCTGGGCTCTAGAAATGGGTCAGAAAACCCAAGCTGAAGGTTGCTAAGGTCCCTTCCCTTTATCGCTGGCTCATCCCGGCTCCAGGTCCGTGACAGCCCATGCATACACACAAGCTATTTTTGCCATAAGCAAAACTGTTGCTCCATACAAAAAGGCATTTCTTTTCATAGCTTGCACTGTAGCACCTGGCCATCTGGTGCACTGGCCGCAGGGCTGGGATAGCTTAGCACAATATAACAACAAAGTCATCCAGTGTCCCAAATCCCCATCTTTGGACCATGTATTTGCACCTTCCTTGGTACCAGCATCTTCCAAAAGCAGGAAGGAAGGGTGAGGAATTGTAATGGCTCCAAAGGCTGAACTCAAGGCCCCCGTTGCCACTGCAGTTTCTCTGGTGTTTGCTCTGGCACATGCCAGGAAAGATTCCTGGTGGCTTCAGACACAGCAGTGGAAAACTAGGGAGGGAGGAAACTGCTGCAGGGTGGGGCAGAGCCGCTCTGCGTGGGCTCAGGACTGGTATCCGAGCAGGCAGTGCGGGGTCATGGCAGGGTATTAGGGAAGGGATCTATGGGATGGTCCATGCTGGACAGTAGCCAGCACCACAGACGTCTCATTTCCATGTGAATTCAGCTGTATCACACCCACCTTCATTCTTAAAATACAATGCAAATGAAAACCATTATCCAAAGGCACAGTGCACGCTTCGGCTCCACTGTGCCTTTCTCTTTGGTGTGTGCTCCTACCAGAGTAAAGCCCTGCTCTGGACCAATCCCCTTGAGTGAGGCTGAGACAGTCTTCCTCTTCAATCACCTGTTGTTATACTTGAGTGAAACTCAGCAGATCTGGTTGATGGGGAGTTTGTAGACAACGAGTCCCAGCTACGATGCATCCGAAAGGGGCCAAGTGTGGACCCTCAGGTATCTCCTGAGAACCAAGAAAGGTATGCAGAATCAGTCCCAACAAAATTAAAAACTCACAGACATAAGGATACCTAAATGTTTAACAGCAAACTCAATAATAAAATACAGTTAAGATACAGATGACTAAACAGCACAGGCATATCAAACAAATGATTGAGCTTTGCAAAATGCACATGCACCTAAAGAAACAACAATCCCCTTAATATCTGAGAGAGTTAAAAACTAATTGCTCTAAGTCCTCATGTCTCAAAAAGCCTCTAACAACTGTTCAGGATTTTAGGGGAAAGGACTTCTCACCTGGGTTTCAAATTAAGTTTAACGGAGCACTTTTGCTAGTTCATCTCTGCGGATGGGCTGTTTGGCAAGAACCTTAGTTCAAGGCTGAAGAGCATAGCTTGGCAAAAATATTTAAAAACCTGAGTGAATAAGCTGTGTGTATATCTATATCTATAGCTACATAAAATGCATATATATATAATATATATATATGTATATATGAGTGTGTGTGTGCGCACATATGTATATATGTGTGCATATATGCATATATGCACATATATACATGTATATATATCTATCTCTATATCTATATATATATCTATATATGCATGTGTATGTGTGTGTAATAGCTGCTACTCTCATTAATATTCATGTACCTACCAGTATTTTTATTCTATATCTAAGCTACATCTTGCCTAACATCACACCACTAAACATACTCTAAGGGACTTTGCAAACTTTGCAACCTTGCAACCTTTAACTAATTTTTTTTTTCCTTCCATTTTTGCTTCAACTTTCTAAAATTCCTCTGGCCTGATCATTTTCTTTGCCCCTTTTCTCTTAGCCAAACTTTGGCCAAGCAAATGCTATGCCACATCTTCATTAAGCGACTTAGGGTCTGCTAGAGTCTACACTAGGAAGTTCTTAAGCCACATGGAAAACACAAAACAAGGATCTTCAGGCTGTTTTTCCAATGCACTTTTACATAAGGCAACAGAAGCAAACTTACTTTGCGTGCTCCGCCTGCCCACAGGTCGGTATGATTAAGGGTGGTGTCCACCTGGTCTAATTCTGCCATGAACCAGTGATGTCTACTGTCGTTGGGGCAGCATCTCCCTAAACCCTTGCTAGGGAAGCCTGTTCTGTAGGATGGATGCGGCAGCATGGCTAGGGGTGTAGAGCAGAGGAGGGGGCTCAATGCCCTCTGTGGCTTGCAGTCTTGACTGGGGTAACGCTCCATTGTGAGCATGGTGCTGCGACCTGGCTGGCAAAGCTAGGGCCAATTTTGGCCCATTCAGAGGTACGAGAGCAGGGTAGAGCACTCTAGTAGGCCAAACACCAGCCTGAAAACAGTCCTGGCTTAAATGCGGAGATTCCTGGCTGGAGGGTCTTGCCCCTCTCCTTAGGGGCGGACTGATGCCAGATTTGGGGTCAGGAAGGAATTTTAGGTCAGATTGGTACAAACTGGGGTTTTTTTGCCTTCCTCTGCGGCAGGGGTACTTGGGACCTCTTGCGCGTATATTATATTGATGTGAGCAGGCAGCAGTGAGGGCAGCGGCCCCCAGCCCCATCCCGTCCCAGGTAGTTCCCATCTCCCTGAGCCAAGGACTGACCCCGCCTGCTTCTTTCTATTTGCTCATGACTCATGGAGAGTCATGCTCTGTGTCAGAAGGAAGCAGGAGCTACACAACACCCAGGCAGCCCAAAATGTCAAGTCTGCATTTAACTTCAGCGGTATAAGGGCTACTTACCCATCTAAAGCTGGGGCTGGATTCAGTGCTGGGGATGCTTATACCTTACTGATGATATATTGGTATATTAGATGTCTTCAAGAAGGACAGCTGCCCTCATCTAAGATACACCCAGTCCACTGTGGCTTTGCAAGCCATGGGGAACAACTGGTTGGGTCGGCTTGAAGCCAATCACCCTTGTAAATCTTGGCAGGCTTTATGGGCTCTTCAGTGCTCATATTCCCACCACAGCTGCCACTGGCACAGCTGAACCAGGGCAGAAGCAAAAGGAAGTATCTGCCCAGCTCTAAAAACCTGACACCTATTCCCGGGTTGAAAGGCCAAAAGGATCTCTCCAAAGCTGGGTGTCACCAGGGGGTAAAGGAGTGGGCAGTGACAAAGCAGTAGGGGTATCCTGCTCCAGATCCAGAGGGATGAGTTTGTATCCTATTCCAGACCTCTGCCAAAGGCCATCTCCAGATTACCAGGGCAGGAATGAGGTATCTATAGGAATCAGACCTGACCAGACATGGTCACTCCCTCAGCTGTGGAAACCAATAGGCCTGCATCATGACAGCCCACAGGACTGGCTCCTTGGCCCATTTCTCCCGAGCTGGATACCATCGAGGGTGAAGATATACTGTGATAGGGTTCCTCCGACAGCCCTCCCTGCCTTCCCCGTTTTCTCATAGCTGAGTCTGATTTCATGATGGGAACCTGGATAAGACAAGAGTTTTTTTGTGGGGGGTGATTGATTTGATGGTGATGTTCAAGGTCTTTCTGGTCAGTGTGGTCCTCTCTGGTCTCCTGCCTGGCCTTCACTCTCTCCTCTGGTTTGATGGAGACCACTGAATCACTGCATCCTTCCACACCAAGTGGGGTGACTCAATCAGCGGTAGATGGGTTGTTTTCACACCTCAAATTCCAGGCTGATACGTTGGTAGCTAGAAGAGGGTGATTCACATCACCACTCAAGATCATGGCACACTTGGATAAAATCAGAGTGTAATCATCAGGGTAGGAGGAACCACTGGGAAGATCCTGCCTGACCTCCTGCCCCGTTGCAACCAGGGCATTGCCCTGTGATTCCCAAATCAAGCCCAGCAATGTCTGGGCTCATTGGACATGCAACCTGCACCCATGACCAAGAAAGGTCATCATGCAACTTTTGTATCATCTCAGCTGCCCCCAGAAAGCCTGGCTCAGACCTTGTGGCTCATCTGGTGGACACCCCAAGACTCACACCCTCCCTCTCTCAGCATCTTTGGGGGTAGGTTTCTTCCTGTTATTTGAGACTTGTTCCCCACCTTGCAGTTCCCCCCAGGACCCTCTGCACCTGACAGCCTTGGATGGAGATAGGCTGGGCTTCTGTGCACTCCACGTCATCAAATCATAGCTAATGCAGGTTGGAAGGGGCCACATCTAGTGCACCCCTCTGCTCCAAGCAGGACCAGCCCCAACTACATCACCCCAGCCAAGAGTTTGTTGAGCCAGGGCTTAAAAACCTCCAAGGATGCAGACTGCACCACTTCTCTGGGTAACCTGCTCCAGTGTTTTATGACCCTCCTCATGAGAGAGTTTTTCCTATTACTTCCCTTGTTGCAACATCCAGGGTCACTTCTGAATATCCCACGATTCTTCTCCCCAGTCTCTGGCCTGCCTCTTTTCCAATAGCTGGCACCTTCTCTAACCATGGAAGGTCATTACGAACAAGCGTCTTCTCCGTGGCCTGATGCTGGGGGCTGAGAGTACACCCTGATCTGCTTTAATGTGTGTGGCATTCAGGTGGCTAGCAGCTTTGGAAGCCAAGCAGGTTCATGTGTCCACTACAGAAACTTGATTCCCATGTCCCAGTAGCCCCTGGTCCCACATGGCCCTGAGGAAGCAGACCACAGGAGGAGGAAGGCAGGATCTAGGAAATCTAGATGATGATCCAGGGGGAGCTTCTCCTGGCGTAGCTTTGCCCTGTGCAGGGATGCTTCTGTGCCCCAAAACCAAGCATGGGCTAGTGGAAGAGGATTGTGCTGCAGCCCTAGGAGGGCCTTTAGCATCTGGATGACTTGTCGTTTGTCTGGAAGTCCAGGGTAGCCAGATGTGATGCTGGCCGCATCACTCCTCTATGCCTCAGTGAAATACCTCGAGGATATGGGCATGTGAACAGGTGCTAGGTGAACCGAGCTGGGATTTTGCAGTGTTTGTGCTATTTTCTGGAACATTGCAATGCCATGCTTTCACTGAGCAGCTGAGGGCTGGACATTTCCACCCCAGACCACCTTGCAGTCCCTTCTCCATGTGTCTGGTTCTGCAGGAGAGGAGAAAGGAAAATATGCAGCTTTTCCAAAGCCCAGAGTTATCTAAAAGTGACTGACAGCAACCTTAATTAGAGACACATTGTTTAGTAAATGCTCCATTGACTGCAGATTACCAAGATCAAAAGTGACCTGGCAAGGATGAGGTTAAAGCTGTCTTTGAAATGCACCTGAGCCTGGGGATTTCCATCAGACTCCGTTGTTTCATCCTCAATGAACTGTTCAAAGCCCCATGAATATATGGGGTACATCTATGAATGCCGGTACCCGGCACTCAGCAAAGGAGCTCTCTTACTGGAGGCTGGTGCCAGTACCATATTTTCCCATGTACCACCCCCCCTTCTCCAGAGCTTCCACAGGCAGGGACAAAGATGGACAGTCCACACCTTTGATGACTAGGAGTAGATGTTGTTTAAGAAAATTGGGCATGACTCTTTGTTGGCTAATTATCGATCTTGTTAGGCAAAACCCTGCATTTTACTTGCTCCATTAAACAAAAAAAATCCTCTTTTTTATGTGACAAAATATCTTCTTGAAACAAGTCCTTGGAGTTGCGTGGCCATGAGCTGGTAGTTGGGATCACTTGGCACTCAACTACTTGGTCTGGGCTACTTAGTTTCTCCCTTCTTTATTGAGCATATGGTACAGGAGGCTAGCTGGAATGGGATGGCTGGTTAATCAAATCATTAGATACATGACCTCTGCCTTATGCCAGAGCCAATGACCACCTAAGGCAGCCCAGATCCTCCCTACTTTGGCATGCATTGGCTGTCTACCAGGAAATTCTTCTCTTCTTTACTCCAGTGCTTCTTCCAAGATATTAATAAAGATGATGGCAGGTTTCTGGGGCTGAGCATCCTCTTCCTGATGCTCCCTGTGTTTGTCAGTGCTCTCCTGTTTGTTTTCTTCTTTCTAAAGACCCTGCACGTGAAGAACAGGGCTGTGGGCTGGGGTGGAGCTCGGAGTGCCAACAAACACCTTGCCCAACACTGGCCGCGTCTACACGAGACGCCGACCGCACAGTTGTTACGGCGCAGTCATTTAGTACTTGCATACCCACGTACTAAATGACGGTGCAGTAACTGGAGTTACGGTGCCGTAGTGTCCCCAAATGGCTTTTAGGTGACGCTGACTGTGCAGTAGTTCATTACTACTGTGCACTAGCACCACATCATGCTTCGTGCCACATGACACTACCGCGTAGCAGTAATGGGCGACTATGCGGTTAGTGTCTTGTGTAGACATGGCGTCTGTGTAGCAAAGGTGCGGATCAGGGGCATCCGTGAATGGTCGGTTTGTCTCCTTGGCAGCCTCCAAGAGCTGTGGTGTCGGCTCATGGCAATGAGCTCCAAGCCAGGGGCTCGCTGGGTTGCGGAGGTGCAGGTTATGACACCTTGGGCTGGAGCTGCGATACTCGCTATAGACACTAAGCAGGTTGGCGGGCTACAGCCCTGCAGCCTGGCTCCTCAGCCAGTCCTTTAAATGCAAAACACAGGCCTTGCACCAGCAAAGGCACAAACCAGCATCCAGACCTTTTGCCCTTCTCCAGGCAGTAGGAAAGGTCCTTTAGCTGTGTCTCAGTATCGTCTTGGTACCATGGCCCCTTCCTGCTAGCGAGCGTATCTGAGTTTCCCCTCCACCTCCTGTCTGCAACCTGCTCCTTCCCCCCCAGCTCACTACTCTCTGCTCTCTCCTCTTGGGTTTCAACTGCTCCTGGGGTACCCCCTCACCCCATAACATCTGGGGTCCCACAACGGGGATCTCTGTTCCCTCTTAAAGGGCCAGCTCACCCTATTACAGGCACTGACCAATTCATCTGTGCTCCAGTACATTAGGAGTGCCTGGTTGCTACAGCAGAGCTGTGGACCGCATTGCAAATAATGAAAGGTGAAACACCCAACCAAAAACTGCCCAGTTCAGCTTCTGTCAAAGCCAAAGGGTGGACAATGACTGGAAGATGTTTGGCCAGTTGAACAAGCTGGAGGACTTCCTTGCTGTGCGCCCTGTGGCATGCAGCCAGACTTCAACTGTATTGCCAATTAGTCATGCATGGAGGTGGGTGGTGGCTGAAGTGTTTACGTAGCTGGAAAACAAGCAGAACTGGCTGGCCCTGGGCTGCGTTTACCCCTAGATATGGGGATCAGGATTGTCAGTGCTGATAGCTGGGTGACAGAGGCAAGATCCTGAGCTTGGGCACACACCTGCTTCTCAGTGTAGATTTACCCAAAGGTTTCTTAAAATGAGCAGAAACTTATGGGGGAGTTGCACAGGGGAGGCCAAGACTGCAAAACCTGAGGGGAAGACAGCAGTGAGATGCCAGTGTGAGCCCAGGGCTGGAAACGTTGCTGGGGGGCCATGTGCCAGGATTGGAGAGTGTTGGCAGATGTGTGCACACACCCAGGAAGGGGTTAGCGGGGTGCCTTGCAGGCCAGCACTGAGAAGCAAAGATGTTTCAAGGAAGCTCATACGTGATCCAGCCAGCTCTCACTCTCGTAACGTGAATGCCTGCATGCCCCTTAAATAGCACGATAAGAGCAGGCCCAGGAGCTGGGCTGGTCTCAGTGGTGACAAATAACACAATAAAAAGCATTAGTTGCAGCAAAAGGATATTAGGAAAAACTTTCTCAAGCACTGGGACAGGTTACCCCGAGAGGTGGTGGACTCTCCATCCTTGGAGGTAAGACAAAGCCTTGGCTGGGATGACGTAGCTGGGCTGGTCCTGCTTGGAGCAGGGTGTTGGACTAAATGCGACTTCCTGAGGTCCCTTCTCACCCTCATTTTCTGTGATTCAAGCTGGCTGTCCTGTAAGGAGGACTGCGCTCCACCAGCCTTACTCAGCATGACTGGCTGGTGCAATTATATTTGCATAAATTTCCATTGCATGTTCAGCACAGAGGGCAGGTCCCCGGGAGCCTTCTGTATCTGGACCGTGACCCTCACCATAGGCAGAGAAGAGCTGCAGTATAACCCCTTCTCCTGCCTGATGCAAGGACAAAAGTTCGCATGCCTCAGCAGGTGTGAGCAATGAGGGGTTTCCTTCTAGCTGCATTATTACAACAGCCGCGCTTGCCTTCCACCTGAGGCTCCTTGTCTGGGGTGCTGAATGAGGGCAGCATCTGAGCACTTTGCAATGATTTAAACCTGACACAGATGCAGAAATGCATTGTGAGGGTGGCAAGCTCAGACCGGGAGGAACGACAGGCCAGGTTCCTTCCTAGTCATCTAGATGGATATGGGTGCCTCTATTTCACGCTGTTCATATCTAAAAAAATCCATGAATACATCTGCTTTGGTAACACGCCATCATCTGATCCTTAAGACTGAGTCTGAGTCACAAAGAAGAAGCAAGGTGGAGGAGAACCCACCCATATTTTGCATTAGCTGCTTTGCAGGGACTCACACAGGGTGGAATAGGAACATATTTAGGCACCTAAGTCCACTCATACATCTAATAGGTGGACTAGAATCCGACTCCAATGACTTGTCCCCAGTTGATAGTAGAGCAGCGACTCTCAACCTTTTTTAGACTTTAGGCACCCCATGATAGACTCGAGACACTCCTCAGTAAATCCCAGTTCTTTGTTTTCACTTGTTTTTTAACTATATAAAAATACTAGAGCAATTCTTCTGTTGCAAAGAACTCAGCAAAGGCTGCACCAGGTCAGGATGTTTTTAATGCTCTGGATTTCTGTTTGAAACCTCTGGGTTTATCTTTTCAGTCATGTTTGCACACCTAATAGTGCTAACATTGTGTAGCATCCTGTGACACCCTTGAAAGGATCTCAAGGCACCCCAGGGTGCCATGGCACCTTGCTAGGGCAAGAGAGAGAACCCAAGTCCCCCCATATCTTGACTGGCTCTAAAGCCCTGGGCCAGCTGCCATGAAGCACCAGACTTGATCCCCACTTTGCTTTTACTGGTATAGCTCCTATGGCACCTGAGGACATTCAAAGGGATGGTCTAGAAACTAGGTGGCATTACACTTCCAAGGAAACTTCCCCTGGTTGGTTGTTTTTAACCAGAAGCCAATACTCATCACTAAGCATTTATCACAGAATCAGAGAAAAGGAGGGTGTGAAGGGACCTGGGGAGGTCACATCCAGTCCAACCTCCTGCTCCAAGCAGGACCAGCCCCAACTATGTCCTCCCAGCCAAGGCGTTGTCAAACTCGGTCTTATAAACCTCTGAGGATGGAGAGTCTACAATCTGTATTATTTAGTTTAAGATTGAAGGAAAAACAAATAAAACATAGAGACACAGACTCAGAATAATAGAAAATGAGGGTTGGACAGGACCTCGGGAGGTCACATCTAGTCCAGCCCCCTGCTCCAAGCAGGACCAGCCCCAACTGCATCATCCCAGCCAAGGCTTTGTCTACCCGGGTCTTAAAGACCTCTAAGGATGGAGACTCCCCCACCTCTCTGGGTACCTGTTCCAGTGCTTTACTACCCTTCTTGTGAGAAAGTTTGTCCTAGTTATCCAACCTCAACTTGCCTTGCTGCAGCCTGAGCCCATTGCTCCTTGTCCTGTCATCTGCCCCCACTGAGACCAGCCCAGCTCCATCCTCTTTGCAGCCCCCCTGCAGGGAGGTGAAGGCTGCTGTTCAA
>NW_017728886.1:269063530-269071244 GCF_001723895.1 Crocodylus porosus | reverse complement strand
ACTCCAGATGTGGCCTCCCCAGTGCTGAATAGAGGGGAGGAATCGCTGCCCTCGATCTGCCGGCAGTGCTCCTGCCGATGCAGCCCAGGATGCCAGTCGCCTGCTTGGCACCAAGGGCGCACTGCTGGATTCTGTCCATCTTCTTGTCCCCTGCCCCCCCACGTCCTTTTCTGCACATCTGCTGCCCAGCCCATCGCCCCAGCCTGCACCGGTGCAGGGGACTGCTGCCTCCTAAGTGCAGGACTTTGCACTTGTCCTTGTTGGCAGTGGTGAGGTGGGGGGCAGGGGCTCAGGACTGCAGGAGCAGAGGAAGCAGGAAGTATTGCTTCATGGAATTGGGGGGAAATTCAGTGTTGATAGTGGGGAAAGCCACAGCACCCGAGGAGCAGCTGCTGACCCAGTACTGCTTCTAGAGGAGGCTGGGGGTCCATCGTTAGTGAAGATAATGAAGGGGAGCCTAATGCTATTGGTAACCCTGGCTAATGTACCTGGAGAGTCTCATTACCTGTACCAAGGTTCGACTCTCCCTAAGATCTTGCAGCGCAGTGACAGCTGGTTGCATAGGTTAACTGTGCCTGGCGGAAGAAGCAGTTTCCTCGACACTTGCGCTGCATTGTGTTTCCTTTGCATTATGGGAAAGGGTGAATGGAGATTAGGGGTCGAACCTCCAAACATTTCTGTGGGGCATCTCATGGATCAGTTGGGTCCTCATTCACCTGCCTCTCTCAGGTTGCTCCCAGGCTCTTCTCATGCAGCTTGAAGATGGGACCCTCTAATCCTACCCATCTGTGCCACCCCATAGGCAGGAAGCTCCTAAGGGCCTGAGAGGCTCCAGATATGTGAGGGATGGAGACGGTGGCCACAGCCGAGCTGGGGACAGGGAAATCCCAAATCTTTAATGGGGTCAGAAAGGGTCATGCATGGGCTCCTGACAGGTACTGCGACATCTCCCAGAGGAAGAGTCAGTCGCAAGGACCATCTTTGTTTTCCTTGGGTCAGTGCTTTCTTTACACTTGCTCTATGCTGATTGTATCAGGCACTTGAGTGTGCATTGGGGGTTTGCCACATTGGGCGGGTGTTTGCTTTAGAAATGAAGCAGCCAAGGAGAAAAACATATGCTTTGCTGCTTGTTTTCTCCACGCCACCTTCATCTGGTGTGTAGCCGCATACGTGCTCCAAGGTAAACACCTCCTCGGCCACAGCCCTGGGGCTGCTCTGCTCTTTTGGACAGGGGACAGGAACCAGGGAGAAGCTGGGAAAGGAAACAGTGAATGGAGGAGGAGAGCAGAGGTGCCTTCAGAGGGGGCTACGGACAGCCAGAACAGCCGCGGCAGGCAGGGTGAATGCCACAGGCAGCTCACCCTGGTGATGCTCACCCATTTTTTGACTCAAGGTCCTCCTCAATAGATTCCAGCCCCCACTTGGAAACTTTCATTTATTTGTTTTTTAACGACGAAAAAACGCTGGAGCTGTTCTGTTGCAAACGACTCGGCCAGCCCACGGCAGGGCAGAATGGTCTTGGCACTTTGGATTCCCACTGGAAATCTTTGGTTTGATATTGTGAGCTGTGTCTAAGCATTTCCCTTTACTTGATGCACCCTTGTAAGGATCTCGCGGACCCCCGGTTGAGAATCACTGCTCTAAAGGAAACTGCTTTCAGGGGAAGAGAAGGGGGCAGGGAAGGAGTTAGCAAGCAATCTGGTCAGAAGGCTACCAAAAAGCCCGGGCTGTGACTGTGGTGCTCAGCACCCAGCACACCCCAGTATCTCTCTTCTGTTGTTACTTACTGTGTTGTGGTAGCACCTAGGAGCCCCCATCATGGACCGGGGGCTTTTTGGGAGGTACAAGTCACGTCTCCTTCTTTGCTAGCATCACCACACACACATGCAATGACTTGACAGCTGTAATAGTGGATTCATGTTTGCTAAAGCATGGCTTCTGGACATACTGGGTGCATCTACATGAGACACTAGCTGCGCAATAACACTGTGCAGTAGCATGCTGTGCAAAACCTATGCTAAGACACTGCTGTACAGCAGTATCAGGCTATTGCACAGTTAGCATCTGTGAAAACCCATGTGCTGGCACTACTGTGCAGTAGCACTGATTACTAGACATTCATTTAGTACTTGCTTACTAAACTCAATCCACAGTAACTACAGCGTAACAATGAACATGCGGACGCACCCACAGTGTATGCAGATGTGTTTGCTGCACAGTAAAGGCATGCGCACACCTTGATGGAAGGGCAAGTTTCTGTTTAATGTTGCCTACCACACATGTGCTCATATACATGCACTCGATGGAAAAATAGATGGATGTGCTGATCAGTATATACAACGCAAGCACACCCGCAGTCACAGACAGATTGGGGGGGGGGTGTCAAATGTTCAATGTAAATAGTGCATGCAGTAAACAGTCAGCTACATACATGATGGAGAGGTTGATGCATCCACTAAGTGGTGACTGCGACAAAGAAAGACATGCACTTAATGGAAGGGCAGGTGTGTATTAAAAACAGCATTGTGACACACACACACACACACACACACACGCACACACGCACATCCCTTTTACTTTTAATTAACAGTGCTAAAGAAATCTGTAAGACAAGCATCAGCAGCCGGGTACAACCGTACAGGGGGAGAAAGTGGTGCCGCTCTGCTTGACTGCTAGAAACCAGCCGTCGTGGTGAACTTCCAGGGCAATCGATGGCCCAAGGCTTCCTCCCCGCTCCTCACAGTCTACTCGTAAGCAAGAAGCAGGCGACGCTGGCTGCAGTACCCACTGCCATGACCATGGAGCTGCTTTCCATCCTGCCCACGCCGTTGTGGTTGCACTTGTCAGTTGAGCAACAGAAAGTACGCTTCTCAAACACAAAAAAGTTGTCTGTGGAGTTTGTACACGAGGAGGAGCACTCCTTGGTGATAACTTTCCAGCCTCCCAGCGCTGGAGCTGGAAGGGAAATGAAAGAGTTACACAGACAACACTGAGGCAAACCTATCAGGGCAGGGAGCTCTTGTGCTGTATTAGGGTGGATGGTCCTTTGACTGAGAGATTAGATGACAGGTTTGTATGGGATGGTTTGAATAGGGATGACCCTTCTTCAGGCAGGGAGTTGGACTAGATGACCTCTGGAGCTACTTTCCAGCCTGGGTTGTCTATGATTTCTAGGATTAGGCACAATTCATAACCACGACACTAGAAGGAAGCAGGCTAGAGAAGTGAAAAGCAGTGGGATGAGGGACAACACAGCTGGACCTCATGGACTGATAGGGTTGGAAGAGACCTCAAGGTGGTCAGGTCTTCACAGTGATGAAGCTTGCATTTCTTGCATGCATTTACTTTTGGAAACCCCACACTCAGCTTGATCCTAGGTGTTCACTTAAATCCAAGCAGAGCAACCCCGTTTCTTCTGGGTTGCATACTTATACAGCCCAGCTCCATCCTCTTTGCAGCCCCCCTGCAGGGAGGTGGAGGCTGCTATTCAATCCCCTCGGTCTTCTCTTCTCCAGACTCAATCAGCTCACTTAGAGGTTGCAAAGCCACAGGGACTAGAGCTGAGGGAAAGGACACAAACTGCTATCAACCACTTGTGTTATTATAACGTTGGTGGCTTTGACCCCCTAGAGCTTGAGCAAAAGACAGACTGCCCCAAGGAGCTTTGCTGCCTGAGTATAACCATGAAACATCAAATGGCTGCAACGACACCTGTAGCTGGGAAAAGTTAATGACAGAACCAGCTGCAGGGAGCTCGTCAGACCTGCTTCTCAGGCTCTCACTCCTAAATATACCCTTTTTGTTCAGGCAGACAAACACTGGCAGGTAGATACAAGAAAGCTATTGAGCTCCTTGTCAATGTGATTTGTACCACCTGAGGGCCTGGTTTGGAGACTTCAGGTCCCACTGGCAAATGTGGTGGAGGGTTTCCCAAAGTGTCCTGAATTGCATAAAACTGTTGCATGCAAGACATGAGGGGGTGGGGTGGGATTTTTCTACTCTCTTCAAACCTGACCCAGAGAACTGAGCCCAATTTGGGGCACTGTGCACACCAAAGAGCGTGGCTTCTTTCCAATGGACACACCAAATTGGAAAGAAGGCAGCGGTGAGCAACACAAATGATTAGCCATCTAGAAAAGGCAGGGTTTGAGGAACGGTTGGAAGAACTGTGATATTTAATTTGAAGAAGAGAAGACCAAGGGGGAATTTGTATTTGAAGCAGTCTTCAAATACAAGCAAAGCGCATTTACATTGTGACTGGCGATCAACAGTTCTCCGTGGCTGCAGGCAACGGGGCGAAGAGCAATGGTCTTAAATTGCAGCAGGGGAAATTTAGGCTGGACCTGAGCAAGAAGAGAGGGCCCCTCTGGGGTGTGCAGGGTGATCCCTGTGTAGCTGCAACGGATGCATGGTTGTGTGAACCTCCTGGTTGTGTGTGCGTGTCAGGCACTTGTGTGTCCAACAGCAGACTGGGTCATTGCCCCTAATGTCTCTTCTTACCATACACTTCCGTCTTGCAATTGGTTAAGTTGCCGGGGCAGGTTTTGGATGTCAGACAATCCGCGTTTTTGGTCTTCGCTGGGCAGGTGTAACATGTCAAGGCGAAACCTGCAAGAGACCCAGGTGTGTGAAGGGGTACCGCAGGATGGAGAGCCCCAGGGCGAGGAACGAGGAAGCCGGGTCACTGCAGTACAACCCGGGCCTTAAAGAACAGACTTTGTGACCCTGGGCGCGCATCAGGGTCTGAGGGGAGCATGATGCCACAGGGTCTGTCTCCATCATACTGTCAACCGTGCTGAGCCAAAGCAGCTCTGGGTGTTCAGATCCCTCCTCTGCCCAGCCGGGATCCCAGGCCCCACTCCCAGAGCCAGGGCACATCAGGGGGTCTGGAAGGGAGGTAAGTCCAATTGCTCATGGGGATAGTGGCCACCTGCCCTCCCCAGGGGCTGAGCACCCTCAGGGGTGCAGCTGTCACCAAGGACTAGGTGGGATGGGAGTTCACACTCAATGCAGGTGTTTCACATCCCATGGCCTGGGCACAACTGAAGCACGCACACAGCTGCAATTACATTGTGCAGGTAGCTGCCGGGGTATAATGCACTTAACCTCCAGGGTGTATCGAACCCAGGCAGCTGGACCGATCACCGGCTAGCCGTTTAGTGGTCCCCCCAGACATGCGCTCCGATCCCATTCTCACACCCCCAACGGCAACATACAGACCCGACAATGCCCCCTGGCTATATTGCATTATACCATTCAGCATAAAAATAATGCAATAGTTTGAACCTCCACAGAAAAAAGATGAGTTGCAATCAGATGCCTTCTGAAATCAGCATCAGTGACAAAGGGAAGGATTCGGGTTGAAACGGGGAAGAAACTGAGACAAGGTCAAGGTTTTCAAGCCAGCTGACCCAGCGGCCTCACGGAATTGGCTGGAAGTGAACCGCATCAGCATTTTTCATGCAAAACCTGCCATTTAAGGAAATGTCGAAGTGATGTTTGATATATTTGAATTTTTTCCCCCCGTCCTTTTTGGTGGAAGCGTCTCACAAACCCTCCAATGCCTCATTCTCCAGCAAGTTGACTAATTTACTAGGCAAGGGATTCTTACAGGGATACCTTTCCAGTGGACCCACTACGTCGTTGGATGAAAGTTAGGCTTTCAAATGCAAGGCATTCTTCATAATTTCATACGTTAGGGGCTGGAAGGGACGTTACAGATCATTTGGGCAGAAAGCAAGACGGGCCCCTTTATCAAAAACATTTCTCTTGTCTGCAAACCCAAAATACGTTGACTTCCAGCAAGAAGATAAACCATTTTTTCTCCTTTTCTAGACCACTCTGTAATGTCCTTTCAGAAAGCTGATACCACACACCCAGACAAGAACCAGTGACTTCTGCCTTTTGCTTTGGGGCAAACACATCTTGCTGTCTCCTCCTATTTCCAGAGGTGCCTAACTCACTGGAAAGACCATAGGATTGGGATAAAGAGGAAACTCCCCCGTGTCTTACCTGATTCTATGCACAGGATTGCGGCCAGCAAAATAACAAGAAAGACCTTCATCTTTGAGGCTGTGTCTAGCACTCCGAATAGAGGACTTTCCCCTCCTTTATATATAATCACTCCAGGTATCACTTGTGCAGGGTTGGAAAGTATCAAATCCCCTACTTCTGGGCCAACTGGTTCTCTGAGTCATGATGCAGGTATTGGCCAAAAAATACCACTCCTCTCTCTTTGTTGTTTCTTTGTCAGGTTCTTTTTCTTCTCCATCGTTCCTGCCTTTATCATCACCCTTGTGCAAACCCTACACACCTCAATGGAAAATACCAGAACTTTTCTGCACAATGCCAGCCTGGGGTTGATAAACCTCTCGTAGGTGGGGACTTGACTCAGGCATGTCCAGTCATACATTCAAACCCTGCCAATCCCCTTTGCTGTTATCATCAAAAGCACCAACACACCTGTGTTTGATCAACGCCAGGACGCGGCTCTGTGGAACATGTTTCTATGGACCCAGATGCATAGCTTTTGGGGTTATCCTCTGGGCACTATCTTACCCCATTCACAGAAGATACGAGCGGTGATGGCCTCTCTCCATAGGCAAGGCCATGTCATAGCTCTTGTTTTCAGTGCTAGAGGCCCCATGTTCAGTCCACCCTGGGGTGACCTTCATGCAGGGAGCCCGTCAGACTCTTTCCAGAGCACCGCAGAAGAGAATAAGACATTTCCTTTGCATTTCCTACAGGAAAGATGTAGAGCTCATTGCCATAAGATGTAGGCCGAAGCTGAGAGGTTAGCCAGATTCAAGAAGGGATTGGAAACATGGTTGGAGGAGAGGGGCATCAGTAGGTAATGAGCATGAGGGGTATGGCCTCTGCATCAGAAATTTGAGCAGGAGGTTGGACTAGATGTGACCTCCAAAGGTCCCTTCCAGCCATCATTGTCTATGAGTCCTAGATGTTAAATGCTGGAGGCTGCAAGTGGGAGATGAACAGGGGAAAAATCTAGGGTCTGACCCAGTAAATAGCAGTTATGATGTTCTTAAGTAAATGTTGTTCAGTTGACCTGCACTTGTGTTCGGGTCTTGGCAGCTTCCACCCCTGTCTGCAAAGCATGTCTTACTGGGAAGGAAGGTGGCAGAATTTTCGACCCGGAGGGACGTGGGCAGTGGGGTCCCCCAGGGCTCGGTCCTCGGGCCCGCGCTGTTCAACATCTTCATCAGCGACTTGGACGAGGGGGTAAAAAGCACCTGTTCAAATCTGCTGATGACACTAAGATGTGGGGGGATGTGGGCACGCTAGAAGGGAGGAATAGGCTGAAGTTGGACCTAGACAGGTTACAGGGGTGGGCAGATGAGAACAGGATGGGATTCAACACAGACAAGTGCAAGGTGCTGCACCTGGGGAGGAAGAACCACCACCATGCCTACAGGCTGGGGAACTCCCTTCTTGTCAGGGCAGAGGCAGAAAAGGATCTTGGAGTCGTCATTGATGCCAAGATGGACATGGGCCGGCAGTGTGGGGACGTGGTCAGGAAGGCCAACCGCACCTTGTCCTGCATCCACAGATGCATCTCGAGCAGGTCCGGGGAGGTGATCCTCCCCCTCTGTGCGGCACTGGTCAGGCCGCAGCTGGAGTATTGCGGCCAGTTCTGGGTGCCACACTTCAGGAGGGGTGTGGGCAGCATGGAGAGGGCCCAGAGGAGGCCACTCGC
>NW_017728886.1:269035727-269063294 GCF_001723895.1 Crocodylus porosus | reverse complement strand
GGAAGCCAAAGCCTTCCCGGTGGCACCAGCGCCGCAGTCTTTGGTTCACCGCGTGGATCCTCCTCTCCCTCCTCAGCCCATAGCCCGAGACTGGGAGGATCGAGGAAAACACCACCTGATGTGAAAACACCATGGCAGGGGGTTGGACTCAGTGATCTACTCGGGTCCCTTCCGACCCTAGAAACTATGAAACTATGAGCATCAAGACATTTTTTGAAGCCGGACAAAGCATAGGAGATGGGGCATATTGCCATGTTTCTAGGATGGACAGAGAAGGAGGAGAGGAAATGGCTTGCTCATGATCCCACAAAGAAGTCAGGGATGGAGCTGGAAAATGATCTCTGGTCTAAACCCAGGATCATCTAATGTCGCCATTCTCTGCTTCCAAAGCGCCCCATCCTGCACCGGCAGCCTGTCCTCCAGATGTTTCTGATGGTCCTGAGTGGTCGTGGATCCAAACAACTGACCCGCACACCAGCTCTAGAGCAGATGGGCTCACAGTTCAGCTGTGAAATGGGCATTCAAGACGCTGGAAATAATAAGCCCAGTATTTACAGAAAGATTTAAAGTCAATTAAATGTGTGTACCCAGGCAATGTCTACATGAGAGATCATCCTCTCTCAGTAAGGGCTAATAAACAAAGGGGAGCTCGTATTGGGATTTTGGCTGTAAATCTGATCTGAAGTGAAGAGTTAAGCATGAGGTTTTGGCTGCATCTCCAGGAGCCCCCATAGCGGGGAGGTCTCCGAGCTATCTGCGGGTGAACCGCTGGGTAGGTTTGTGGTGCTGGCAGGAGGGGGAAAGGAGTCTTAGGAGCACCCATCCATGCAAGGGGATGCTGCCTGGAGAGGACATCGCGACGCCAGGTTTGGAAGCAGCACGTCGGGTAGCCCTGTGCCAGCCAGGGTCAGGTCTCCAGGGCTGTGATGCTGCTCTATTGTCTCATGCTGGTGGAAACCTTTTGTCTCTTTTTGGGCCTCTGTAGGGAGACTGTGGTCCTGACGGGTCCCCATCTCCTCTCTGACCACCCCGCCCCCAGAGCGGTTCGCAGCGGGCACGTATCACCCTTGGTGATGCCAGGTGCAGCTCCCTCTCCCTCTCGTAGAGACCGAACCACATCCAGAGACCAACAAACCAATAAATTGGCTTGGGCAGATGCTGCTCAGCCTCTTAAGCCTGGCGGCTCTCAGATTTTAGGCTCACTTTCCACAGGCAGGGTCTAACTCTCCATCACCTCGACTGCCCAAAGTACTGACAGTGCTTGACGTGAGCCCAGCGATGGGGTGACAGTCTTCCCCTCCCTGTATGACCCTAAATGCTGATCTGTTATTATTGAGCATGGTCCAAAAGTAGACGGCAGCCATGTCCTTTGCTATTGATTCCCAAGCTGTAATTTGGGGGGGGTTGGGGGCCAGTACTCAGTTATGTACAGCTATCGTTGGGGAACCTTTCCCATATCTGTATCCTGGGCCTGGTAGTTGCTCTCTTAGTTAGCCTAATAAAAGGTATCATCTCCACACCAAGACTTTGGGAGTTTTGCAGTTCTTTTTCACTGTATATGCAATTCTTGCTGTGTTCCTGAAGATGGCAACCCTCCCCCACGATAGCTGCCAGCAGGCAGTATTAACATGCAGCTGTCCGCACCTGAGTGTAAGCACATTTTTTTTTCCTCCTGGTATTATGAAACCCCAAGTTCATCTAATGGTGTGCAGAAAAGGCCATCTATTTCCCCGGATGCACTAGGAGCATCTGTAAATCGCTCGGGCTTTTCTCTTGCGGTTTACATTGTCACGAGGAGCTCTTGGCAGACGTCTAGCTTTGGATCTCGTGTTAAGGATATAGTTTGCTCTCTAGATACTTCCTGCTCACCTGCCATTGTCCTGTATGGATGAGACCTAGGTAGCAATGTGGGGCACATGGTGATCTTATGGCTGACAGTCGCATAGATATTACGAAAAACATTCTCATTAGGAAGGTAGTGAAACACTTGAACAGGGTACCCAGAGCGGTGGCGGACTCTCCATCTTTGGAGCTGTGGCTGGATGATGTAGTTGGGGCTGGTCCTGCTTGGAGCAGGGGGTTGGATGAGATATGACCTTCTGAGGTCGCTTCAACCCTCGTTTTCTATGATTTTATGATCTAAAAATCATGTGAAAAAATACACGAGCGGCATCGGGAAAGAGGCCAAAAACCAGAGCTTTGAGGGTGGTGCCTCCGGCCTATTCTCTTTCTGATCTACGAATGCTTCTTTTTTTTGGCTTCCTTCATAACCCAGCTTTACCAGCAGGGATGAAGGAAGCTACCAGCCCCATCTCGCCTATCTAGACTTGGTGATTCCCTGGGAGGAAGAAGATATGGATTCATCTCTTAAGTGAGAAAGGCCTTGAATCCAGGTGAGAAGTGTCCTCACCACTAGCTTGGAAGAGAAAACATGCATGTCTTGTCCTCTTCCTCTTCCATCCCTGAAACCTTGGGTGACTAAACCGAGGTTTGATGCGTGTGACCCCCGCATTAGGTGCAATATCCAACTCAGGGTCTCAGGGGCCAATATAAATGCTGTGTAACTCCTGAAGAGGGGCAGAGACCGGGAACACAAAACTCTTCTTGCTTTCCTGCCATGGACCCATGCACTTACACCCGGGGCACAATAATGCACAGTCCTGCTGCAACAAGGGGCCTCAGTGACTCCAGGCCCAAATAAAAAGACCCCTTCAAGGTGATCCTGGCTGCGCCGACGTCTGCCCTAAGCCTTGAGGGATTCTGAATGCGACTTCAGCAGCTGCCGTATTAACCAGGAATATGAAGAGGTTAAAATGTTATGTCTGTTCCTTAGAGACGTCCTGGTTAATGGAATTATTTTATTGAAGAAGCCCCTCTCTAGGGTTCATAAAGGGATTCCCTTGTGGCCCTAAGCATGGCATTAACCAGTTAAGCACATGCATTAAAAGGGTTTCCGTCGCCTCTGAAACGGCAGGTGTATGAGAGCTGGCAGGAAGCAGCACGTTGGGACCGAGCGGGTGTGAACCCAACTGTGCTCTATCACCAAATGTCGGTGTAGCAAGTTGCATCACATATTGCTCGAGATGGGTGGGGAAGGTTTGAACAAAGTTCAGATGAAACTTTCCCTAGGCTGAAAGCCAGCAAGTTTCTCCTGCATGAGTATCTGCTGGGTGAAAGCAAAAGTCACTCTGTACCTCATCCATGGGGAACAAAATGGTGAGCAGCCTGGTCTCATTCACTACTGCCCTTCAGTTACTTACTACAAGGACAGCTGCTTTTTTTCTTTACTTTGGCTTTCAAATCTTACATGTGGATCTTAATTCAGGGTGCAGGGTATGTGAAGAAATACGGGATCTCTGCCTCCGTGGCAAAACCATTGCAACTGGAAGCCTGTTTCATTCTGGATTAAATGGCAGTGGTGTAGCTCACACAGGTCACAGAAGCATAGAAAATGAGGGTTGAAGGGAGCTCAGGAGGTTGCATCTAGTCCAACTCCTGCTCCAAGCAAGACCAGCCCCGACTACATCATCCCAGCCAAGGCTTTGTCTACCCGGGTCTTCAACACCTCCAAGGATGCAAACTCCACCACCTCTCTGATGCAGCCTAGTAAAGAAGACCACCGAGCGAACCGTACTTCTTCAATATTCCTTGGACTAATTTGGCCATAACTATACTCCAGCCTCCAATCTATATTGGCCAAGTTATGACTATATCTAGATTGAGCCAAGTTATAACTATAACTATATCTATATTGGCCATAACTATACTCCAGCCTTTTTAAAACATTGAGATTTTTAGTTGAAGCTGCCTCCGATGCCTGAAGGGGTGAAGGCAGGAGCTGGAGAGGCAGCAGCCAACACTGTGCCCAGACTCTGAGGACGCTGAGCTGATGTTGCAGGAACCTTTTAATCAGTTAGACTTGTGCTGCTGAATCCGAACCCAGATCCTGAGCAGGTCAGGGGGTGCCCTGTTCTGTGATAGCTACAGGGGCTTTTAGGATCCAAATCGGTGATCCGCTTTCCATCCCCTGGGAGTCTGGAGCTCCTGGATCCACTCCAGGGAGAATGGAAACACCCTGTGGAGGTGGGACCATGTAGGACGCGTGGCCTTATGGACAAAGCAAGCCTATTCCTGCTGCTGGGTGACTTGTCTACATCTTCTCCATATGCACGGTGGGCATGATGACACTTGGTTGTCCAAACACTTTAATAAGAGCTACGGGGGAAAAGGCCTGCATAAGTGATGTGCATTAGTGTACGCCAGAAACCTCTTTGACCTTGAGTGTTGGCAGGAGGGGAAAGAGAGACTGAAAGCAAACCCACCTTTATCCCAAGCTTTTGGTAGCAAGCCTGACCTGGAAAAGCCCCTCTGCGTTGCACACGGGCTTCTAGACAATCAGAAAATCACGGCATGGCTGCCACTTGATTGCATCGCGGGGCTAATCAGGTCTGAAATCCTCCAGTTTTATTCCTGAGAGTTGTGGCCCAAAGCTCTCCATCAGATGGTGCTCTTGTACCGCCAGTCAGGCCCCGGGTTTTCTGTGGGTGTGGAGTAACCCCTGAATAGCAAGGCTGTTTATTTAAGATCCCAGCCACTCCCGAGCATCAAAAATGCATTTGACATTTTTTGTCATTTTGCTAATTGCTGCGCGCGTTTGCTTGCAGAAGAGTCCGTGTGTGGGATCCCTGCAAGCCCCGGCTGGAGGTGCTTGCTACATCCCTAGGCTGTTTTTAGGAGGCTCTGGAAGGGAAAAGTCTTTCCTGGAGCTTCAGGGTTTGGGGTGAAGCCAGGGGAAGCGGTTCTCATCTGCGAACCACACCGGTTTCCTCGGCCAGACATCTGCTGTGTGCATCTGCTCACAGCCATGGATAACGCAGCACTGTAGGACCGCTTGCAATGTGCATCTATGGTTTGCTCCATTTTCAGTACCAGGGAGTGAAGTGACTTCCCCCAGGTCGTGCAACGAGTAAGTGGCAGAGCTGCTGAGCCTGGATACCTGGGAGCCCGGATACTCAGTCTTGCGGTCTAACCATTGGGGGATGCTGATGTTGAGCACACTTCCCCAGCCTAGAGCATAGGGTGAGCAAACAGGAGACCATTTGCATGGGACAGAGAGAAATCGCTGCCAGGCCAAGAGCTCGGCAGGGGCATGGCTGGGTTGGAGCATGCTTGTGCATTGATCCTCCCCTTTGGCTTCAATAGTTGTTGATGCTAAGAGGTAGCACGTATTACACCTAATTACCAGACACTTGGGTACTGTTAGGATGCTGGATGGCAGTGCCTGGGCACGGTACCCTTTAAAGCAGCAGACCTCTTGAAATGCCTGTTAGACCTGGTCAGAAAATGAATTTAGGGCAGAAAATGTATGAAACAGAACTGGTTTTGCATGAATAAATTGGGTTGGATGGAAGCTCTCAGGTCCAGGGTGGATCTGGTGGGCAAATCAGATGAAGAGCAATACATGTCCCAGAATGAAGGGTTTGGATGGTGGCACTAAGCATATGCTTGCTGCATCCTTAGCAAATCTGTGGCTGACATCAAGGTGAGTGGAGTTGCAAACATGCCGGAGGGCTGAGCTAGGATCCAAAATGGAAAATGGTCTGTAATCAAGCACGTGACTTTAAACAAGAAGTGCAAGGTGCTGCACTTGGGATGGAATAATTGCACATACAACCACAGCCTGTGGAAGGACTGTCTACAGACGGAGAAGGACCGGGGGTTACAGGAAACCATAAGCTGACCACAAGCCAACAGTGTGCGCTTGTTGCAAAAGGTCGACAACATCCTGGGTTGTATCAACAGGAGTGTCGCTTGCAAATTGAGGGAAGTGATTTTTCTGCTCTATTTAGCCCTGGTGAGGCCTCATTTGGAGTCCTGTGTCCACTTTTGGACCCTGCACTTCAAGAAGGATGTGAACAGTTTGGAAAGAGCCAAGTCAAGCGTGCAAAAATGATTAGAGGCCTGAGAAGCAGGACTGATGAGGAAAAGTTGAAAGAATTGGGGTTGTTCATCTGGAGAAGAGAAGACTGAGGTGGGATTTGAGAAGAGTCTTCAAATACTTGAGGAGTGAGGCCAGGAAGGACAGAGATGGGCTTTTCTGGGGCTGGAGGAGAATGGGGCTAGGGGTCGGGGCCTCAAGCTGCAGCAGGGGAAGTTTAGGCTGGAGATGAGGAGGAACTTTCTGACTCTGAGCGTGGTCCAGCACTGGAACAAGCTGACCTGAGAGCCGGAGCATCTCCATCCTGGGAAGTTTGCAAAAGCAGGTGAGACGGACACTCAGCTGGGATGATTTGGTCAGGGATGATCCAGGGGCTGGACGAGACCCTGTGAGATCCCTTCCAGCTCTACTTGGCTACGATCCCATGAGTAGCCAAAATCAGAATCAACCTTGGGAAGCGGAGACAGATTCCCTCGTACATCTGATTGGAAAAAGAGAACTTGAGCCTGCGTTTTCCACACACCGGGCAATTTCCCTATCTAACAGGCTCTGGAGTAAGCTATCCTCTCTCCCCTCTTCACATTGTACCATGCTTTGCATTAAGTAATTAAATACTAATTTGGCCAAAGAGAGAGAGAGTCACATTGATGCAGACCCATAAATCATTGCACTTTTGATGCATTGGCAAATTCAGATGTAAAATATTTCACTGTTTTTTTTTCCGCCCTGAGCATCCCCATCAGATCCTGCAGTGAGTAGAACAACGCATCTAGAGAAAAGAGCAGACAATAGGAATGCCAATTAGGACTTGTCATTTCTTTCCCTTAAAATGTTTGGCTAGAAAGCCTATAAGAAAAAAAATTGAACAACATATCTTCCTCAGATCCTTTATGAAAATAGGAGGGGTGCTCACGAATGTCCTTCCTCCACGGCACACAGAGGGAGGGCTTCCCAGTTTCTTGACCAATTCTACCTACAGATTTATTCTGCAATGTGGTCTATAATAATGAAGAGGTCCACCATAAGGTTGGGTCCTGGCCCTGGTGAAGTTGATGGGAGTTTTCAATAGGGCAAGAGTTTGCAGTATGGAGTGGGTCTTCAAGCACTAAGCACTTGGAGGAGACAGTGGTGATTAGGAACAGCTGCATGGATTCACCAAGGGCAAGTCAACCTGATTGCCTCCTATGATGAGGTGACTGGCTCTGTGGATGGGGGGAGACCAGTGGACATGATATTCCTTAACTATAGCAATGCTTTTGATACCGTCTCCCACAGCATTTGTGCAAGCAACCTGAGGAAGTACAGGTTGGATGAATGGACTGTACGGTGGATAGAAAACTGGCTGGAGCATTGGGCTCAGAGGGTAGCAATCAATGGCTCAATGTCTAGCTGGCAGCTGGTATCACGTGCAGTGCCCCCGGGGTCAGTCCTGGGGCTGGTTCTGTTCAATGTCTTCATTAATGATTTGGAAGATGGGATGCAGGGCACCCTCAGCAAGTTTGCAGATGACACCAAGCTGGAGGATGTAGTTGATATACTGGAGGGTAGGGCTGGGATTCAGAGTGACCTGGACACATTGGAGGATGGGGCCAAAAGAAATATCATGAGGCTCAATAAGGACAAGTGCAAAGTCCTGCACTTAGGACGGAGCAAGGCCCTGCACCGGGACAGGCTGGGGACCAACTAGCTAAGGAGCAGGGGGGACAGGGGCAATACAATGGATATGAGCCAGCAGTGTGCCCTTGGTGCCAAGAAGGCTACTGGCATCCTGGGTGGCATTGGTAGGAGCATTGCCACCAGGTCAGATAGGTTAGACAGTGGTTTTGTATGGGATGGTTGGGATAGGGATGGTTTTACAACTGTGACGAGCCTCTTTTCTGCTGCTTATTGGTTGCTGGACACATTCCAGACTTAATCAGTACATATTGGAGAGGATTTGTCCTCCTAAACATAAGAAAATGGAGGCTTTTTTTTAGCATTTGGAGTCCAGGGAGGAGGTGCTAGGAAAAAAAAGTAGCGGAGAAGTTATTAAATATTTGACATATGCTAAATATGTATCTCCAGTAGATGTGCATCTTAGAGTCCTGCCTCGTGCTGGTATCTGGTTGGGTCCATGGGAATAGTTATAATGTCCTTCCTCTGCGTGTTCTGCTTACTCTGTCTGATGCCAAGGAAATGTAAATCAGTGGAAAGACTTTTATTGAGTACACTGGACGTGATATATATTTACCATATATCAAATATTCAATAGCCACTCAGCAGCTTCTTTTTCCTAGCACCTCCTCACTGAGCTATGGCCAGCCTGTTGTGCAAGTGGTGGCATGACAAGCTATGTAAAGAAATGATTGAATACCCACTTCCAAAACATTATGGTATAATGCTTCTGTGCACTGCCCTCCGGCAAAAAAAGAGGCATTTTTGGAATGACAGCTATGCATCATCAGGATAAGTCATATCTCTCGCCTTTCTGATGTCAAGGCGTACCAAGCGTCCCATCCCCAAACCCTTGTGTCTGTGACATTCGTAAATGGGAGTTTGCTAAGGGGGAGTTTGCATCGTAGCTGTTGAGGCCAGAAGGGACTAGTATGGTACAGTATCTAGTTTGATCTCCTGCAAAATACAAGTCACTGAACTGAGCAGCACCAACTCAACCCTGAATCAAGCCCTTGACTTCTGTCTTGAGACGGAGTGGAGTATTTAGAAAGACATCTGGTTTTCATTTCGAGGACTCAAGTGACAGGGAATCCATCACCTCCCGCAGCAAGTTTCCCCAGTGATGAAATAACCTCACTGTTACAACCACGTGCCTTATTTCTCACCTAAATCGGTCTAGCTTCAGCCTCCTGCCATTGGCTCTTGTTCTGCTGTCTCCTGTTAGATGCTGCTATTGGCAAATCTTCCGGACTATGATCAAACAACCTTTCAATCTTCTCAGTGCTAAACGAAACAGGTTGATCTTCTCACTCGCGTGCATTCAGTGATCAAAGGAAAAGGCAACTTATAATGACTCTTCTTAGAAGCGTCTGAATTAAAGTGCACGATTAGTCAATGTGGTTGCAATACATTGCAAATTGATGCACCAATAAATCGATGCTCCTCCCTGGAGAGCTTTCCCAGCGAGCTGTGTGCTCAGGAGGTCTGCACCCAGCGTGCACGGAGGATCCTGAGTCCTGTGTCCCAGGCTCCAGCTTTCCCTATTCCTGCGGTGCTTTTTTTAATGAGCTTTGCAAAGGTTGCATGTGCACTGGAGTTGCAGGATGGGAGAGTACAGGCTGAAAGGTGAGGTCTGGAACTGGCAGTATTTAAAGGAAGGATTAGTGTGCTGAGCTGCAGTTGTGGCAGATGTCAGGAAAAGAGAAAAATAGTGGAAAAGGATGGATTTGCCATGGCAAATTACAAGAAGAGAAAAAAAAAAGAGGTCCCCAGAGCACAAAAAACAGAGCTGTTGCCCAGGCTACTCACCTAATCCAATGATCTAGGTTTCCCCCAACACCATGGGCATTTTATCCATGTTTTTGCCTAGAAAAATAAAACAATAACAGATCAAGAGCGCATATGTGGAAATGCAAAAGTGGAATTGAGAATTAAGGCGCTTGTACATGTTACTGGCTTTTTTCTAGCTAAAGCTGTTCTCGGGGTTTATTTTACTCTTGCAATGTACCACGACAACTGATGTTACTATTTTGCACGTAACACATGGGGCACATCCAGGGTGTGATATGGGGCAGTGTTGACAGCACTCTGCTGTGTCTTATCCCCCGATGGGATTGTGGCAGGCAAATTTTTGGAGACAAGAGGCTCCTCGGTGTTGGCAATGTCAGACATGAAGCCCCAGATTCATCTGACTGGGGCCAAAGAAACTCCCAGCAAGGCGGAACAAGGACGGTGGCGATTCTTCTGGTCCATAGCAAACCCATCCAGAAATGCTGCTTCAAGGCCAGCAAAGCTCTGTACAAAGTTGGGCTGAACTTGGTGAATAGCTTTGGCTGAAAAAGAA
This sequence comes from Crocodylus porosus, assembly GCF_001723895.1. Classification (NCBI taxonomy): domain Eukaryota; kingdom Metazoa; phylum Chordata; order Crocodylia; family Crocodylidae; genus Crocodylus; species Crocodylus porosus. The sequence continues at coordinate 269,053,359 of NW_017728886.1, read as the reverse complement.
AAGAAGGAGGTTTGCCCATACCATGCCATAGTTAGGGGAAAGAGAGAAATGGCAAAAGTGATGGTAGTCAGGTCCAACCCCAGCCCCCCTCCAACCCAGGCTGGGCCATTACAGCCCAGTCACCCAAAAACATTGACAGAAAGGGTTGAATACCTTCCACAATGACATGAAACGCAGCGTTTCAGTCAACGTGAATTTTTTTTTCAATTCACAAAACTAAACCAATCGACCACTTCTCTTGGAGTAACTTTTTCCCCGGCCCCCTAATCACCAACCATGGATGTCTTTCATGGTCACCTTGTATTAATCCCCAGACTCATAGCTGCTTTTTTAGCAGTGCTGCCTCTGCTATCAAGGGACATTGGACCTGAGATCCATCTCTTAGGAAAAAGGGTGTGATGGAAACACCCTGATAAGCAATGGAGAATGCCTAAAACAGTGAGGCCACATCCATACGAAATGTCTGATGGGGTCAGAGCACCATCTAGCCTGCTGTTTTCTGTTTTTAGACAACACTTGGGAAGAAGAAGGGTTGTTTTTAAAGGACAAATGGAACGACTACCTACTTAGCTAATTGAAAAAAAAAAACAGCAGCAACAAAACCCAACAGCTAGTAAAGACGGAGGGAAAGAGAAATAATAGTGGGGACCTCAGCGGCACCAGCCTTGCTCCAGGCTCAGTGCAGCGCTGGTGGGCAAGAGGAATGGAGCACTGTAGCCTTGACTTCCTCGTTGGATGGCTTCTGGGGGGGGAACTGCAAGGATAACTTGCAGCAAGAGCAGAGGCAGAAGAAAGCACAAGACTGAGCAAAAAGGCCTCTCCTTTTTCCACCCTCCAGGAAACACAGATGTGCCCTGCGGAGGCAGCGGAGAAAATCCAGTACTAGGGCAATCCCACGTTGCGTGATTGTATGTGTCCCTGCTCTCTGCATGGTCAGACATGGGTGGCCAGGCTGTTTAGACTGGACCTGTGCCCCCAGAAAGGTGATCATCACTTCATGGGACCAGATAATTTGCTACAGCTCCTGAGCCGTGAGTTCAAACCTCACTCAGGACTTGTGTCCCAGCAGTAAGCAAGCACTGGATCACTCCAGCTGGGAGACTGAGGCAGATGGGGAGGATCCCAGCCATATCCTTCCCTTGCCTGCCACTGACTGTAGAAGCTGCGGTGGCTCCACCGTGCCGGCCCTACGGCCTGTCAGTCTCGGATGAACCTTGGCCCTCCTTCTTCTGACACACAACTGGAGCAGGAGCATGGATGGTGCAGGTGTTGCAGGCAGGCTAAGGAGGTACAATCCTGCTGCGTCCCTATGGTGCTGTGCTTGCATGAACGGGGCTCTGCTGCTTCCGTGTTGGGAGCCAGTGGACACAGCACATCTATGCCTGGCGTTGCATGGGACCTGATGGAAATTTCCATAAAGGGCCATATCTTATGGGAGGTACCCATCCTATTGGGCTAGAGGAGAGCTTTGCAAGGGAAGTACCTTTTGGAAACAGGGTGTTAGTCACATAAACCTCACAATTTTTCCTGCTTATGCAGGGGGTCGGACTCGATGATCTATTGAGGTCCCTTCCGACCCTAGTATCTATGAATCTATGAATCTATGAATGCTGCTCGGCCACACGTACAGTATCATTGCTAAGGAGGCATTTGCACTTGTCTGGGTTTAGCAGTTCATATTGGCTCATGATGGATCTAGCTCTGTCTTGTTCACTATGCAAAACATGATCCCAGAGTCACTGGGGCATAGCAGCATTGTTGGAATTCATTTCTTATTAATTGCTGAAATAAGGTTTGCTTTAATAGGCAACTCAAATTTCCGAGCAGTGACGGAGGGGGGATGAAAGTCCCTCTAGAAGTGGTGGATTCTCTGATTCCTAATCTTTTCAAGGCTGGGCATCTTTCTGGAAGATGCTGTTAGCCAAACGCATGTTACTGTGGTGCCCTTCTGAGACAACCGAGTGAAAGGCAATACCTTGTGCTATTCAGCAGGTCAGGTTTGATATCTAAATGGTCCTTCCTGCTCTCAAACTCCATGTATCTATAGCTTTGTCTCTTAAACACCTAAGGATTAAATCAGCAGCATTTATTTTCAACATTGTTCACAAAGGTGCAGCCATTCTCTGTAGAGACCATAGGGGAACGTTGCTAAGTCTAAATACACAGGAAGTCAAAAAATATAGGGAATACCGTACTTTCTTGCATACAACATGCCCTGGAATATAAGACACACCTTGTTTTTGAAAGGCAGAATAAATAAAGAAAGATGTTTCCCAGAGCTATGGGTATAGAGCAGGGTCAGAGCATAATCTCCAGGTGACTCACCCTCCTTTTCCTGCTTAGGCTGTGAAATAGGAGGAGAGAGACCAGGAGTTAGGAGACAGCAACATCACCCTGAGAAAAGTTAGTTTGATTACTGGCATATCAAGATCATTAGAAAGGAGAGACAGCTGGTAACACTTGTGGAGCGGAGAACAACTAGCCATTTAGTTAATTTACTCGCTGAGTAAATACCACCGCTGCTGCATTGTAGAACAAGGATCAAAGCAGGGGGCTTCTATCCTGGTCAGAAAATCAACTTCCTAGCTTAATACAGTCACCTCAATTTTGGGGGGGAGGAGGGCTGATTTCTGGGGTGGTATGTAGTATATCTGAGGAAATATGGTTTTAGGATCTGGTCCTCAATGGTACTAGACCCTGAAATACCACTGAAGACCTGAGCAGTAGTTTCTGTCTCTGGCTGCCTCTAGTTGAAAGCGGACGTGCACAGGTCTCCTGTGACAAGGAAGAGGCAGAGCAGGTGTGAGGGAGCAGCCTCTGGAGGCAGCCAGGACTTCTCCATTTCTAAGGGACCTCAGTGCAGGATGAAACAAAACCGCGTGGGTCTGCAAGTAGTGTGATAGTAGCATGTTGCCCTTATGCCTTTCATCTGAGGTTTTTACAGCCTTACACACACACACACACACACACACACACACACACACACACACACACACACAAATCAGCTTCTTGACACCTGTCTGATGGTGGCCAGGGAAAGGTAGCACCCACTTTGACAGAGACACTGAATGACATGCTGAGCCATAGAGTCACCAAGTCCCCCACTTTTTAAACAAACCATCAACAGCCGTCTGAAGCGCTGTTGCAAAAACCCATCGATCCCCCAAACATGTGAATCAGCTCCAGATGGCCCATGGGTTAAAAAAGCTCAAAGAAGCACACAGAGATGTCGCTGCCCAAGCAGCGTAATAGGCTTCCGGCATCTGAGTGAGTTGCCATATGAATAACAAAATCACAGGTGCCCATTGCATGGTCTGCCTTCCCTCCCAAAATACCACCCACGTACAATATACAGCAATTGTTTTATTTGCCACTGAAATGCAAACACCTCTGAGGTGGAGTGTTGTTGTTTGTAACTGTGATTAGCAACGCTGTGCAACAGCCAAAGACAGAATATGAGGAAGGATAATGGTGCCAAAAGCCGGGTGTTGGCCTGATTTGGAAACCCGTGAGGTATAAGACTAACTCTTTTGTACTTCTTCCACCACTTGTGAGTCCTATTGTGTTACGTATCATCTGTGCATGGCATCTCCAACAGAAAAGTGCCCCCCAGCTTTGATCTGGAGCATTGGTTCAATGGCAACTCTCAGGGTACCTGATCTCCTCAGGCCTATATGCATCTAAGCAATGGTCGCATGTTGCAGCAAGCAAGGGTTAAGTTGGATATTAGGAAAAACTTTCTCACTAGGAGGGTGCTGAGGTGCTGGAACAGGATACCTAGAGAGATGGTGGAGTCTCCATCCGTGGAGGTTTAAAGCCCTGGGTAGACATAGTTTCTAGGGTCGGAAGGGACCTGAGCAGATCATCAAGTCTGACCCCCTGCCCTGGCAGGAAAGAGTATTGGGGTCAAAAGACCCTAGCAAGGTGTTCATCAAGCCTCCTCTTAAAGACCCCCAGGGTAGGAGCCAGCACCACTTCTCTTGGTACGCGAGCAGATAAGGTTTCTTTTATTTGTCCATCTAAACAGACCATCCCTCTCTGTTGGTCAAAGTTTCATAGTTTCTAGGGTTGGAAGGGACCTGAGCAGATCATCAAGTCTGACCCCCTGCCCTGGCAGGAAAGAGTACTGGGGTCAAACGACCCCAGCAAGGTGTTCATCAAGCCTCCTCTTAAAGACCCCCAGGGTAGGAGCCAGCACCACTTCTCTTGGTACGCGAGCAGATAAGGTTGTTTGGGTAAATATGATATCTTTTATTTGTCCATCTAAACAGACCATCCCTCTCCTGACCTCCAAGAGCCCTGCCTTCATGGATTCGGTACCTCCTTGCATATAGCATATGAGTGTCTAATTTTTATTAATCATTGGCTGGGATGATGTATTTGGGGCTGGTCCTGCTTCGAGTAGGGGGTTGGACTAGATGTGATCTCCTGGGGTCCCTTCACACCCTCATTTTTTATGATTCTACGAAAGCAATTAGATGCTTAAAATTAAGCTCATGCTTAAGCCGTATTGCCTTTGCAAGAGCTACACAGACTGCCTTGCCTGACTTTGTGAGGATCACCCCATAGATACTAGGGTAGGTGGACTCAGCTGACCCTCTCCAAGGCCCTGACACTTTATTGGTGATGGGTATTTAGGAACACGGGAGTAAAAGGGACCCGTGTGGTTTCTCAAGTCTGGCCCTCCCCATGATTGCAGGCAACTATATAAAGCATGTCCTGCAAAGAGCCAACAAAACATCTACTCCGTCCCCTACAGCACTGGTTCTCAACCTTTTTAGACACAAACACCCCTTTTATTAGGCCCAAGCTCCCCACCCTCCTAACTTTTCTGAATTTAGCAGCCCCCCTTTGCAAAAACTCGTTGCACTTGTTTTCTGACGATGGAAAAACACGTGAGCAATTCTTCTGTTGGCCAGAACTCAGCAAGACCACAGCAGGACCGAGTGTGTGTGCCACGCTCGGACCCTTTTTGAAATCTCTGGTTTTGTTTTGTGAATCATACATAGGTGTTTCTCCAGGCAGGGACCGTGAGAAACAAGGGCACCATTCCTGTCTCGGACCTCTCCCACTTCCACGCCCTCCCCAGGCAGCCACGCCTGTGGGTTGCTTTCGTTACAACATGCTGGGCCTCTGCATACAGAGAGAGGCTGATTTGGACTGAAAGCCTTGGAGATTACCTCTCTTTTAATTTTTTATTTTTTTATGTGCATCTCTGAATTTGTGCTGCTTTTTAAAAACATTTTATTAATGATTTCTGATTCTCAGGCACCCAAGCTGCTTAGTGATTATACCATATTTGATAAAAATTTCTATTAAGTGCCTCTTGTAAATACCTCGCCTAAATTAACTGCGTCTGATCTATCATAACAGCGCGGGCAACCTTCCCTCGTGCTCGTCTGTGCCAGAGGGAGGGGAACCGGGAAGTGAAATAGCAATTTCTTTCTAAACAGACTATTAAGAATGGTGGGGTTTGTTGTGTTGATCTTTTCCCCGGGTTTTCAGCTATGAACAAGGTTTCCATGTGCAGCCAGTTGCTCGTATTGAATATAAGCATGCTCACTTTAATAGGGAGAGATATTTCATCGCCTTGTTTCTGTGTATTTGAACAAAACCTCCAGGCAGCTTTCAAAGAGTGTTAAGAGAGACCGAATAGTGTTCTCAGTCCTTTCCTGGTGGCATAAAGCACTTGCAGCTTGATCTTGCGTCTGTTGAAGTTTGGTTGCAAAAAGTCCTATTGAATTCAGGGGTGCAAAAGCAAAGCCCTTCTGGGGTCTCATTTGGCAAACACTCACATGCACCCTTAGCATTAATCAGGTGAACAAGTCTGCTCACAGCCAAGTTTGAACTGCAGCAAAGAGGATTTAGATCTCAATTTGTGAAAGTTTCCTCCCTGCCAGAGCAGAAGGACAGTGGAAGGTGCTGCCCAGAGAAGCGGTGGGATCTCCTTCTCTGGAGGTTTTCAAGCCAAGATAGGGGAGGACTCTACCCAGGATGGGTTAGAAACAGCATGCCCTGTCTCTGTGCAAGGGGGCTGGAGTAGATTCCTCCTGTGGTCTTTTCCAGCCCTCTGTTCTGTGCTAGTGAAGGAGGCATGCAGGTGTCTGCAGCATCCAGGCCACAAACAAATGCCCAAACTTTAGCACACGTGTCCCTTTAATGAAAGCAAGTGCAGTTTAAGCAATGCCCTTCCCCTTTCCACTCTCTGCCAGGAAGATATGATCTCTGACATGTCTGTGCACAGTTGGAGGGTGGATCCAGATTGAAGACATTGATGGAGATGTGTGGGGTTTTCCTATCAGGCTCTGTCTACACCCCTTCCCCAGTGCAGCAAATGCAGAGGGCAACCAGGCCAAGATGCTCCTCTTGGTGGCTGGAACTGAACCAGAGCAACATCTGCAAAGGAGCTTTCTTATTTCACAGGTGAAACATCTTTGCATGGCAGCATTATTATTCATGTATTATTTATGAAGTGTTGTTGCCCTGCTGTAAGAGAGACGCTTCTCCCGGGGTCACATTCCCTGGGGCTGGGTATTTCGTTTCTGACCTTCTAGCTGTCCAATTTTTTAAAAAACGCTAGAGGCTTTGTGGAGCTATGGTTTTAGGTCTCTGACTTGGGATACTTCACAAGTCTTTTAAGGCTGTAACCTCTTCAGAAAGCCAGACCTCATCAAGATGCCTCCACTGGGCTCCTCCAAACTAGAAAGACCCCTAGTCCCCAGCACATTAGCTTTGCTCTGTTGGACCTTTCTGACCAAGGCACAGAATGGCTCTGTCTTCTCCGTGTGATCTTGCTATTAAAGTAGTTGGAAACCATTCATATTCCAGTGGGTATCCAGGGTTCCTGGTCTTGTTGGGTGGATTTGTGGTGGGTGCCTTTGGGGTGCTGCTGAGGATGCTGTGGAGAAGAACAGTTCTGCATACCTACTGCTGCCCCACACATGTCAAACCCAGTCAGTAAAGCTGCCATTCTCCAGCACACCGGAGACCCAGGGCTTGAGCACAGCAATGAGAAATACCTCTGAATAGCTTTTCTGCCTTGTGGCCAAGTTTTGGAAACGTGGAGGAGATGGGTGGGGTCTGCTTGGAAGTACCATGACAGTAGTATTGGCATTGTGTGGTTGCAAGTAGATACAAAACCTGTTCAGACCTGAGAAATAGCCTTTTATACTCTTGGGCTATTACACCTTCTTGGACTTCCACTGCACAAACACAAATAGCAATACAAGCTACAAGGGTCCAGAGTCTACCCACCTATTGGGCATTTAAGTGGAGTTAGGTGCCTAAGTGTGATTCTATTCACCCTGTTCAAGTCCTGAAAATCCATGAGTGCATCTCTTTGTGTCGGGGGGGGGGGGGTGTTGGTCAAAGTTTCATAGTTTCTAGGGTTGGAAGGGACCTGAGCAGATCATCAAGTCTGACCCCCTGCCCTGGCAGGAAAGAGTACTGGGGTCAAACGACCCCAGCAAGGTGTTCATCAAGCCTCCTCTTAAAGACCCCCAGGGTAGGAGCCAGCACCACTTCTCTTGGTACGCGAGCAGATAAGGTTGTTTGGGTAAATATGATATCTTTTATTTGTCCATCTAAACAGACCATCCCTCTCCTGACCTCCAAGAGCCCTGCCTTCATGGATTCGGTACCTCCTTGCATATAGCATATGAGTATCTAATTTTTATTAATCATTGGCTGGGATGATGTATTTGGGGCTGGTCCTGCTTCGAGCAGGGAGTTGGACTAGATGTGACCTCCTGAGATCCCTTCACACCCTCATTTTCTATGGGTGTATGTATTAGGCCAGCATTAGAGCACTCTGGAAATTTTACCTTAGGATATGTTGCACAAAGAGAAGGAGAAGGGCCCAACCCTATTTTGTACCATCAGTTTTTTTCAGGGACTCGTGCAGGGTGGAATAGGGTCACATTAAGTCCATTGACATTCCTAATAGGAGGAGCAGATTTTGGCCTAAGGTGTTTGGATGACACATGAAGCCCTGTTCTCAGTTGTCGCCTCACCACCCCGCACAAAAAAAATTCACAGCATGGCTTTTGTAATCGTTCTCATACTGGATTTATTTTTCTTCTCCTGATTACACTGCAGGCATGCATGCACATGTTTTGCCCTGGTATGCGGCTGTTTCCTTTTGGGTAATGTTAATTGCTTAATATTGCAGAGTGCTGTGGCGCGTGCTGATGGAGTGGTTTCCCTACTGTTTCATGACTTCTTCCTTTCACTCTTCAAAGTCCCGCAACTTGCCGTTCTGCCCCCATCCTCGTTTGCTGAATCAGTGCAAGTTATCTCCCAGAAGCAATTTGCGGGGGGGTTGAATGAGGTCTTTGCTCTGTCAGTTAGAGGATATATACATTTTTTGCATTTTTGCATTGTCTAGGGGGGGTGGAATAAAATCCTGAATTGAGATAAAAAGCCCAAAGTCAACCTTTCCTCTCCAGCCAGAGAAGAGACATCCTGCAATATTTCATTTCAGAAACTCTGGAACACCACATTTCTGAAGCAAAAACCTGTTTCTGACACAAAATCTGCTTCTGGTTGCTGACAGAAATAGGCAGTTTTAATTCTTGCCTGACACTGAATAACAGCAGCTGACAAGAATTATGCCCATTTCAATCGGCTGATGCCAGGGTCACTATCTTCACAGGCCGCGTCTACATGAGACTCTTCTTGTGCAGTAGCTCGTTAGTACTATGTAGTAGCGTTGCAGGGTGCGAACTGTGATGCGACGCTACTGTGCAGTGGTAACAAGCTACTGCACAGTCAGCCTCACCAGGAAGCCCCTCTCCCCACCAGGCCAGGGCAGGTTCCCTCTGTGCCTGCCAGGCAGCTGCTGCTGAGCTCACCCAGCTTCCTTGGCACATGTAGGGTGTGTCTGGGGGCATGAACGGCACTGGGAGTCATGCAGCCAACACTGTAGCCCCCCAGAACTATTGGCCAGGCTGGGGCCAGGGTCATCGGGCAGGGGGGAATGAGGCTTTGGGCAGAGACAAAGATGCCGAAGGGGCTGGCCCAGAAACGGAAAGCATGCCCAGGTGTAGGGCACCTTTGGCTCTGCCCAAAGCCTCATATGTATGTCCCTGACAAGCCAACCCTGGTCCCAGCCTGTCCCGCAGTGCTGGGGGACCACAGCGCCGGCTGCATGACCTTCAATGGTGCTCATGCCCCCTGGATCGCCCTGGACATGCCAAGGAGGTGCAGTCGGCCCAGCCACAGCCCCCAGGTCTGCCTCTTGCCCCTGTTTGCTGAGCAGCACCACAGCCCTCATGCAGCAAAACAGTCCTCCAAGGTGGCCCAGAGGAACATGCCAAGCCCCCATTTCCGCTGCAGTGTGGGCATGCAGGGACAAAAGGCTGGAGAATGCAGGCATCAATCCAGCTACTTCCTGTAGGCTCCACAAGTGATGGACCACCTGAGCTAATTGCCCAGCTGCTTAAAGGGTTGTGGGGTCCTGGGGAAAGAGAAGCCCCCCACCAAGCAAAGGCAGGTTTCCTCCCTGAATGCCAGGGGGCTGCAGCTGGGCACATTTGGCCTCCTCGGCACATCTGGGGCGAACCAGAGGGCTTGAGCCACTGAGACGAAGGTGGCCCTAACCCCAGCCTGGCCCCTCTGCCCAGCTGGTTGTCACATAACCCGAGCTGCAGGCCCCCAGCACCATTGGATTGGTCGAGGCCAGGGTCAGCTTTGGCCTTGTTGGCTTAAGATTAATTGAGTCCTTGGGCTAAGAGAGAATTGGAGGCCCCACCGCACCACGCAAGGGCAGGTTCCCTCTGTGCCTGCCAGGGGGCTGTGGCTGGCCCGACTCGACCGGTCCCGGGCAGAGCACCAGGCAGTGGGTTCAACACTCACCTGCAGCTGGGAGCACATGGGCAATCATGGGCCAGTGGCACAAGGGATAATGGATTTCACTCTGTGCGGTAAATATGGTGTTTTACACCAGCTTGCACATAAATTGCACCTGCATGATGCAGGGAACTAATTTATGCCTGATTAGGTACTGCACAGTATCTCACATGTAAACGCTTTACTGCACAGTAACACTGTGATAGTGGACTGACTTGGGACTGACTAACTTTAGACCCAGGTCAGACCAAACATAGTATTAATGCACTTTAACACCTGCACGTGTAGATGCCCGCCTATTTTTGCTAACTGAGCAGTAACTTACTGGACAGCAAATTTAATGCAACGCAAATGCCCATGTAGATGCACCCCTAGAATCATACTAAACGAGGGCTGGAAGGGACCTCAGGAGGTCACATCTAGTCCAAACCCCAGCTCAAAGCAGGATGAGCACCAACAATATCATCTCAGCCAAGGCTTTTTCTAGCCAGGTCTTCAACACCTCCAAGGATGGAGATGCCACTGCCCCGTCAGGCAACCCATTGCAGTGCTTCACCTCCCTAATCCAATATCCTAACGATACTGTCTCTCGCTTAATTTCCCAGGCAGTGAGAAATGTCCTTCCCTAACAGCTTGATGTTATACTTACAGGCCCCTTCTTTTAAAGTATATATTCATCATTGTCTGGAAGGACCTAGTTCATGTCCTCCACGGTACATCCCCATCCGCAAGGATGATGAATAAACAAACAAACAAGCTCCCATGAAATGCTGCATCTTAGTGACTGCTGCTCTTGAGTCACTTAGGCTTTGGAGGTTTGGAAGCCGCGGAAGCAACTCAGCATTTCTCACTTGGAAGTAGTTATCACATTGTGCAATCCTGGCACTATTATGACAGATACAAAATGCATTTTACATGAAATGCCACAATGCATATACACCTAGGCTTAGTGCAGACAGTCAAAAAGCCACAGGCTGAAGCATTTCTGTAGGGGAATTTGCTCAGATGGTAGAGAGCTTGCTTAACATGCGAGAAGTAGCAGGATGGGTGCCTGTGTTCTCCAGCAGCTTGCATTTACTTGGACTGCACTTGCAGAGAGGCAGTAAGAAAGGCCAAACCAACTGCAGAGCTGAGGCTGGCAACACAAATTAAAGATACCAAAAAATCATTTTTAGGTATCTAGAGAGTAAAAGGAAGGCGCAGGGCAGCATGGGATGCCTCCCGAACAAGCAGGAGCAATTAGTGACAGACAGGGTGGACAAGGCTGAGCTCTTCAGTGAATATTTGCCTCAGTGTTCATGAACAAGGGTCAAGACAGGTCTCCTAATGGGCTCTTAGATGTGCATCAGAGGAATGCCAGCCCACCGACTGTCGAAACTGACTTCATGCAGAGTCACTCGGATGGACTGGATGTGTTCAAGTCAGCAGGGCCAGGTAAGCTGCATCTGAGGGTACTGAAGGAATTGGCCCGTGTCATAGCAAAACCACTGGCACGGCTGTTTGAGACCTCCTGGTGCTTGGGTCAGGTCCTGGAAGACTGGAAAAGGGCCAATGTGGTCCCTATTTTCAAGAAGAGGAGGAAGAAGGATCCGTGTAATTATAAGCCAGGCAATCTCACCCGCATCCTTGGAACAGTCGTTGAAAAGATTATTAAGGATCATATTTGGGGGAGTCCTGCGGGAAAAATAATGCATCAGAGAAACTCTATCATGTGAGCTAATTGCCCTGCTGGTATAAGGTTCACTGGGGCACTGGGTGAACAGAAAATTGGGGGCCCGCCACCAGGTGAGGGCAGGTTCCACCTGCGAAAGCCAGGGGGCTGCGGCTAGGTTCACCTGGCCTCCACGGCACATCCAACGCAAGCCAGAGGGCTTGAGTGCTGCTGAGACGAAGGTGGACCCAGCCCCAACCTCTCATTTCTGCCCAGCAGGTTGTCACGTAGTCCAAGCTGCAGTCCCCCAGCACTGTTGGATTGGCCAGGGCGAGGGCCAGCTTTGGTGTGGAGCACTAGCTCCATCTCTGTACCCGCACCCACACCTCTGCTGGCCCAGGCAGGGTGGCATGAGTTGTCCTGTCCTGTCCCAGCAGCCCTGTCCCCATCCCAGCACAGCGCCTGCATTTCAGCATTGCAACCTTAGTGTGGGCACGCCAGGTTAAAAGGAAACACAGGCTGCTGGAGAAACTGGGCATCTATCCTGCTACCTCTCACATGGAAATTACGTGCTGTATCATCCGGGCTAATTTCCCTACATGCCAAGGTGGCTTAAGATTAATTGAGTCCCTGGGCAAACATAAAATTGGAAGGCCCTGCAACACCAGTCACGGGCGGGTTCCCTCTGTGCCTGCCAGGGGGTTGTGGCTAGGCCAGTGCATCTTCTTTGGCATGTCCAGGGTGAGCCAGGAGGCACAAGCACTGTGGTCTCCTGGATGGTCAGCCTGGATGGTGAGGATGGGACACACGAGGCTTCCAACTCTTGCATCTTGCCATTCTGCTCTCATCCTCATTTGCTGAATCAGTGCCATTTATCACCACAAAGTAATTTCAAGGGGGTCGAGGGAGGGCTTTGCTCTGTCAGTTCAAGGATATATACATATTTTGCATTTTCTAAAAGGGGAAATAAAATCCTGAATTGGGAAATACAGCCCCAACTCAACCTTTCCCTCTCCTGTCAGAGAAGTGACATCCAGCAATATTTCATTTCAGAAACTGTGGAGCGTCATGTATCTGAAGCAAAATCTCATTTCTGAAACAAAATCTGCTTCAGCTGCTGACAGGAATGAGCAGTTTAAATTCTTGCCTAACACTGAATAATGGTAGCCAATGAGAATTAATCCCATTTCAATCGGCTGATGCCAGGGTCACTGTCTTCACAGGCTGTGTCTACATGTGACGCTTACTGCGCAGTAGCTCGTTAGTACTATGTAGTAGCATTGCAGGGTGCGAACTGTGATGCGACGCTACTGCACAGTGGTAACAAGGTTCTGCACAGTCAGTGTCACCAGGAGGCCATGCAGGGATGTTAGTACTTGGGTATGCAACATTAAATAACTGGACAGTAACAATAGCGCACTCAACGTCTTGCGAAAAGGTGGCCACAGCAACCCATCACACTGAGCACTTCCAAGTCAGAAACCCAATGCTTCCTGAGCCGGGGGTCCAGTTGGTCCTTCACACTGCAGGAGTCAGACAACTTGGTGAAGGGGGAGGTAGTTAGCTGTGTTAGTCTGAAGTCAGTCGGAGGGCACAGGCGAGTAGATATGCAGGGGCGAGTGAGCTGGCAGGAATCCAGGAAGGTTTCCACCAGAAAATCCTCTGCCAAGTAAGTGTGGCAACTTGCTGCTGGGAGATGAATTTCCACAAAAAGTTTGCTATTGATGAATTGGTATTGGCTGATAGAGGGGGGAAAAAACACAATGCGTCGTTCTCACGTAATGTGTCCAGGGCTTGCTAATGCTGGCCTAATTAGATACTCGAGTGCTGGCATGATGTGAGCTGGTACTGAACGCATGGAGGCAGGAATTATAGATTTCATAGATTTCATAGACATTAGGGCTAGAAGGGACCTGGGGAGATCATCGAGTCCAGCCCCCCGCTCGAAGGGCAGGAAGTCAGCTGCGGTCATAGGATCCCAGCAACATAAGCATCCAAGATAAGACTCCTGAGGATCAGGAACAGGATAGCTCCATTGAAAGCCCAGTGTTTGCAGTATCACCTCAGAGCATTTTTTTTCCCTACCCACAGGAATGTCTTCTTTCGCTTTCCCCCTCCCACCCCTCTGATGAACCCTCTTTTCCACTCTTACCCCTTCGGCTGCCCCCAGGTCTTGTTAGAGGAACCCGCCTTGTCCCTGTTGCTGCTAGCAAAGCAAGCCATGCTCACACCTGATGCACCCTTGCAGAGTTATCTGCTCAACTTCTGCCTCCAGCTCAGCCTAGGAGCAGTGAGGATAGGCCTGCTATGGAAAGTGTGGCCATAACTGAAAATGGTAAGGACACTGCCTTTGGAGAGGGCAGCCCTGTGCCCAATCTTGATATCACTACTTCATATAATTTCACTCCAATTCGAAGGTCCCTTTCCATGGCCACAGCTCCAGATGCACTGTCCTGGTTCTCAGGAGGACACGCTGCCTAGGGAGATACCAGGGCCAAGCAGGCTAGGGTGGGATAGTTGGCAGGGGACCAGCAAGCAGCAGAGGAGGCCAGGGCAGCACTGCCAACTGCAGATTGCATGACAGCAAAAACTTTCCTTCAAGCCACAGACATAAGGATCTTCAAACAAAGCGAGCCGATAGCCCACTGCTCGCTCAGCTGAGCTATCGAAGGAGGATGAGGGTGTGGGCTTAAGGGTGATGCAAGGCAGCATGCTGCATCGGCCTCAAATCTTGCAGGCCTCTGTGCGCAGGCTTCTTCATGCAGAGCTCTTGGGAAGGACAAGGCAGGTGCATGGGCCCTGGCAGACAGGCCTGTGGTCCCCAAACCAGTCTTTGGGCAGAGCCAGAGGTGCCCTCCGCCTAGGCACAATTTCTGTTTCTGCCCCCGCACCAGCCCCTTTGGACAGGCAGCCTCCCAGAGCTGGAGCGGTGGGACCCACCTCATGCCCAGCCTTGCTGCATTGCCCAAGCACAACGGGGGCCCAAGAGCCTGCTGGCGAGCTCTACGCCCACCCGCCCGCACCCCACGAGCCGCCAGGAAGGTGAGGGGGCACTGGGCTCCAGGTACAGCTCCAGGATGTGGGATCACTCTTCACCAGCAGCTGGTAGGACGTGGGAAATCACGGGGCAGTGGCAAAATGGATAACAATGGATCTGCTGCACTGTTTTAGCAACTGGGTGCCAAACAAGTGGGTGATCCCAGAGCTGTCTTGTGTCTGCTGCCTTCACTTGCTTGTTGAGCTACAGCACACCCCTCATGCAGCAAAACAGGCCTCCTAGGAGGCAAAGAGCAACAAAACATGGGGCTAAAAGGTGACTAAACATACAAGGGAATCAAACCCACATCCTCCCATAAACGAAACAAGTACACTGCCAGCTGAGCTAAGTCATCAGCTGCTCAAAGCATGCCTGTGCATCTGCCTTGTCATTCCCAAGAGCTCTGTCTGAAGGAGCCTATGTATACAGGCTTGCAAGACCTGAGGGCAGTGCATGCCACCAAGGCTGGGCCTGGGGCCACGTTCATATCAGGGGGCTTCAGGGCCTCAGGCTTGGAAAAAAACCCTCAGTACAAGACAGGCAGGAGTTAAACCTACAATCTCCTGATCCATTGTCAGACACTGTTCATCGCACCACTGGCCCATGACTGCCTGGGCTTCCCAGCTGCTGGGGAAGGATGAGGCCATTTCCAGGTGTTCCGCAGTGCTCAGGGACCACAACACCTGCTGCATGACCCTCTGTGGTGCTCATGACCCCTGGATCACCCTGGACATGCCAAGGAGGTTGGGTCAACCTGGCCGCAGCCCCATGGCAGGCACAGAGGGATCCTGCCCTTTCCTGGGGGAGGGGCCTCCAATTTTCTGTTTACCCAGGGACCCAATTAATCTTAGACATCCTTGGAGTGGAAGGGAATTAGCTCAGATGGCAGCATGTTTGCTTTGCATGTGAGATGTAGTGGGATGGATGCCCACATTCTCCAGTCCTTGTTGCCTTTTATCCTAGCATGGTCAGGCCACAGCTGGAGTACTGCATCCAGGTCTGGGCACCACACTTCAAGAAGGATGCGGACAGCATGGAGAGGGTCCAGAGGAGGCCACTCGCATGGTCAGGGGGCAGTAGGGCAGGCCTTACGAGGAGAGGCGACGGGACCTGAACCTGTTCAGCCTCCACAAGAGACGGCTGAGGGGGATCTAGTGGCCTGTTACAAACTAGGCTGAGGGGATCAGCAGGCACTGGGGGAGTCCCTGTTCCCCCAAGCACAGCCAGGAGTGACCAGGAATAATGGTCACAAGCTGGCAGAGGGGAGATTCAGACTCGACATCAGGAGGCGCGACTTCACAGTCAGGGCAGCTAGGGTCTGGGACCAACTTCCAAGAGAGGTGGTGCTGCCTCCTACCCTGGGGGGCTTTAAGACGAGGTTAGATGAACACCTTGCTGGGGTCATTTGACCCCAGTACTCTTTCCTGCCATGGCAGGGGTTCGGACTAGATGGTCTGCTCAGGTCCCTTCCGACCCTAGAAACTATGAAACTATGAGTCCCATGGCTCTCAGCCTGAACTGTTTTCCTGACCTCTGATCATGTGCGTGACTCTCCTTTGGCATTTGCAGAGGAAATCTGCCCTCACCTGGAGGATGCTTTCTGCTTGTCCCGGACCCCATTAAAGCTGTCTGCAGCAGGGGAATTAGTTCAGATGGTAGCGCATTTGCTTAGCATGCGAGAGGTAGTAGGATTGATGCCTGCATTCTCCAGCAGTTTGTGCTCCCTTTTGTCCTGGCCAGCCCACGCTGAAGCTGGGGCTTGGCATGTTGCTCTCTGCCTCCTAGGAGGACTGTTATGCTGCATGAGGGGTGTGGTGTGGCTCAGCGGGCAAGGGCAAGGGCAAGGGCCTGTGGCAGACAGAAGAGAGCTCTTGACTCGGAAACAGAAAGGCAATAGAAAGCAGGCAGAAGTCAAGCCAACAATCTTCCAACTCAGAGTGAAATGCATTATCCATTGTGGCACAGGCCCACGATTGCCCATTGTTGGGCCAAAGGGCATGTTCCTCTGTGCCACCAAGCATGGGGGAGCGGCAGGCACACGAGAGCTCTTGCCTTGGGAAAAAACAGGAAACACAAGACAGGCAGGAGTTGAATGTACAGTCTTCTGATACGTAGTCAGGTGTGTTATCCATTGTACCGCTGGCCCAGAGCTGCCAATCAATGCCCAAATGTGGTGAAGAGTGATTCCACTTCCTGGGGCTCTGCCTGGAGCCCTGTGCCCCCTTTCCCTCCTGGCAGCTCACAGGGATGTGGGCGGGTGGGCGTGCAGCTTGCCAGCGGGCTCTTTGCCGCCATTCTGCTTGGGCAATGCAGTAAAGCTGCGCATGCGGCGGGGCCCACTGCTCCAGCTCTGAGAGGTTGCCAGTCTGAATGGGGCTGGCATGGGGGAAGAAATGGAAATCATGGCTGGGTGGAGGGCACCTTAGGACCTGTCTAAAGCCTCATGTCTCCTGTCCCCTGCCATGCAGGTCAAACCTAGCCACAGCCTGACCCACAGTGTTGGGACCGGCAGTGTGGGGACGCAGTCAGGAAGGCCAAACGCACGTTAGCATGCATCCACAGATGCATCTCGAGCAGGTCCAGGGAGGTGATCCTCCCACTCTATGCAGCACTGGTCAGGCCGCAGCGGGAGTACTGCGTCCAGGTCTGGCCGACGCGCTTCAAGAGGGATGTGGACAGCATGGAGAGGGTCCAGAGGAGGCCACCCGCATGGTCAGGGGCAGCACGGCAGGCCCTACGAGGAGAGGTGACGGGACCTGAAGCTGTTCAGCCTCCAAAAGAGAAGGCTGAGGGGGGATCTAGTGGCCTGTTACAAACTAGTCTGAGGGGACCAGCAGGCATTGGGGGAGTTCCTGTTCCCCCGGGCACTACCAGGAGTGACCAGGAATAACGGTCACAAGCTGGCAGCAGGGAGATTCAGACTCGACATCAGGAGGCGCGACTTCCCGGTCAGGGCGGCTAGGGTCTGGGACCAACTTCCAAGAGAAGTGGTGCAGGCTCCTACCCTGGGGGGCTTTAAGAGGAGGCTGGATGAACACCTTGCTGGGGTCGTTTAACCCCAGTACTCTTTCTTGCCCTTTGCAGGGGGTCACTTG